>NW_028318515.1:12373813-12702892 GCF_062004578.1 Staurois parvus
AGACAGAATTGTTACTGAGTGCCAGAGAATTGTTACTGAGGGACAGACAGAATTGTTACTGAGTGCCAGAGAATTGTTACTCAGGGCCCCAGAAACTTTACTTAGGGCCACAGAATTTTTACTCAGGGACAGACAGAATTGTTACTGAGTGCCAGAGAATTGTTACTCAGGGACAGACAGAATTGTTACTGAGTGCCAGAGAATTGTTACTTAGGGCCACAGAAACTTTACTTAGGGCCACAGAATTGTTACTCGCACAGACACAGAATTGTTACTCGCACAGACACAGAATTGTTACTGAAGGCCACAGAACTGTTACTTAGGGCCACAGAATTGTTACTCGCACAGACACAGAATTGTTACTCGCACAGACACAGAACTGTTACTGAGGGCCACAGAACTGTTACTTAGGGCCACAGAATTGTTACTCGCACAGACACAGAATTGTTACTCAGGGCCACAGAACTGTTACTTAGGGACAAAGAAACGCTAGTTAGGGCCACAGAATTCATACTCAGGGACAGACAGAATTGTTACGGAGTGCCAGAGAATTGTTACTCAGGGACAGACAGAATTGTTACTGAGTGCCAGAGAATTGTTACTCAGGGACAGACAGAATTGTTACGGAGTGCCAGAGAATTGTTACTCAGGGACAGACAGAATTGTTACTGAGTGCCAGAGAATTGTTACTTAGGGCCACAGAAACTTTAATTAGGGCCACAGAATTTTTACTCAGGGACAGACAGAATTGTTACTGAGTGCCAGAGAATTGTTACTCAGGGACAGACAGAATTGTTACGGAGTGCCAGAGAATTGTTACTCAGGGCCACAGAAACTTTACTTAGGGCCACAGAATTTTTACTCAGGGACAGACAGAATTGTTACTGAGTGCCAGAGAATTGTTACTCAGGGACAGACAGAATTGTTACTGAGTGCCAGAGAATTGTTACTCAGGGACAGACAGAATTGTTACGGAGTGCCAGAGAATTGTTACTCAGGGCCACAGAAACTTTACTTAGGGCCACAGAATTTTTACTCAGGGACAGACAGAATTGTTACTGAGTGCCAGAGAATTGTTACTCAGGGCCACAGAAACTTTACTTAGGGCCACAGAATTTTTACTCAGGGACAGACAGAATTGTTACTGAGTGCCAGAGAATTGTTACTCAGGGACAGACAGAATTGTTACTGAGTGCCAGAGAATTGTTACTCAGGGACAGACAGAATTGTTACGGAGTGCCAGAGAATTGTTACTCAGGGACAGACAGAATTGTTACTGAGTGCCAGAGAATTGTTACTTAGGGCCACAGAAACTTTAATTAGGGCCACAGAATTTTTACTCAGGGACAGACAGAATTGTTACTGAGTGCCAGAGAATTGTTACTCAGGGACAGACAGAATTGTTACTGAGTGCCAGAGAATTGTTACTCAGGGCCACAGAAACTTTACTTAGGGCCACAGAATTTTTACTCAGGGACAGACAGAATTGTTACTGAGTGCCAGAGAATTGTTACTCAGGGACAGACAGAATTGTTACTGAGTGCCAGAGAATTGTTACTCAGGGCCACAGAAACTTTACTTAGGGCCACAGAATTTTTACTCAGGGACAGACAGAATTGTTACTGAGTGCCAGAGAATTGTTACTCAGGGACAGACAGAATTGTTACTGAGTGCCAGAGAATTGTTATTCAGGGACAGACAGAATTGTTACGGAGTGCCAGAGAATTGTTACTCAGGGCCACAGAAACTTTACTTAGGGCCACAGAATTTTTACTCAGGGACAGACAGAATTGTTACTGAGTGCCAGAGAATTGTTACTCAGGGACAGACAGAATTGTTACGGAGTGCCAGAGAATTGTTACTCAGGGCCACAGAAACTTTACTTAGGGCCACAGAATTTTTACTCAGGGACAGACAGAATTGTTACTGAGTGCCAGAGAATTGTTACTCAGGGACAGACAGAATTGTTACTGAGTGCCAGAGAATTGTTACTCAGGGCCACAGAAACTTTACTTAGGGCCACAGAATTTTTACTCAGGGACAGACAGAATTGTTACTGAGTGCCAGAGAATTGTTACTCAGGGACACATAATCGTTGAATTAAAGAGTATGTCAGACAACATGCAGAGGAGTGGCAGAGGAGGCAATTTTTTAGGAGCGAGCAGACGTGGCAGCAGAGGAAGGGGTCGAGGCAGCACTATTCGCAGCCAGAGTCCAGTGCTCCCGGTGTCATCCAGCGGTCGTGTCTCCACCGACAACCCTGCCGTCATTGATTGGTTGGCTCGGTCGTCTTCCTCTTCCCAGGTCACCTCTGACACCTACAGCCAACGGTCGGTGGGTACGTCAGACACAACCGTTAGTTGGCATGGCCCGGGAGCAATCCCACTGAAATCACATGTCCTCTACCTGCCCCTGTCCTTTGCTGTTCCCTCACCAAGCGAAGTATCGCATGCTGTGGGCTCAGCCCCACTGTACAGTGAGGAAGAGCTAACAGAGGGCGGTCAGGAACGGGGGGAGACATCGGCCTTTTCAGCAGCCAGGCGAAGAAGTACTGGCGAGGAGAGTGGCTCTGTAGCCGGTCTAGAGACAGGTCTGTCTCCTGACCCAGACGCAGCCGAGGGGGCTAGTAGTGAGGCGGAGACCGTACCTGATGATGAGGAGGTTGATCGCACTTGGCTGCCTCGTCGTCATCAGGCAATTTCTTCCGCATCATCAGGAGAAGAGGGTGCCAGCTTGGCAGCGAGCGAAACAGTCGGTGGGTTGCCCAGGAGGCAGCAGGGTCGCATCAGTGTCAGTGGAGCCAAACGGCCACGGAGTAGAGCACCAGCTCCACTGCAGCCTACCACCACGGCCAGTAGTGGTGCCGGTGCGCACGGAGGAAGTAGCAGTCAGCCAGTGAGGAGTAGCGGGGGCAAAGTTTCCTACTCGGTGGTGTGGCAATTTTTCGTCAAGCCGCCCGAGGAAGTAAACGTAGCCGTATGTCGACTATGTGGCCAGAAATGCAAGCGTGGCCAGGGGGCCCATGTTGGGACTACAGCGTTGCGTCAGCATATGCAGCGTCACCATTCGTTGGCCTGGGAAAACCGTGATAAAGATACGGCGGTTCTGCCTGCCCCAGCCCCCGCTCCATCACCCGCTCCGTTACTTGCTCCGTCACCCGACGTCGTCAATCACCCTCTATCAGCCAGTCAAGGCTCCAACACCTCTGCTGAGGGGAGTTGTCGCTCGTTGGCATCTTCCGCTCGTTCAGATGCTCCTTCTCCTGCTACTCCTCTTCTCGGATTCCGTCAACAGTCTTTCTTGGAATCCGTTTCCAAGAGACAACAGTTTGCGAGCACGCACCCGACGGTGCAAAAGCTGAACGTCCTCCTGTCCAAGTTGCTGGTGCTGCAGTCCCTCCCTTTCCAACTGGTGGACTCAGCACCTTTCCAAGAAATGATGGCTTGTGCCGCGCCGCGGTGGAGAGTGCCAAGCCGTCATTTCTTTGCCCAAAAGGCAGTGCCAGCCCTGCATTCACATGTAGAAGAGATGGTGGGCCAGTCTTTGAGCATGTCGGTCTCTGCCAAAGTGCACGGCAGCGCCGACGTGTGGAGCTGTAACTACGGTCAGAGACAGTACATGTCATTTACGGCCCACTGGGTGAACGTGGTGCCGGCACAGCCGCACCAGCAACTTGGACAGGTCACGACGCTTTTGCCTCCACGTTTGCACGTCCTTGGTCCAGCAAACATGTCCGCCTCTACCACCTCTTTTTCCGCCGTGTCCTCAGCCGCCACCCCCGTGCCAAGTCCCATTACCCGGCCGGCATATCACATGTGCAGGGCGCAACGGTGTCACGCTGTGCTGCACCTGTTATGCCTTGGCGAACGTAGTCACACAGGGGAGGAACTGCTGAGTGTAATGAACAGAGAAATCGACAGATGGCTGTCTCCGCGCAAACTTAAAATCGGAACCATGTTGACCGACAACGGAAAGAACATGGTGTCTGCTCTGCGTCAAGGAAGGTTGTGCCATGCGCCATGCATGGCTCACGTGTTCAATCTGGTTGTCAAGCGGTTCCTAAAATCCACCATCCCACTGCAAGACATCCTTAAAATGTCACGTAAACTGTGCATGCATTTCAGCCATTCCTACACCGCAAAGAACACCCTCATTGAGCTGCAGCGGCAGAACGGAATTCCACAGCATCGCCTGATCTGCGACGTTGCAACAAGGTGGAATTCAACCCTACACATGTTAGACCGCCTTTACGAGCAGCGAAAGGCCATCACCGATTTCCTTATGTTACAAGCGGATAAAGGTACTCCCCTGTGTAACTTAGATGTCAGCCATTGGCAGCTCATGCGTGACACCTGCCGCTTGCTCAGGCCCTTTGAGGAGGCCACGCTATTCGTGAGTCGGCAGGACTATGGGATGAACGACGTCATTCCTCTGTTGCACGTCCTGGAACAAATGCTGTTAACAATGGCTGGTCAGGTTGCGGTAGACGTGGCGCACAGATCTCAACGCCACATGACCCCTGTGGGGGCAGGACAAGAAGAAGAGGAGGAGGTAGAGGAGGACATTTGTGCTCAGGAATTATTGAGTGAAATGGGTGGTTTTTCCACTCAGCGGACAGGAGTGGAGGAGCAGGAGCATCTGGTAGAGGAGGAGGAGGAGGAGACAGAGGACCCAGACGCACCGTGGCAGTATGCTGTGGAGATGGAGGCAGGGAGTCCCTCGCATTCCTTGGCACAAATGGCCCATAGCATGCTCGGTTGCTTGCGTAGCGACAGCCGAATAATAACCATCAGACAGGGGGATGACTTTTGGCTGTCCACCTTGTTGGACCCTCGCTACCGGTCCAAAATGGTGGCCTTTTTCACACCTGCTGAGAGGGAGGCCAAAATTACGTACTATAAAAACCACCTATGTAGTCAGTTGGTCTCTGCCTTTGTGCGCCAACGTCCATCCTCAGACACTGTGGGCCCTGTGCGCTCGCGTTCCGCTGGCATGGCAGCAGGGGAGGGGTGGGGTGGTAGGAGCAGTGGCAGCTCCACCAGCAGCGGCTGCCTCAGTCTGCAGTCGATGATGAGTAGCTTTCTTCACCAGCGCAGTGAGGAAACTACTAACCAGCCGCAGCAGCAGCAGCAGCATCAGGTGGACCTGGAGCAGGAGCTCAAACAACAGGCTTGGGCCTACTTGGACAGCACCCTGCCAACCGAGGTAGACAATCCCCTTGACTACTGGGCAACGAAACTTGACCTTTGGCCCCAACTAGCTGAATTTGCCCTTGAAAGGCTGTCATGCCCGGCCAGTAGCGTGGCATCGGAGCGCGTGTTTAGTGCGGCAGGAGGTATTGTAACTCCGCGGAGGACACGACTGTCCACCCAAAGTGTGGAGAGACTCACGTTTGTGAAAATGAATCAGGCGTGGATTAGTCTGGATTTCAAACCACCAGTTCCTGACACAACTGACTAAATCCGCCATGAATCATGCCTCAAACATGTGCCACTTTCAGGTCTCCTCACACACTGCTGGTGTGTTGAATTTTTTGACATAGGGTGCTGGCAGATTACGGACCTCCCATAGCTGCTGCCAGGCCCCTAATCTGCCATGGGCCCCTATATACCGCCTCCTCATGCTGCTGCCAAGTCCATAGTCTCTCATGGGTCCCTATACGGCCTCCCATTGCTGCTGTCTCCATCGCCACACTCTGCCATGTGCCACTTTCAGGTCTCCTCACACTGCTGGTGTGTTGAATTTTTTGACATAGGGTGCTGGCAGATTACGGGCCTCCTATAGCTGCTGCCAGGCCCCTAATCTGCCATGGGCCCCTATATACCACCTCCTCATGCTGCTGCCAGTTCCAGAGTCTCTCATGGGTCCCTGTACGGCCTCCCATTGCATCTGTCTCCATCGCCACACTCTGCCATGTGCCACTTTCAGGTCTCCTCACACACTGCTGGTGTGTTGAATTTTTTGACATAGGGTGCTGCCAGATTACGGGCCCCCTATAGCTGCTGCCAGGCCCCTAATCTGCCATGGGCCCCTATATACCGCCTCCTCATGCTGCTGCCAGTTCCAGAGTCTCTCATGGGTCCCTGTACGGCCTCCCATTGCTGCTGTCTCCATCGCCACACTCTGCCATGTGCCACTTTCAGGTCTCCTCACACTGCTGGTGTGTTGAATTTTTTGACATAGGGTGCTGGCAGATTACGGGCCTCCTATAGCTGCTGCCAGGCCCCTAATCTGCCATAGGCCCCTATATACCGCCTCCTCATGCTGCTGCTAGGTCCAGAGTCTCTCATGGGTCCCTGTACGGCCTCCCATTGCTGCTGTCTCCATCGCCACACTCTGCCATGTGCCACTTTCAGGTCTCCTCACACTGCTGGTGTGTTGAATTTTTTGACATAGGGTGCTGGCAGATTACGGGCCTCCCATAGCTGCTGCCAGGCCCCTAATCTGCCATAGGCCCCTATATACCGCCTCCTCATGCTGCTGCCAGGTGCAGAGTCTCTCATGGGTCCCTGTACGGCCTCCCATTGCTGCTGTCTCCATCGCCACACTCTGCCATGTGCCACTTTCAGGTCTCCTCACACTGCTGGTGTGTTGAATTTTTTGACATAGGGTGCTGGCAGATTACGGGCCTCCTATAGCTTCTGCCAGGCCCCTAATCTGCCATAGGCCCCTATATACCGCCTCCTCATGCTGCTGCCAGGTGCAGAGTCTCTCATGGGTCCCTGTACGGCCTCCCATTGCTGCTGTCTCCATCGCCACACTCTGCCATGTGCCACTTTCAGGTCTCCTCACACACTGCTGGTGTGTAGAATTTTTTGACATAGGGTGCTGGCAGATTACGGGCCTCCTATATAGCTGCTGCCAGGCCCCTAATCTGCCATAGGCCCCTATATACCGCCTCCTCATGCTGCTGCTAGGTCCAGAGTCTCTCATGGGTCCCTGTACGGCCTCCCATTGCTGCTGTCTCCATCGCCACACTCTGCCATGTGCCACTTTCAGGTCTCCTCACACACTGCTGGTGTGTAGAATTTTTTGACATAGGGTGCTGGCAGATTACGGGCCTCCTATAGCTGCTGCCAGGCCCCTAATCTGCCATGGGCCCCTATATACCGCCTCCTCATGCTGCTGCCAGGTCCAGAGTCTCTCATGGGTCCCTGTACGGCCTCCCATTGCTGCTGTCTCCATCGCCACACTCTGCCATGTGCCACTTTCAGGTCTCCTCACACACTGCTGTTGTGTTGAATTTTTTGACATAGGGTGCTGGCAGATTACGGGCCTCCCATAGCTGCTGCCAGGCCCCTAATCTGCCATGGGCCCCTATATACCGCCTCCTCATGCTGCTGCCAAGTCCAGAGTCTCTCATGGGTCCCTGTACGGCCTCCCATTGCTGCTGTCTCCATCGCCACACTCTGCCATGTGCCACTTTCAGGTCTCCTCACACACTGCTGTTGTGTTGAATTTTTTGACATAGGGTGCTGGCAGATTACGGGCCTCCCATAGCTGCTGCCAGGCCCCTAATCTGCCATGGGCCCCTATATACCGCCTCCTCATGCTGCTGCCAAGTCCAGAGTCTCTCATGGGTCCCTGTACGGCCTCCCATTGCTGCTGTCTCCATCGCCACACTCTGCCATGTGCCACATTCAGGTCTCTTCACACTGCTTGTGTTTTCAATTTTTTGACATAGGGTGCTGGCAGATTACGGGCCTCCCATAGCTGCTGCCAGGCCCCTAATCTGCCATGGGCCCCTATATACCGCCTCCTCATGCTGCTGCCAAGTCCAGAGTCTCTCATGGGTCCCTGTACGGCCTCCCATTGCTGCTGTCTCCATCGCCACACTCTGCCATGTGCCACTTTCAGGTCTCCTCACACACTGCTGTTGTGTTGAATTTTTTGACATAGGGTGCTGGCAGATTACGGGCCTCCCATAGCTGCTGCCAGGCCCCTAATCTGCCATGGGCCCCTATATACCGCCTCCTCATGCTGCTGCCAAGTCCAGAGTCTCTCATGGGTCCCTGTACGGCCTCCCATTGCTGCTGTTTCCATCGCCACACTCTGCCATGTGCCACATTCAGGTCTCTTCACACTGCTGGTGTGTTGAATTTTTTGACATAGGGTGCTGGCAGATTATGGGCCTCCCATAGCTGCTGCCAGGCCCCTAATCTGCCATGGGCCCCTATATACCGCCTCCTCATGCTGCTGCCAAGTCCAGAGTCTCTCATGGGTCCCTGTACGGCCTCCCATTGCTGCTGTCTCCATCGCCACACTCTGCCATGTGCCACTTTCAGGTCTCCTCACACACTGCTGTTGTGTTGAATTTTTTGACATAGGGTGCTGGCAGATTACGGGCCTCCCATAGCTGCTGCCAGGCCCCTAATCTGCCATGGGCCCCTATATACCGCCTCCTCATGCTGCGGCCAAGTCCAGAGTCTCTCATGGGTCCCTGTACGGCCTCCCATTGCTGCTGTCTCCATCGCCACACTCTGCCATGTGCCACATTCAGGTCTCTTCACACTGCTTGTGTTTTCAATTTTTTGACATAGGGTGCTGGCAGATTACGGGCCTCCCATAGCTGCTGCCAGGCCCCTAATCTGCCATGGGCCCCTATATACCGCCTCCTCATGCTGCTGCCAAGTCCAGAGTCTCTCATGGGTCCCTGTACGGCCTCCCATTGCTGCTGTCTCCATCGCCACACTCTGCCATGTGCCACTTTCAGGTCTCCTCACACACTGCTGTTGTGTTGAATTTTTTGACATAGGGTGCTGGCAGATTACGGGCCTCCCATAGCTGCTGCCAGGCCCCTAATCTGCCATGGGCCCCTATATACCGCCTCCTCATGCTGCTGCCAAGTCCAGAGTCTCTCATGGGTCCCTGTACGGCCTCCCATTGCTGCTGTCTCCATCGCCACACTCTGCCATGTGCCACTTTCAGGTCTCCTCACACACTGCTGTTGTGTTGAATTTTTTGACATAGGGTGCTGGCAGATTATGGGCCTCCCATAGCTGCTGCCAGGCCCCTAATCTGCCATGGGCCCCTATATACCGCCTCCTCATGCTGCTGCCAAGTCCAGAGTCTCTCATGGGTCCCTGTACGGCCTCCCATTGCTGCTGTCTCCATCGCCACACTCTGCCATGTGCCACTTTCAGGTCTCCTCACACACTGCTGTTGTGTTGAATTTTTTGACATAGGGTGCTGGCAGATTACGGGCCTCCCATAGCTGCTGCCAGGCCCCTAATCTGCCATGGGCCCCTATATACCGCCTCCTCATGCTGCTGCCAAGTCCAGAGTCTCTCATGGGTCCCTGTACGGCCTCCCATTGCTGCTGTCTCCATCGCCACACTCTGCCATGTGCCACTTTCAGGTCTCCTCACACACTGCTGTTGTGTTGAATTTTTTGACATAGGGTGCTGGCAGATTACGGGCCTCCTATAGCTGCTGCCAGGCCCCTAATCTGCCATGGGCCCCTATATACCGCCTCCTCATGCTGCTGCCAAGTCCAGAGTCTCTCATGGGTCCCTGTACGGCCTCCCATTGCTGCTGTTTCCATCGCCACACTCTGCCATGTGCCACATTCAGGTCTCTTCACACTGCTGGTGTGTTGAATTTTTTGACATAGGGTGCTGGCAGATTACGGGCCTCCCATAGCTGCTGCCAGGCCCCTAATCTGCCATGGGCCCCTATATACCGCCTCCTCATGCTGCTGCCAAGTCCAGAGTCTCTCATGGGTCCTTGTACGGCCTCCCATTGCTGCTGTCTCCATCGCCACACTCTGCCATGTGCCACTTTCAGGTCTCCTCACACACTGCTGTTGTGTTGAATTTTTTGACATAGGGTGCTGGCAGATTACGGGCCTCCCATAGCTGCTGCCAGGCCCCTAATCTGCCATAGGCCCCTATATACCGCCTCCTCATGCTGCTGCCAGGTCCAGAGTCTCTCATGGGTCCCTGTACGGCCTCCCATTGCTGCTGTCTCCATCGCCACACTCTGCCATGTGCCACATTCAGGTCTCTTCACACTGCTTGTGTTTTCAATTTTTTGACATAGGGTGCTGGCAGATTACGGGCCTCCCATAGCTGCTGCCAGGCCCCTAATCTGCCATGGGCCCCTATATACCGCCTCCTCATGCTGCTGCCAAGTCCAGAGTCTCTCATGGGTCCCTGTACGGCCTCCCATTGCTGCTGTCTCCATCGCCACACTCTGCCATGTGCCACTTTCAGGTCTCCTCACACACTGCTGTTGTGTTGAATTTTTTGACATAGGGTGCTGGCAGATTACGGGCCTCCCATAGCTGCTGCCAGGCCCCTAATCTGCCATGGGCCCCTATATACCGCCTCCTCATGCTGCTGCCAAGTCCAGAGTCTCTCATGGGTCCCTGTACGGCCTCCCATTGCTGCTGTTTCCATCGCCACACTCTGCCATGTGCCACATTCAGGTCTCTTCACACTGCTGGTGTGTTGAATTTTTTGACATAGGGTGCTGGCAGATTATGGGCCTCCCATAGCTGCTGCCAGGCCCCTAATCTGCCATGGGCCCCTTTATACCGCCTCCTCATGCTGCTGCCAAGTCCAGAGTCTCTCATGGGTCCCTGTACGGCCTCCCATTGCTGCTGTCTCCATCGCCACACTCTGCCATGTGCCACTTTCAGGTCTCCTCACACACTGCTGTTGTGTTGAATTTTTTGACATAGGGTGCTGGCAGATTACGGGCCTCCCATAGCTGCTGCCAGGCCCCTAATCTGCCATGGGCCCCTATATACCGCCTCCTCATGCTGCTGCCAAGTCCAGAGTCTCTCATGGGTCCCTGTACGGCCTCCCATTGCTGCTGTCTCCATCGCCACACTCTGCCATGTGCCACATTCAGGTCTCTTCACACTGCTTGTGTTTTCAATTTTTTGACATAGGGTGCTGGCAGATTACGGGCCTCCCATAGCTGCTGCCAGGCCCCTAATCTGCCATGGGCCCCTATATACCGCCTCCTCATGCTGCTGCCAAATCCAGAGTCTCTCATGGGTCCCTGTACGGCCTCCCATTGCTGCTGTCTCCATCGCCACACTCTGCCATGTGCCACTTTCAGGTCTCCTCACACACTGCTGTTGTGTTGAATTTTTTGACATAGGGTGCTGGCAGATTACGGGCCTCCCATAGCTGCTGCCAGGCCCCTAATCTGCCATGGGCCCCTATATACCGCCTCCTCATGCTGCTGCCAAGTCCAGAGTCTCTCATGGGTCCCTGTACGGCCTCCCATTGCTGCTGTTTCCATCGCCACACTCTGCCATGTGCCACATTCAGGTCTCTTCACACTGCTGGTGTGTTGAATTTTTTGACATAGGGTGCTGGCAGATTACGGGCCTCCCATAGCTGCTGCCAGGCCCCTAATCTGCCATGGGCCCCTATATACCGCCTCCTCATGCTGCTGCCAAGTCCAGAGTCTCTCATGGGTCCCTGTACGGCCTCCCATTGCTGCTGCCAGGAGGCAGCAGGGTCGCAGCAGTGTCAGTGGAGGCAAACGGCCACGGAGTAGAGCACCAGCTCCACTGCAGCCTACCACCACGGCCAGTAGTGGTGCCGGTGTGCACGGAGGAAGTAGCAGTCAGCCAGTGAGGAGTAGCGGAGGCAAAGTTTCCTACTCTGCGGTGTGGCAATTTTTCGTCAAGCCGCCCGAGGAAGTAAACGTAGCCGTATGTCGACTATGTGGCCAGAAAGTCAAGCGTGGCCAGGGGGCCCATGTTGGGACTACAGCGTTGCGTCAGCATATGCAGCGTCGCCATTCGGTGGCCTGGGAAAACCGTGATAAAGATACGGCGGTTCTGCCTGCCCCAGCCCAGGGTTCCATTTTGTCATAGGGTGCTGGCAGATTACAGGCCTCCCATAGGTGCTGCCAGGCCCCAAATCTGCCATGGGCCCCCGTACCGCCTGGTCACGCTGCTGCTGGGCCCACAGTGTGACCTGGGTCCCTGTACCGCCTCCCATTGCTCCCACTCTGCCATGTGCCACTTTCAGGTCTCCTCACACTCCTGCTGGTTTCCATTTTGTCATAGGTTGCTGTATGGCCTCCCATTGCTGCTGCCTCCACCGCCACACTGTGGCTCCAAACACTGGTTTTGGCCCCGTGACTGGCCAAATGAGTGAAGTGTGCGGTGATTCTAAGATCGACGGCACTCATCTGCATGTCATACTGACTGACAGTATTATTTCTCTTCCCCAGCAGACTCCAAGGGCATTTAAATTAAAGGTACAGTGTTCTGCACTAATATTAAGTCTCTCTGAAGCCTAGAAACACCCTTTTTTAAGTTAAATTCACAGCGAATTTATTCGACTCGAATCGAATATTGTCCACTAATTCGCCGAATCAGTCGAATCGAATTTTTCATTTCTTCGCTCATCTCTAATTGTGACAGACAAAATCCCTGGGTTGGGTGTGTCACAGGCATAATATGCAGAGTAACTTGTTATGGTAAAAAAACATACAAAAAGAAAGCGCCAATCAATAATATTAATCCTCTACAGCAGCAAACCTCCAACCCAAAATATTGGTGAAACACAAAAAAATCAATAATCGGAATGCGCTAAATATATCAAAAATAATATCACAAATAATATGTGTATAAAAGTCCCAACATATTAAATACAATAGATAAAAAATCTCCAGTGAAAACAATGCATAAATTTAGTGTATAAAAGTGTGTAGAAAAAATGTCTGACACCCCAAACAAAAATTCTTCTTTAAACATATAAATCCACCGTGCTTAATCCACCACCAAATGAATGGAATAAACTCACCAGAGCTCAATGCTGATTAGATTATAAATCAGCACAAGCGTGTTTGCTCTGGGAGCGATGAGAGTGAGTAGATCATGAAGCAGCACTCTATAGTATAGACACTTCCAGATATCAGGAGCAATACTCTGCAGTGACTTTGAGGTATGGCCAAGACTCCTTATATAACGATCATCCTCCAAATGTATAGTAATACCACTCAAAAATAAAGAAAAGGCATGATGGTGCAGTAAGTAAGAACCATTTAAACTTTTTATTACAATCTCATCTTACTCACAAAGTTAAGTGTCCACCTGACACTGGTATAACAAGCGATCAGATACACGGAATGGACGAGCCCCGTTCACCGCGGACACCTCGCCGACAGCTCCAGGGAACGTCCTGACGTCATCCAATAAGCTCCGCCCTACGCGGAGCCGCTCCGTGAGGACGTCAGAGTGACGAAACGCGTAGGGCGGAGCTTATTGGATGAAGTCAGGACGTTCCCTGGAGCTGTCGGCGAGGTGTCCGCGGTGAACGGGGCTCGTCCATTCCGTGTATCTGATCGCTTGTTATACCAGTGTCAGGTGGACACTTAACTTTGTGAGTAAGATGAGATTGTAATAAAAAGTTTAAATGGTTCTTACTTACTGCACCATCATGCCTTTTCTTTATTTTTGAGTGGTATTACTATACATTTGGAGGATGATCGTTATATAAGGAGTCTTGGCCATACCTCAAAGTCACTGCAGAGTATTGCTCCTGATATCTGGAAGTGTCTATACTATAGAGTGCTGCTTCATGAACTTGTTATGGTAGTTCGGGGATTGGGGAATCCAGCAGACTGGGGATATCTGGCAGTTCGTCAGTGGACATCACTGCCAGTATGGGTTCAATCAGTGTGGTGACTTGCATGTCTGCAGATTCCCAGAGCAGGCCGTTACAGGTTTAGGATCCCAGATGAGCAGTTCTCCAGAAACAGATGGATCGGAAGGCAATGGATTGGATTCCTTGGGGTGGCCAACCTAGGTGCGTCTTGTCCAGCAATGATGCACAGTCCTGACACAGGCACAATCACCCTTGTAGAGGCAGCAGCTCTGGCAATGGAGATGGTGGGGGCAGAAGGCAAGGGAGACCATTCAACCCCTTTGCAGAGTCAATACCTGTAGTAGAAGCCAATACAAAGTACAGCATGAAAGTCACATGACACGTTGCTGGGAAAGTCTGAACAAGTTCTAACTAACAGCCATGGTCTCCTTAGGGCTGGTCTCCAGGTGCATAAAGTGGGAGTATACTGCTGACTACACCAAACTGAAAATCCTTCTAATAGCTTTTATTTCCATACACACAAATGCATTGGAAACACTACACATTCTATTCCAAATCAAAACATGAAGAAAATATATCAAATTTGTGTTGTTCCTCTAAAAAAATTGAAGAAATGTGAATATTAGACTGTTCAAAAAAATAGCAGTGTTTGTATTCTTCCTTACAAACTCAAACATTCACTATATAAACTGAAAAATGTTTGAAGATTTTGCTTTCCTTTGAATCACTTAATTACCATTTAGTTGTATAAGCACTGTTTCTGAGAACTGCTGTACATCTGTGTTGCATGGAGTCAACCAACTTCTGGCACCTATGAACAGGTGTTCCAGCCCAGGATGATAGGACTAGATTCCACAGTTCTTCTCTATTTCTTGGTTTTGCCTCAGAAAGTGCATTTTTGATGTCACCCCACAAGTTTTCTATTGGCTTAAGATCCGGGGATTGGGCTGGCCGCTTCATAAGGTCAATCTGGTTGGTCTGGAACCAAGATGTTGCACGTTTACTGGTGTGTTTGGGGTCGTTGTCTTGTTGGAACACCCATTTCAAGGGCATTTCCTCTTCAGCATAAGGCAGCATGACCTCTTCAAGTATTCTGATGTATTCAAACTGATCCATGATCCCTGGTATGCGATAAATAGGCCCAACACCGTAGTATGAGAAACATCCCCATATCATCATGCTTGCGCAACCATGCTTCACTGTCTTCACAGTGTACTGTGGCTTGAATTCAGTGTTTGGGGATTCGTCTGACAAACTGTCTCCGGCCACTAGACCCAAAAAGAACAATCTTACTTTCATTGCAGAAGCCATTAGCTTGCACTATTAGCTGAGGATAACGGGGGTTTGAGCGGTGGCGAGATCCAGTTTATTCACAAATCAAAAATAAAAGACCATCAGGGTCTTCCTATTTAAAATGTAAAACAAAATTGCTTTAGATGCCGTTTAACTCTCAAGCTATGTAAAGCCTAATGCTTACACTAAAGACATTGTACACATTTAAATGTTTTCATTGTTTTAACTAGATATTAGTGTAGGTATATTTTCTGTGCTATTTGTTTGCCTTACTTTGTAATGATGGGCTCATATGTTTGTTGCAGTTTTTATTTAGTGTAATGGCTGATCGATTCCTCTATGTCCATGTATTCATTCAACTAGCTTCTCTCTATTCACTAGAGGAACAGGCAACTTCTTGTACGTGGCCATGCCTTCTCTGTGTTCCATCACAAATGTTGAAGTGCTAAAGAGATGAAGGACTGCATAGTAGTTGCTCTCACCTGAAAAACACTAGATTGAGAGACTCACAGATTGTGGGATATGTAGTTTCTTCACAGAATGTGTCAGTTCTTAGACTATAGAGAGAGGTTATGCATTAACCTTTGCCATGCCATACAGCATTCTTCATGTTTAAACACAAACAGAAACTTCTGACATTGGAATGTGAACATTCTGCTCTCGCCTGTGTATAAAGGGCAAGATATTACACCATGAAACTGTAAGATTAATGCACATCTTATGCAAGTAGGAAGGTTTAGAATACCTTTAATTTATCTGAAAATACCATATAACATAAGCCTTAGGGCTTGCTCACATCATGTCGGTTGAGGTGCATTTTTCTGCACACCACTGTCCATGTATGATGGGAACAGGACACATAAGGGTTGATTTACTAAAAGCAAATAGACTGTGCACTTTGCAAGTGCAGTTTCACTCTGCAAGGACATTTGCTCCAAAGCCTAGTAAATGAGTGGAAGCTCTGCTGACTTCCATTGTCTAATCATGTGCAAATAAAAGAACAAAAGTGCTATTATTTTTTTTTTTTTTTTGTGTATTCCTTGCAAAGTGAAGCTTTGCCTCATTTACTAAGCTCTGGAGCAATTGCCTTTGGAAAGTGCAACTACACTTAGCATCCACATGTTGGTGAAACCTTGGAGAATGATATAGAAGATATAGATGGGTAATACTACTCACTTAGGAGTTGCTGAGTTTTGGGGCCCCCAGTAGTCCTGCACAGCCAGGCAACATGCATTTTCTTCAGACCTTGCACACAGTCTTGTACTCTGGCAACAGTAAACAGTCTTTGAACTAGTTTTTATTTAGGTTTTATTAAGGGGTAGATAACTTGGATAGGGTTGAGGGGTGCATGGGATGCCCAAGGAAACTGTGAACTGAGGACAAGCTCCTTAGCAATTATGTACAAGTCTTTTAGACAGCATACTCTTCTGGAAGAGCTCTTCAGCCTCTCTTGGTGTACCTCCCCGGACCCCAGACAAAATCTCCACTTCACCCAGCTGCCCAAGGGAATCCCTGGGCAAGGGGATCCAGCACTTTCAGATAAAACAGTCATGGGTATAGAGTGAGTCAGGTTTCTCACCCAAATGTTCCTTTCCCCTTAACTGGCCCAGGGGGTGTAAGATTACTCACTCAGTCATTTTTCCAGTGAGCTGGTGAGTTGGTAGCTGCCTTCAGGCCTTTTTCTGGACTGGTTCCTTCCCTGCTCCACAGGTGGTCTTCGCTCTGGGGGCCAGTGATATTTTAATGTTCCTTCTTTCGTGTCCTGTCTGTAGGTAAGCCCCTTCACACCGGGCCCCCTCCCAGACTCCTACAGCTCTTCCTCCCACTCCATTTTCCACCCAAACTCCTGCCTCTGAGCAGGATCAACCACTTTTAAGGGCTGTCCTGACCCCATGCCAAGCCTCCTGCTTGGAGATTGGTCTAGATCCCTTAAAAGTGCAGACCAGCTCTTCCTCACCCTGCCTACTGAGTTCTAGAGACTTCTCCAAGTCTGTAGATCAGGGCGAGGGATCAGAGTGCTGATCTGCAGAGCCTCTCAGCCCTGACCCAAATATGACCCTCTGAGTATCACCCAGGTTGTCATCTAACTATCTAACTAAAAAAATAATTAGCTAGCTCCCCCTGGCTGACTAGGAGAGTGAAACAGATGTTATAGGCAACTCTTCCACTTCTGTTGCTGCATATAAACAGAACAGAATGGGAAAGATCCAGAAATATGTCAAACACAATTTTAAAATAGTTTAATTAATATGAGTGAGACACATTTTCTTGCTTCTTTAGAATTCAAATTACATCATTTTAGTTGTCACCTATTTGGGAATTGTAAGTTTAGCTATTATAAGATATGGGCTAAATGTATTCTGAACATGACAATTCCCATAAGGCATGTCAAAAAATATGTGGATTGAAATATGCATGAATTCCATAGTCTCAACATACATTATTCATAACTGATGAAAAGCCTAGAAAATGTGAGAGGATTTGGTTGTTTGAATTATAAGCCATTGGCTTAATAGTCCTTTTTTCAATAAAACCATTGTAGATATTTTATTGTAGCCAAACTGGCAGAAAAGCCATGGTATGTCTTCTATGCAAACTTACTAGTCCATATTACACATACAGCCAAACATCGTTAAACTCTATACAGCAATCATTTTTATGACATAGTACTGCAGGTACTATTTTAGTTTAAGTATAGGCTATGGACAGGCTGCTTCTACAAACATGTAATGCTCATAAGATGTACCACAAAAGAGAACAGTGCTACTGCTCAGATCAGTGAAATATTCCAAATCGTTACAGGCTAGAAATATTAGACTTCATGAACACTGCAGCTGTCAAATGCCCATTTTACGGACATTTGATGTTTTTTTCTGTTCGTAAATGCACCAAAATCGCATTTGGAGGAGTGTTTGGGCAGAAAAAGTGCCTTACATGCCTAAACGTGTGTGAACTCACCCAAATGCTAGGTGTTTTTAGTGCTTGAGCATTCATTCATTTCAACGACCTGAATAAATTAATATTCTGGCCAATTAAATGAATGAATGCCCAAAAGCTTAATGCACCCAAATGCATCTAAACTTGTCTAAACTTGCTTTTAGCCTGGGGAAAGGTGTGCCTAGTGTGCATAAGGCCTTAAAAATCAACTTTATATCTTCATTGTGGCAGTTTTTGTCATGGTATCAGTGTTCATTTTTAAGTCAATTACTGTGGAGCTCTTTTAAATTTTAGTCCCACACTGTAAACAGGACCTAGACTTTTATTCTTCGGATTAAACCTCACATCCTCTTGAAATGATGTCTAACCCTCAGCTTTCACCTGTCAAATGCCAGAGCCTTTATTGCCTTCTGAGGACCTGTCATTTGATAACAGAACTATATTAACAATTTTTGTGGAACTGTGTGTATTCAGAAAACTATAACTTTTGGGTTACATAGTTATATATAGTTACATAGTTAGTCTGGCTGAAAAAAGACAAAAGTCCATCTAGTTCAACCATTAAAAAAAAAAGTTATAATCCTATACCCACAATTGATCCAGAGGAAGGCAAAAAAAACCAGCAAAGCATGATTCAATTTGCTCCTGCAGGGAAAAATATTCCTTCCTGATACCCCGAGAGGCAATCGGATATTCCCTGGATCAACTTTACCTATAAATGTTAGTATCCAGTTATATTCTGTGTATCTAGGAAAGAATTCAGGCCTTTTTTAAAGCAATCCACTGGGCTGGCCAGAACCAACTCTTGAGGGAGTCTATTCCACATTTTCACAGTTCTCACTGTGAAGAAACCTTTCCATGTATGGAGATTAAATTTCTTTTCCTCCAGACGTAAAGAGTGCCCCTTGTCCTCTGTGATGACCTCAGGTTGAATAGCTCTACACCGAGTTCACTATATGAACCACTGATGTATTTATACATGTTGATCATATCCCCCTTAATCTTCTCTTCTCAGGAGAGAATAAATTCAGTTCCTCTAATATTTCCTCATAGCTGAGCTCCTCCATGCCTCTTATCAGTTTGGTTGCCCTTCTCTGTACTTTCTCAAGTGCCCCAATGTTCTTTTTGTGAATTGGTGCCCCAAACTGAACTGCATATTCCAGGTGAGGTCTTACTAATGATTTGTACAGAGTTAAAATGATATCTCTCTCTCTGGAGTCTATACCTCTTTTAATACAAGAGAGGATTTTGCTTGCTTTAGAAACTGCAGCTTGGCATTGCATGCAATTATTAGACTTGTGATCTACCAGAACCCCCAGATCCTTCTCCACCATTGATTCCTCCAGTTGTAGCCCCCCTAGTATGTATGCTGCATGCATATTCTTAGTCCCCAAGTGCATAACCTTACATTTATCAACATTAAACCTCATTTGCCACATAGTTGCCCAATTAAACAGTGCATTGAGGTCGGCTTGTAAGTTGAAGACATCCTGTAAGGACGTTATTCCACTGCACAGCTTGGTGTCATCTGCAAAGACTGAAATGGTATTGATAATCCTGGACCCTATCTCGTTTATAAATATATTAAAAAGTAAGGGTCCCAACACTGAACCTTGGGGTACACCACTGACAACCCTAGACCATTCAGAGTATGAATCATTAACCACTACTCTGTGAATATGATCTTTTAGCCAGTTTTATAACCATTTACATACGGATTTTTCCAAGCCCGTAGACTTTACCTTACACATTAGCTGTGTGTTGAACTATGTCAAATGCTTTTGCAAAATCCAAGTATACCACGTCCACCGCCACCCCTCTGTCCAAGCTTTTGCTCACCTCCTCATAAAAAGAAATCAGATTTGTTTGACAACTTCTGTCTTTCACAAATCCATGCTGTCTGTTGCTTAAAATATTTTTTCCAGCAAGAACTCATCTATGTGGTCTTTTATTAAACTCTCCAGTATCTTCCCAACTATAGAAATTAAACTAACAGGTCTGTAATTACTTGGTAAAGATTTTGACCCCTTTTTAAATATTGGCACCACATTGGCCTTACTCTGATCCAGTGGTACTATGCCAGTCATTAAAGAGTCCCTAAAAACTAGAAACAGTGGCTTTGGGTATGGTCTATAAAAATATTGTTGAATTGGAAACAGGTCTTGGAAGTGTTCAGGAGTGTCCTTTGAAAAGTTTAAAGAGTAAGAGTTCAGTTATGTAAGAATGAATGTTCAGGCTTATATTATTTTACTTGTAAAAGCATCTGATACTTTAGCCTGGCTAACATGGGGTCAGATGTGACATGAAGCTTGACAGATGCTGCTCTGTTAACTGTTAGGGCTCATACACTGTAGGTGTAGAAGGTATAATATAGTATTTGAGGTCAGAATGTTGACCAGATAGCAACTTTTGAAGTTTAGGTGACTTCCCACCCACAAACAAGATGAAATGTCAGACTAAGGACTTGTTTACAGTAGTGCTACCCTCTGAAGAGTGGTCCACGATGGATTGCTTTTCATAGGATATTTGACAGGCAGAGAGGAGTCATTATGTTGCCTCCTCCCCGCCTATATTAACCACTTTTCCTGGATTAGTGTTGAGGCAACCAGGCACACAGCAATCACCACTCACTGTGGCTCAATGATCAACCTAGGCAATTTTCTTTATGATCTTTATTGAAGATTAAACTTCGGTAGGATGAAGGGACCTGTGGTATACTCAAGAAACACTGTATGGTGATAAGAGAACACTCAGGGAATGAGCAACAGTGAAATGTTGTAAAATGTGTCCTAATCCAAGCAATCACTGGCATTTGTGCTCAATGGAAAACAGAAAACAGACACTAGGATTCTACACTCAGGTCAGTACTCCCTGGATAACTGGATGCCTCCTTCCAATATCAGCCAGACATTCACCTGTGAATCTTCCCAGACCAGATTCCCAGTGAAATCCCTTGATTAGTTCAAAGGATTCTCAGAAAAATAGCCCCCAGCTTTGTCCTAGCTGGGACCTCAATGATCACATGTAGAACTTCAGCTGAACTGCCCAGAAGGACAGCAGCCCTTTGGGCTGGGGACTTCTCCTCCTGGACAAGACAGGGCTGCCCCAAACCCCAGACTATCTGAGCACTCCCCAGTCACCTACTGGGCACTTCCTCCAGGGATTGGCTGGGACAACATAAATATTCAGGCTGCTGATTTGCCTTTTCCAGAAAGAAATAATAAAGAAATAATTAAACCTGCAGTCAGTGAAGTACAAATCAGCCCAAAGCAATAGCAAACTGCTCCACTGATTACAGAGGAGACAAAAAGAACTAAATGTATCTAATCATCCTAGCTACATATCTAGGAGCGTGCTAAAAATATAACATTGAAAGGCTTTGTTATATCTATTCGGTAGGTCCAAAAATATCGACTAATAGTGGCAGAAATCCAGTGATCTCATAACTTGCTGTGTACTCCACACTGTACTGAAATCACAAGCAGTCTTTTTAGCTCAAGCTGGTTCTCTTCTGTGAACTGCACTTCCCCAGTGGTATGCAGATGAAGAGAGTCGAGGTGTTCTTTATTCCAAATCAGCAATGATCAAACTAGGATAGACATAATTAATATTTACCATTAGTGTCTTTGTTGCATCAAATCTTCATCAGAGCTAAAGGAGACACTAGAATCCTTAGGCTGGCCAAACATGGGTCGATTTCCGAACTATTTTTAGTTTGAAAATCGGACCTAAGAATAATCGGCCGATTTTCGCTCTGTTAGTGGGGCAATTGCACTGGCTGATTTTCGTGGTTCCTACACATTTCATTTATTTGGCAAGCTAGAAAATTTCTTGAAACATTTTCTAAATCATTGGTGACACCATCGGATTACAGAACAAATTATGTTTTTTTTAATTGAAAAATCGTTTGGAATTCGACCCATGTATGGCCTGCTTTCGTTTCTGACAGTCACAGGTGTGTCAGATGCCTGTGTATACTCAATGCATCCCACTGACTGCCACATCACAAGCGTGTGCCTGCAGAGATGTGTTGGTGACATAACAGCTGGTGGCAGGATCCACAGCAGGCAGAGGGAGTTGCAGGAAATGTCAGATATCGATGAATCAAGTGGTGCCTCTGCTCTGCAAGAAGGTACAAACTGGATGCAATAGAGGTACCAATAGTACAGTAAGTGTTATAACAGTATTTTTCAATGCTGTATTTAATTAGACTTTTGCAATATCTCTGTGAGACTGAATATTTCGATTTTTGAAAATATCACTTGTGATTGGTTCTCTTTAAAAGACTAGGAAGGCTGTAGTTTGTTATAGATTACGGCACTTTGCACATTAGTGCTTTTTGCATGGCCTTCTATGCACGCCTGACAATGATTTAGAACTTATAAATAAAGAATAGTGTTTACAGCTGCAGATGTACAATGCTGTAGAGACTCATTTTAATTAAACACTTAAAACATTTGATGTGTGTTTAAACTTCTGTTACTTTACAGCAACTTTTCTGCTTCTTCCATTTATTCGACAGTCTTTTGAACCTGTGCTAAAGCATTAAGTGATTATGGAAAACTGAGATGTCTCAAATTATTTATATGTATTATTTATATGTATAAAACTACCTGTAGATAATTATTGGTATTGTAAGTATCATGTAAAAGACATACAAAAAACATCAAATGAAGCAGTGAAAATGCACACAGGTCTTTAATCTTTATCTCTAGGGAACATCAAACATTTCCTTTGAGTACACAACCACAGTCCGATCTTCCCATTCAGTACAGCTAGGCCTTTACGTAAATGTGTCATCAGGGCCGTATCTAGGGGGGTGCTGGGGTGGGCTATGCCCCCGCAAATTTTAGTTGTGCCTTCCCAAAGTCAACTGCCACCCCTCTACCCCAAACACTCTGCTTGCCCGCTGAACCATACTGCAGACAACTGCCCTTTTCCTGGAGCTTTGTAAATTTACAAGTAAATGTACTGCCCCGCTAAACTGAGGATCTGGTCAGCAGGGGGCCCAGTGGAGTGGGGAAGGTTGCCTGTACCACTCCCCTGTCCTCTCCTGGAGGAGGTGCTCTGCTGCCTGTGCTCAGGCTGTCGGCAGTGCATGGAAGGGAGAAGGAGCTCTACTGAGTGCCCTGCCAGCAGTGACCCCTGTCCTGTGCCCTGCCAGCAGTGACCCCTGTCCTCTGCCCTGCCAGCGGTGACCCCTGTCCTCTGCCCTGCCAGCAGTGACCCCCTGTACACTGCATTGCTGATATCCCACCTTCTGCCCCCCTTACATTTTAAACTTCACCCCCACATCGGACAGGTTAGATCCTGCACTGTGTGTCATGGGAGAAAATGGTGTCCTCCATTGCTGAGCTCTTCTTCTGATAATGCCAATGGCCTGATTATCATGCTAACCCTAATCATAGGTAGACCTTGCATGTTGGCTTTAATAACAATGCCCCCCCGCCAAAAAAAAAAAAGAAAACAAAAAAACGTAGAAAAAGTGCCAACAAATCAGCATTTGGTGAAAACAAACTTAACTCAGGCTCCACTTCCTGGAGGTGAAGATGATGTCACTGTAACTCACCTGTGCCTTTTGGATGCTCCAGTCCCCTTGAGAAAGCACACCTGCACTGCTGAGCAAGCAAATATGTTTCATGTTTTTTTTCTTCTAAAGCTGCTTTTTTTTACATCCTTTTAAATTCTATTGAAATTTTAATTATTGGAACAGCTTGATGGCCAGGCAACTAACTCGAAATAAAGCAACTAGAGTGTGAGAAGGAGATGTTAGGAATGGCCACATATCTGTGACTATATGAAGGAGACCCATAACAATGGCTGTTAAATAATATGGCTTAACATATGACTTACATATGTCCAGTGAAGTGACTGGCCTCAAGTGATACACAGAGATGAAACAAATCCTCCTGCCTGTTTATTTGCAGTCTTCCCTTCTCTACACCTGTTCAAAATGATTCATTTATAAAACCAGTCAGAGCGGAGAGCTTAAATTACACTCCGTAGAGCTCAGTGAAGAGAACTCTGAGAGCTGATTGGAGGGAAGAGACACACCCCCTCCACTCAGCTCACAGGAACTGAGTTGAGGCTGTCAATCTGCTGGAGGTCCTTCCCCGTCACCAATTTTCTGATTACAGAGGAACAAAGCACACTAAAGAGGGATATGCTTAGTTCATATTTCATCTCTGAGGTTTAAAAACACTTCAAGATCCCATCCTGTGCTGGAGGATCCCTTTACCTGACTGTTGGCAGCAGCATCATTCGCCATGTGGTGCCTTCCTTAAAACAAATAATGCTTCTTGCAGCATTTTGTGGGAAATGTGGCAGAACGTTTTGAAGTGTATGTCAGTCCTAGCAAGAAATTTCTCTTGTTTGCTTTCTTTTGCTCTGTTACATATAACATTAAATGTGTTCAATAGTTGGTGCAAAAATATACATGTAGATCTTTTCAGAAATTCAGAGCAGCCCTGTGTCCTGTTTTTTCTTTCTGTATTATCTAAAATAGCCTAATCAGCCCACATGCATCTTATTTTGGACTAGACAACTATTACTGTTTATATTGAAGAGAGAGGGAAGGATTTAGTAGTTTAGCAGAAAACAACTGGGTAGGGCTGACACCATTTCTTGCTATTTCAGTCTACACAATCCAGTTTGTCGTCAGCCTTCAACAGAAAATTGGGAGTTAAGTGCATAATGACAGATCAATAGGTATTTTTCTGTATTTGTCGTGTCTTCAATGAGATAAAACATGGGACAGTATGCCTATATTGCAGAGATATAATGCAAATTTTTGTTTTATTTTGCCCTAAAATACACTTTAAATGCAGAAATATGCTGTATGTCTGCCCTAACAATAAACTTGACAACTGGGCAGTGCTGATACCATTTTTTGCTTTTTAAGTCTCCAAATGCTGTGTGTTAAAACATAAGGAAATGTACATGCCTTGCAGAGATATACTGCATATTTTTTATTTTGTCCTAAAAGCAGAAATATGTTGTATGAGGTCATTTAAAATTTAAAGCTGCTTTAGACATCAGAAGGCAATCAATTACACAAGCCTGATCTTACCACCCTCAATCCATGCTCTCTAAGGAGCTCTGTAGAGCAGTTTGCTAAACTTTTAAGCTGGTTTTACTGGTATAATGTATGGGGAGGGAAAGGATGAGGCGAAGAAAGCAAAAGCTAGTGTTACTTTATCTGCAGTGAAAAGTAGAAATCAGTTTTCTTGTCTATCATATCTACTTGCTGATCGCCCTGTAGCAGTTTTACTGCTACAGGGCTACTGCTCTGCGCAGAATCACACACACACACACACACATATATGTGTGTGACTCTGCATTTCAAGGCTGGGGGCACGCACGTGCCATCCTAACCACGCTGTCATTGGCTCTGCTAGTTATCTATCACCAGGTCCTGGCCAGTGATTCATGGTCGATCAGCGATCGGTGGACAACTGACAGTAGAGAGATCTGTGAGTGTAAACAACATAGATCTCTCTCCTGTCAGTGGGGATGTGCTGCCTTTTATCTCTCTGTAAAGCAGGGAAATTAAAACCAGCACATCCCCTAGTAAAATACATGAAAGTACACAGTAAAAACACTCCCTAACACACATTTAACCCTTTGATAACCCCAGATGTTAACCCCTTTCTGCCCAATGTCATTAGCACAGTGTCAGTGCTCATTATTAGCACTGACTACTCTATTAGTGTCACTGGAGTGTTAGAATGTCCACTGTACTATCACAGTCCTGCTATAAGTCACTGATTGCCACCATTACTAGTATAAAATAAAAATAAACAAAAATTCCAGTATATATACCATTATTTGGGGACACTATACTGTATTTTCACACAAACCAATTAATATACACTTATTGGGATTTTTTTCTACCAAAAACATGTAGCAGAATACATTTTGGCCTAGATTTAAGAAGAAATGTTTTTTTTAATTGGATATGTTTTATAGCCATAAGTAAAAAATATTGGTTTTTTTTTTAAAGAATTTCAGTCTTTTTTTATTTGTAGCACATAAAATAAAAAACACAGTGACGGTCCAATACCACCAAAAGAAAGTTATATTTGTGTGAAAAAAAGTCTATAAAGTTCATTTGTGCTACATGTGTACAGTGTTACATGATTGCGCAATTGTCAGTTAAAATAGCACAGCGCCAAATAGCAAAAAATGGCCTGGTCATGAAGGGGTAGGTAAATCTGGAGGGCAAGTGGATATGGATATTACCCTTGACAGTCAGTGGCTACTTATTCACCAGCAGAAAGACTGCATCTAGAGTAGTATCATAAATGAGTGAATGTATTTCTCTACATAGCAATTATTGGATAATTAAATATCTGTGATACCAAAGCCTCAGATCTTACAAAAAAGCTGGATGCATGTCACTGCCTTTCTGGCTAAGTGACATATAAACACACCTGGGCACATATGAGAAGGTGCTGTTCAGTCTACTTCTATTTATTGCTATTAGAAATGATGTTCTTCTCCAGGTATAATGCAGTTGTTCATTATCACAGCCAGCAGTAATGCTCATCAATATAGTCTCCTGGTTGAATATGTTTGCTGCCTCCTGCTTTAATATCTGTAATTAAACATCTTTTTTTTTTGCACATGACTACCTTCAGGTCCAGATTGAATAGACCACACAGCATTTCCAGCTCTGACATACAATAATTTAGAGTACATCACTGATCATTTTCTTCCTGTGCAAAAATGAAAATCTTACAGAGAATACTTATGCAGGATGTTATAAAGTGCAGCCGATGCCTGCCACAACAATACATTAATGCAACACTGAAAATATCTCCATTCATTAAGGTGTACATTCAGTCCAATGTGAAAATATTATATATCTCTATATATATATATATATATATATATCATATTGCCATGCACATTGGAGATGAGACTGGACTGAGAGAGGGAGTGACTGTGCTGTGGGTGATCAGACAAGTAGTAATTAGTCACATTCATCTGGGCTTGCTCCGTAATGTTGAGAATATTGGAGTTGATTTATGAAAACCGGAGAGTGCAAAATCTGGTGCATCTCTGTATAGAAACCAATAGTGGTCGGCCCAATACTCCCCTTTTTAGTTTGCGGTCAAACATTCAAACCTAACGAAAGTTCGACTGTGAACTTCGAATATAATGCAGGTCTATGGGACTGGAACTTGTAAATTCAAAAGTGCCCATTTTGAAAGCTTATATGCAAGTTATTGACCATAAAAAGGGTATGGGGACTCGGGTACTGCCCTGAGGGACATGAATTGGTGAAAACAAAAATAATAAAGTACCATTTTTAAAAGGGCAGTCATTTTTCATTTCTTAAAGTAAAAAAAAAAATGAAAAATTCCTTTAAATATCATGCCTGGGATGTATCCTTAAACTACCTGCAAAGTTGCACATCTGTACAATGTATAGATCCTGCTGCAGCAGGACTGACATTCTGTTACAAAAATTACATTTTTAATAAAAAAAAAAACATCGTGGCCCCCCCCCCCCCCCCAAATCCATACTAGACCCTTTAGGTCTGGAAGGAGGGTTAGGAGGGACTTTACAGTAAAAATGTTTTTTTTAAAGTGCATGGGGTTCCCCCTTAAAGCAAAACCCCCCAAAAAAGCATGGTGTTCCCCCTAAATTGCTACCAGACCCTTGCACCCCCCCTTCTGAATCATACCAGGCCACATGCCTTCAATATCGGGTGGTGCTTTGGGGCGCTCCCCCACTCCAAAGCACCTTGTCCCCATGTTAATGGGGACAAGGGCCTCTTCTCCACCACTCTGGGCTGTGGTTGTGGGGGTCTGCGGGGGCATGACATATCAGAATCTGGAATCCCCCTTTAACATGTGGGCCCCCCAGATCTCGGCCTCCCCTTGTGAATGAGTATGGGGTACATAGTACCCCTACCCATTCACCAAAAAAGTGTAAAATGTGAATAAAAACACAATTACAGTTTTTTAAGTCCTTTAATAAAAAAAAAGCCAAAGAAATGGTTCTATAGTTGTAATTCATTGTCAATCATGGTGTCCAGCGTTGTCACGATGAGCACCGACTCTCCAAATTTAAAAAAAAAATAATGCCCGCAGACCCATCCGTAGCTGCTGAGCACTCGCCACTAACTGACATTTGCCGATCAGAGGTAAACAATTGGGCAGAGCTAGTGGTGATGTCACCGCCAGCTCCACCCAATTGTGCTGTGATAGGACAAAGCATTGCACCTGAACTGTGGTCAGGTGACTTGCTTTGGTCAATCACAATGCACTGTCACAGCGCAGTTCCTTGTGGAACTCAGCATGCAAACAGCCCGCCAAACTCCCTTGTTCGAGTTGAATCAACAAAGGAATGGCTTCTCCGGAAGAAGATTCAAATTTTGGAATGGATCAGCCAGAGAACAGACCTGAATCTGATCTAAAATCTGTGGGGTGTTCTGAAGAGGGCTATGCACAGGAGATGCCTTCACAATCTGACAGACTTGGAGTGTTTTTGTATGGAAGAGTGGGCAAATATTGCCAAGTCAAGATGTGCCATGCTGATAGACTCATACCCAAAAAGACTGAGTGCTATAATAAAATCAAAATGTGCTTCAGCAAAGTATTAGTTTAAGGGTGTGCACACTTATGCAACCACATTATTTTAGTTCTCTATGTTTACCTCATCTCCCCCTCAAAAGATTTCAGTTTGTTTTTCAATTGAGTTGCACAGTTTATAGGTCACATTAAAGGTGGGAAAAGTTCTGAAATTATTTATCTTTGTCTAATTTTTTTACATCACAGAAATCTGACATTTTAACAGGGGTTAAATCAGCTTCCAAGTTTTATTGTCAATGCTTAATTGAACAAGCTTAAGTTAGAATCTGATTAGCTACCATACGCAGCTTCAGCAGATTTTGCACTCTCAGGTTTTAGTAAATCAACCCCATTTTGTAGCTTCTATCTAAGGCACATGTGTCAAACAAAAGCACGCCCTCATCTCCGCCTCCCCTGGTCTTAGAATTTAGCAGACTCTGGCAACTCTTATCCAGCCCTCCTCTAGTCCTCCTTCAGACTTCCTGATTTCCCTGCACCTTCCTAGCTCTATCCCCAGCTTCTTCCCGACAGCAGCACAAGGTAAGGGAGGTGCACTGTAATCTAAGGGAGGGTGGGGGACCTTTGACATCTGATGATAGGGGGGTTTTTGACAGTTCTGGACATCTAGTCTTACAGATACAACCAGCCCTTTGAGGGCAACCGTAATGCTGATGTGGCCCAGAATAAAATTGAGTTTGAGACCCCTGATGTAAGGGGAGACAAAAACCCTGAAAGAGGAGAATAAAACGACACCACAAAGCGGGAGAAACAAAATCCTGACTCCAAAACCAAAATGGTAAGTGCTATATACAAAGAGACCTTGGGACTCTTTGTATATAGTATTTATCATTCTGTAGCTTCCCTAAGCAACTTCTTCAGACTGTATTACATTACCCAATGTTGTCCTACTAAAAAGTTTTATGCACTTGAAGCTGGAAGTGTTAGTGTTCATGGGACAGACCTCATGGAAAGGTTACTAAGGAAGCTATAAAGATGTAGGCTTGTGGTGTGATGCTTTTCTGTTATTTGGGATGTCAAGTGAGTTCAGAGCATAAAAGCAGGTAAACAAATTTAAATACAAATTGGCAGGTAAAACAGTTTACATACATATGTTTTAAAACTAGTATTTAACTTTTCAATTATAGTTTCTCTATCTTCCAATGAAATGTTGTTTGCTTTTAGAGTAAACCATGGCCATGCAGCTCTTCCTGGAAAAAAATCACCAATACCCAGAAAATTCTCAGAAGTGTAGGGAGATTTTTATGTACAAGGAAATAGGCCGGTCTTGGTCTCATAAAGTGACATGACCTGACATGACAATGTAACTTGGTAGATCTGGCAGACTTAATAAAAACTAAGTCAAAAAGACTTCCATTTCTGCCCATGAGTGCTCAAACCACATCTGCTTATATAATATAAAGGCCATTTTTAGTTTTGATTGAGCCTAATAGATTTGCGAGGAGTTGGGTTTAAATTGCTAGATTGAGTGGTTGCCAAACATGATATCAGAACACTTCTGTTTCTTCTTGCTTGATAGTGATAGAATCATGTTTTTACCCAGGCTTCTGTCAACCTCTGTCATAGAAACAGCTTTGTGCTTTTTCTAATGCAGCAATGACTGTACATAGCTGTAGAAGAGGGGGCATAACAAGGCTCTTGAGCTATGTTCATTTTTCATGTTCGTTTTACATCCTGCTCATGAAATGTCACTAATAATCCCAAATCATCAGACAGCACAGGCAGCATGCGTGGAGGAGGAAAGTGGGCTGCTTTCTGAACAAGCAATGATTTATAGACTCTGTACAGTAACACAGTGACATTTGGAAAGGAATACTAAGTCAGACTTATTTGTGTCCTGGCAAAGGCTGACTCAGCCATCTTTCTATCTGTCCATTAAGAATGAAGAGCCAAGAATGAGACAAGTCAGAAAAGAGTCATTATATCTGGCCACAGGACAAAAGTGTAATCTCAGGGCATTTACCAGGCTTCCTAATGACTTTATGTTCCTGAGGAAAAAGTGCTGTGATAGCTCCGAGAACGTACAAGGATGGACTTAAATCATTTAGTTCTTAATTTGTGTCTATTGGCAATACCAGAGTATTCTCCCAGATGAATATCATTTTACATAAATCTTTTTTTTTATTTTTTTATTGGCATTCTTTTGCCATTGATATTGTTCTGCAGCAGACAGGATACATTAGACTCACAGAACTCAGGGTAGAACAGGCCTGTGGGGATTTATGCGAAAACACATTATATTAGGCTGGCCTTATAGGCTATGAAAAATGGTGGAAGGGTAAAGCTAGAGAAAGGGGAATGAATAACATTTCAAGCCAGCTTGATCTGTATGATCACTTTGATCCCCTAAAGTTAGTGGTGCAAATAGTAACCCATGATAGCCAGAAATAAAATTGCTGTTGGCAGATCAAAGAATACCGAAATCTAAGCCTCATGGTAGCTGATAGCTACATACCGCTTCCTCCCTATAGCAGCACCTGCCTACATCACTTCCTCCTTCTTTTGTCCATGATTCTGGACTCAACGTGAACATTTTATAGGTAGATTGAGGGTGGATCTGTTAGGTGACCCACTTAAGATTGTAGTTCTCTTAAATCCTTCCAGGAAAGAGGGTGTGTTCACTTTCTTTTGGGCAGGATCCCCTTATATATGGTGGGAGGAGTTTAGAAGAAGAGTTACCTACTGGCTTAGGGAAGAGAAGTCATGAAGGAGAGCATCACAAAAGGGACAGAGACTTTAATCTTTCCTCCCTCTGAAGGGGGCTCCCCTGGAGATGGGAACATTAGATACACCGCCAGCTCCATAGAGACTTGTTACATTTGCTTGGATAAAGGATCCTATGGTTAACTGTGTTGGCATTCAAGACCTGAAATGACTGTATTTTTACTTTACCTTTTTCAGTAAAGAAGTTTACTGCCTCAGTGTGCAGTATTCAGGTATTGCATCAGATGTGGTGAGAGACAACAAGCGTTGTCAGTGATATCACCTGGCTGTCTAGCCGTGGGAGAGTCTGGGCCAGTGTCTGGATACTCCTGGGAGTGAGGGGGTATGGTCATGCAACCAGGAGGGTGGAAGGGGGGTCCGGTTACAACGAGAGAGGGTGAGAATGACAGAGCAAGAATTTATTCAGTTTACATTAGTTGTTACATCAGTGCTCAGTTCCGTTCAGTTTAGTTTAAATCAATTTACATCTGTTTTTACATTTGCCCACCGGCGTCCTTAAAACAATGATTTATCCCTGCAGTCAGTGGGATTCCCCACTGACAACAGAATATAAACTAAAGAGCGGACAAAAAAATAAATAAATAAATAAATGGCGTGCAGATCTCCCCCAATCCATAATAGGCCCTTTGGGTCTGATATGGATTGGCGTGAGGTCCCCCCCAAAATCCACATCAGAACCTTAACTGCACATGTGGCGTGGCAGGCCAGAAAAGGGGGGGTGAACATGCGCCCCCCCAAAACCATACCAGGCCACATGCCCTTAATGAGGGGTACTTTGCCGGGGGGAACCTGCTACGTTTTCATGTCATTGACATATCCATATATTTTCAGTTACCTCAGAAGGGAATGGAGTAAGCCAGTGTCATCACTTGGTGCTGTGTCCCTGCCTCTTTGTTCACTTCAGTGGCAGGGAGAAACAGACCTGTGATTAGGCGCTGGCAAGTGACGAGAGTGGTTGGGTTCAGTGGGGCCTGGGTTTTTTTTCTCGCAGCCATCATTCATCATGCTTGACTTGGGCCAACATAACTGGACGATGGATGTACATCAGGGGACTTTATTTTTTAAATAAAGTGCTTGTCAAAAACTGTGTTGTGTTTATTTTACTTGACTTTCTTGGTGAATGAGTACTGTGTGCCCCATTCTCATTCACATAGGGGATGCCAGGATCTTGTTAAGTGGCTTTCAGATACTGATAAGTCACCTTTGCACCCTTGGGGCAGGGTTACCAGGCCAGGGTTGTGGGGAAGAGATCTTTGTCCCCATCAATATGGGGTGGGTGGGGAAACTTCTTCTTTGCCTAAACTTTACCTACTTTACCTAGCATTCCTTACACAAACTCCACCTTGCCCATCTGACCTTCAGCCTCTATTCAGGTAAGGCCTACATCCTTTCTACACTGAATTAACATTATATAACATGTTTTCATTTCCTTGCTTTGTTATGCCAACCCTCTGTCCATTTTCTCTTCTCTGGCAGTGGTGTCACCATGGGAGTGCGATGGGGGGGGGGGGGGTGCGGATCGCACCCAGGCAACACCTGCCAAAGAAGTGACAACATCCATAGTTGCCAGCTGTCCTGATTTTACTGGGAAAAGGTGTCTCGACAATACCTTGTCCAAGGCAGATCATGGACAGCATTGCTGTGGGTGCCTGGTGCACACTGTGTCACATCAGGGAACTCAGTGAGGAACTTGGGTGTGCTGCCAGGTGGGCAAAAACATTGATTGCCAAGGACAGAGATCCACCTCCCCCTACCTCCTCCTCCAGCAGCGCAGGTGCTCTCATTGGGGACTGACTCACTCTATCATCCCCTGAGTGGGGGAGCCTGCGAAGCTTGAGTTTGATTGGGTGGGACTTGGGTGACAAGCCTGTGAAATGATCACTCCCAGGCTGGTTTTTTGCATGTGCTAGGTTGCATACTGTGAGAGAGCAAAATGGAGGACAAGGTAAGTAAATAGGGAATTAGTCTCAACCTACACTGCAAAGTAAATAGGGAATTAGTCTCAACATACACTGCAATGCAATCAACCCCCTGGATAGCCTAGATGTACATAAATTCTCTAAATCAAACAATTCCACTTAGTGCAAAAAATGCCCAAACTGTATACTGATTCCTAGAAATGCTTGTAATAGCTCCAAAACAGGGTCATTTGCACAACACATGTTGTGGTCAGAAATCGCTATCATGAAGGTATACATATTTGATATCTAAGAAAAAGGTTTGATCCAACCCCACATGTGGTAATATAACAGATCAAATGGTTGGAACCTGCTGCTTGACATCAACAGCAAGATTAACTATACATCCAGTGAGAGATAATGTGCATCAGTCTCAATGTTCATGAGAAATGTGCACATTTCTCATTCTGCATGAGAGTTTGTGGTATACAGTACATATATTAATAGAGACACACACACGGTGCAGACATGCTATGGCACCCTGTCCACTTGGAATTTATTCTACAGAAGCACTTGTGCAAGAAGCCCTGTTTTCGAGCAATCTCGTATGCTTTTCTAGGAATTAATGTACAGTTTGGATATTTACTACAATTAGTGGAATTATTTGATCGTGTCCTTATGGAGCTGTGCTATTCAGAATTTTCTCCCACCAGTCAGACGTTGCATTACTAAGCTAGGGAGGGAGAGCTGCACCAATGCGGGGGGTGACACCATGCTTTTCTGCACCAGGTGACACCAACCTTAGTGATGCCACTGTACTCTAGGTCTCACTAATAAATTAGCTCTACCTATGTCTAATTATTATCACTGCCTCTGTCAGATTATTGCTCTCTGGATCCCTTTGTATGATTTCCTCTTACATCTTGTTCTAGTGACAACTTGTATCCAAGGTAAGAAGTGAGTGGTATCTCACCAATGAGAACACAAATGTCAATAAAACAACAAACAAAACTAATTTATCCTTTTCCATCCATAACAAAAAAAATTTAACTGATATTACACTGTTAGAGTTTATAAATACCTGTTAAAAAAATATATTTACTATGAATTAGAGGTTATTAAGCTGCTTGTATAAAATGGGAAAAAAATTAATGTACGGTATATTGAGACAAAATATCTGATTTATGGTGTTATTGACATTTTAAACATCAATATCACAAAGGTTTTATTACTATCATTATGCTGAACTCCTTCTTTTTGGTGTCCCTTAGTCAGCAATACATTAAAAACGTACATATTGGATCGGAATGGAGTAAAACTTTAAAGTGTTTTCAAGTTTTTTTGTTTAATGCCAAATCTTCTTGCATGTCAGAAAGTCTGAGGAGTTGTACAGTTGAGGTTAGACCTGGCATGTATATATAACTTACCCATATCATCACTGAATCTCCAATGTGACTTATGGGAATGTTTTGAAAAGCAATACAATTTGCTTTCCAAGAGTAATGGCTGCTTGGGCTAATTTCTTTTAGTACGATCAATCTTGCCCAGCTCCTCAGGACTGACAGAATGTCTGGAGAGAGGCAGAAATTGGAAAGCAGAAATAACAGGAAGTATTGACTTAGCAGGGCTGCTTTCTTTATGGCATTATAAACTTTCTCCTTTAGTCTCACCAGTAATACAGTGATGTTTCTTTTCTTGTTTTATTTACTTTCTCTCTACTTTGATCATAAAATGAATAATGGAAGCTGATCTAAGTATAAAAAACTCAATGTCTTAATAAACTCAGGCCATTTTTTTTTGGTGCAAATAATTTACAGACTGAGAGAAATACAGCAGCATGTATAGGGATGCTCGGAATTTTGCTACAATATATTCCTTTTTTCATCCTAAGAAGATAAAAGTGTACCAAAGATTCCCTTAACCTATACAGTATATTTTTACACTTTTCTATACTTTTTGTGACACATCTAAATGCAGATACAGTCTAAGCAGCTTTGAGAGATACTTGGGAAAAACACAAATTCTTTAAATGACATATTTGGGAGCTGTATGTGGTGTTACAAAACAGTACAATCCTTACATACAATGTAAGCAACACCATATTCTGGCATAACATATTTTGAATGTGTATTACATTTTTTTAATTATTACAATATTTTTTGGGTTAAATAAATCTAATTCAATACAACTCATTGAACGCAGTCTCAACAGATCACAAGCTGTAGGAATGTGTGGTCTTAAAAAATAAAGCTAAAACCATCAACTCTGTAACAATTGGTCAATACCAAATTTGTTTCATAGTATAGTTTGTGAGCTTCATTTTTTGTAGTACCACTCTGTATTGTAAAAAATAAAGCTAAAACTCTCAACTCTGTAACAATTGGTCAATACCAAAGCTGTTTCATAGTATGGTTTGTGAGCTTCTTTTTTTGTAGTACCACTCTGTATTGTCTTCAAAAGTTTATCAAAATGCTAAAACATAGTGCACAAATACACTCTAAACCACAACTACATGTTCTAGAGACAAGGCAATGTTTATTCTAAAATAAAAGTGAGAGTTTATTATTTTAAAGACAGTTGTCAGATATACAATATAGTACAGTGGCTGGAGAGTATGTAAACAGTTTGATTAAGCTGCTACGTAAAGGGAGAAACAAGGTTTTTTTTAAAACATAAATTAATAATTAGAGTGTGTTATTTTTAAGGCAATAGTAGCAAATATTGTACATTCACTGGAGAGTATTTAAAGGAGATTTAGGGCCAAAGCCCTTTTTGTCCTACTTCTCCTGTGGGTCACAGGAGTGCACTCAGTTCTGCCCTCCTGTGACCTATATTTAGCCAACAGTGGACTAAAGTCCACTAGTGGCTGGCATCATTCAACTGGTCCAGGCCATGGAGAGATGCTGACTTAGCCTCCCAGTGATCTGCTGAGAGCCTGAGCCCCTTCACAGCCTAGCGCTCCAGTGAGTGCTGCAGGGGAAGGGCAGAGCAGAGAACTGGTGACTGACCGAGTAGGTTTGCCTGTGCCAGTCATATGTTCAGACTGCTGATGCTGACATAAAAAAACCCTAGAAAATGTACATTGCAATAAAATATACCTACCTAAAACACTAAACATTAATTCTAAGACACTAAACCACAACACTTTTTTTCAAGCTGAAAGTAAAAAAACAAACATAAAATAATAGAGAAGAAAAAAATCCCCAATAAAATACAAAAAATTCTGCAAAAGGGGTGGGGGTTGGGTAATAGCAGCTGCACAAAAGGCCTTAAAAGAGCTGTTGCTTTTATGCATTGTGAACACCGGAGGGTACACACTAATATGTAGCCCACCACATTGCAATTCACAGCAATGTATCACAATAAATAATCCTATTTATTGATCCTTCTAAGCCCCATGACCACAGTTCAATGGCCAGAAAGTGCATTATTGGTAACTGGATGCTATACTGTAGATGTGAGCAACCACATAGGTTTTCCAAAACTGCCAAAGAGTTGGTTTCACTACAGACCCATGCCCAACCCAAACCTTAGGCTCACCCCTATTGTTTACTAATGAACATATACATAATACTACTAGGTAGTAGAAAAGGGGGGATCAGCGCAACATTTTTTTTTATTCAAACAGAAAAGGTATTTTTTTAAACCAACATTCATTTTTCTTTAACGAATCAAATTAATCCTGCTCAACTGTATTTGTTATCATTCTTCATGCAGTTTCTAATGTAGGTATGTATCAGTCAGTCAAAAATAGCACTTTCTTCCTCTACCAACCCTGAAATTGCTTAACAGTCCTTCCCCTGAAGTACAAACAAAATAATCCAATAAGCAAAAATAAGTGACTACCCAAACATATTATAACCTATGTAAAAAATATCAAATATAGTATAAATAAAGTCCCATACACCTAAAGTCCAAAAAAAGTCCAAAATCTTTAAAAGTGATCTCTTAATTTATCTTTATCCCCGGATTGGATTGGTGACACGTTCCAAATAATCTTCCGGTACCTCAAAAAAACAAAAAACTCAACATAGTGTGTTACCCTAAACAAAATATGTATATTATGTGCCACACGTGTAACATGCAAAAAGAACACTAAAAGTGTCACAGCAATCGTGAAATCCTCAGGGTATGATTAAAGTAAACCACTTCACTGCACACAATAGATGGAGTGCATAATTACCCCCTTTCAAGATAAAGTCAGCATAGAGTCCATATTTAAAGATGAAACTGTCTCCACACATGGATCAGATAACGTCTCCTGCCTTTTCCACAGACCTCATAAATAGACCAGGGATCAGCGTATATATAAAAATATAACAAATTTTATTGTAGCAACTACACTTTAGGTTAGACGAGTACAGCTTCCATACACTAGGAACGTCCCATATGTAGAGCCCACTCCTTCGTGGTGGCTGTTAACAGCCTCTTAGTCTTACTGCCGAGAGAGCCAGGTAACCATAGGAGTCTTAGGGGTAGGAACTACCGCGTGTTCCCGAATCCAAGATGGCCGTCCCGGCACTTCCGGAAAGCGTCAATGCGTCACAACGTCACGTGCCCCGAGGTACCGGAAGATTATTTGGAACGTGTCACCAATCCAATCCGGGGATAAAGATAAATTAAGAGATCACTTTTAAAGATTTTGGACTTTTTTTGGACTTTAGGTGTATGGGACTTTATTTATACTATATTTGATATTTTTTACATAGGTTATAATATGTTTGGGTAGTCACTTATTTTTGCTTATTGGATTATTTTAGGTATGTATCAGTGTTTAGTTGGTAAACATGAGCTCTGGAAAAAGTTTAATATTTCAGAACTGATTCCGTTCCATAAAAAGCTGACTCCAAGGTGATGTACTGTCGGTCCCACATCGATGGTGTCTAGTCATAAATGTCAACAGTGAATGAACACAGTCATTGAGGAAGACACAGCCAGTGGCGTGTTTTAAATAGCACAACAGTTTTGATTTGGTACCAGTGTCAACTTCTTGGTAATGTCAAGATGTGCTTTACAGTTTTATTTTGTAACAATCACATTTTGATGGAGTGCTGTAGACTGTGTCTCTATGTCTAGTTTTTGACATAATGAAGCTTGTACACATCTGATGTTACTCTAGTCCAAAACCAGAATCCTTACTTATTCTTTACAAATGTTTGTGGGGCTTGAAATGTAATGGATTTAATTTAACCATTAAAATATAATTAACTATGATAATCACTTAGGTTTTCTTTTTTTCTGTATTCTAGATTGACAGCCAAAGCAGTTGCTGTTCTTCTCCCTATTCTTGGAAGCTCTTGGATCTTTGGGGTTCTTGCTGTAAATGAACAGTCTATAGTATTCCAGTATATGTTTGCTGTTTTCAATTCTTTACAGGTATGCAAAATGTTAACATATTAGCTCATAAAACAATAGACAGTGTTAGCTAAATCAGGTGTTATTACTTAAATACTTTAGGGATTAAGGGATATGTTCAGACTCTTTCATAGTCTCTATATTAGATCAGCATGATTAGTGTCACAAAACAAAATTTTTATGCTAATTGCAATTATTGCTTGGGATTTAAGTGTAACAGCATTAGACATATGGCATAGCATTGAGAATAACTTTGTGTAGAGGAAACCCTTCTTCCTTCTAATATATACAAAATAGAATTATGTTAACAGCTTAGATGATGTAATGCAGTTATGTAGTTATCTGTAGAATATATACACTTCCTAATGACTTCTGTTCTCTTCTTTAAGGGATTTTTCATATTTCTTTTCCACTGCCTTCTTAATTCCGAGGTAAGTTACCCATAAAATAAGTTAAGAAGCAACCAACATTGGTATTGTATTTAAAATTGAACTTTATAACTTATTCACCCTCCCCCCTCCTCCCCCCTTGCCGCGTCCTCTCAACCTGCACACAGCCTCTGAAGCCAGGCTGTGCAGGATGGGGGGAGGGGACCCCTGCGGCGAGGATCACAGCTCATCCGGGAATCTAGACGGAGGGGCTGTGACCCCCCGCCAGGAGACCCCAGCGGCAGACTTCCAAAATGTCTCTGCGCACCCCAGCGGACGCAGCCGGGCACAGGGGCGTCCCGCGATCTGCACCCACCAGTGACAAAGGCCGCGCTCATGAGAGCGTGGCCTGACTCAAGGGGGCGTGCCTCGTTGCCCCGGCAATGCGGCGCTGGGCTGGCCATGCTGGGGCAACCCGGAAGCATCCTGAGTGGTTTAAAGGCCCGGCGTGGGAGCCAGCCAGTCTCTTCCTCCTGTGCTGTCCGGCTGCTCTCTCTTGGCCTGCTACCACTGCTGTCGTGGGAGGTCCAGGTGGGAACCGGGCCTCCACAGCCATCCCCGCTGAGCACTCTGCAGGAGCCCCCCCCCTCCAAAGGTCAAAACCATTACCCGCTGCCACTCTCCCAATACTCCAGGGCTGGGAGTGTCCCTGGAAGCTGTCTGTGTGTGTGTGCTCGTTCCTGCTCGGGACAGGGTGCTGTTCAGGGTCTGTGCTGAGGCCAGGACCCACAGCCAAGACCCTGCCGAGCCCCTGCAAGCCTGCTGTGTCTCTACCTGCTGAATCCTGCTGTGTCCCTACTGGCTGATTGCTGGGTCCCTGGGAAGCCACCCCTGTCTGTTGATCGCTGGGTCCCTGGGAAGCCACCCCTGACTGCTGATCACTGGGTCCCTGGGAAGCCGCCCCTGTCAGCTGGTCGCTGGGTACCTGGGAAGTCTCCCCTGTCTGCTGACCGCTGCTGTCCCTGGAAAGCTGGCCGCTGTGAGGATCTCGGTTTGCTGACCGCTGCTGTCCCTGGAAAGCTGACTGCTGTGAGGGCCACTGTCCATTGCTGAGTGTCCCTGGAAGCTGACCACTGGGAGTGTCCCTACAAGCCGCCTGCTGCTGAGTGTCTGCAAGCCGCCTACTGTGAGTGTCCCTATAAGCCGCATGTTGCGGAGTGCCCTGGACTGCCCCTATTGTGTGCCCAGACCACTTGTGTCATGAACTGCCCCTATTGTGCGCTCAGACCACCCTTGTCATGAACTGCCCCTATTGTGCGCTCAGACCACCCTTGTCATGAACTACCCCTATTGTGCGCTCAGACTACCCTTGTCCTGAACTGCCCCTATTGTTCACTTAGACCACCCTTGTCATGAACTACTCCTATTGTGCGCTCAGACTACCCTTGTTTGAACTGCCCCGTGGCGTGCCTGGAATATAGCTACCTGGACTGTCCCCCTGAGTGCTTGAGCCATCGCTACCCGCTGAGTCCCCGTGAGGCTGATGTTGTCCCTAGAAAGCTGTGTGGGAGCTGTGCCGAGGCCAGGCCCCACAGCCAAAGTCCTCTTGAGTCCCCGTGAGGCTGATGTTGTCCCTAGAAAGCTGTGTGGGAGCTGTGCCGAGGCCAGGCCCCACAGCCAAAGTCCCGTTGAGTCCCCGTGAGGCTGATGTTGTCCCTAGAAAGCTGTGTGGGAGCTGTGCTGAGGCCAGGCCCCATAGCCAAAGTCCCGTTGAGTCCCCGTGAGCCTGATGTTGTCCCTAGAAAGCTGTGTGGGAGCTGTGCTGAGTGTCCCTACATCTTCTTTGTGTGTTCTGTCCTGCCTACGCTTCCGTCACCCCCCCAAAAGACCTTTTTTGGAAAGTAGACAGTCATTAAGTATTTATTTAGAGTTATGGCAAGTTTTTTGAAGTTATATTTTTTTAGCATTTTTGGGGGGAAAATTAAGAAATTAATTTTTTTTTTACATACTGTCACCAGTGCATTATAATTGTATTTATGGTATTTATATAGTGCTGTCAATTTATGCAGTGCTTTACATATATATTGTACATTCACATCAGTCCCTAAACCTCAAGGGGTGTACAATCTATGGTCCCTAACTTACATTCATACATACACATACTAGGGCCAATTTAAACAGGATCCAACTAACCTACCAGCAGCTCTTTGGAGTGTGGGAGGAAACCCACGCAGGCACAGGGAAAACATGCAACATGCTGTAGCTGTGATTTGAACCAACAACCCTAGTACTGCCAGGCAGAAGTGCTAACCATTTAGCCACTGTGCCGCCCACTACAATACAGTGTCATGATATGACTGGCATGGCAGTTATCAGGGATACTGACTGGTGACAGCATGTTAAAAACATAAATGTAATTTTTTTTTTTATTTAATGTGCTAACATTTAAAAAATAAATTTTTTTTAACATTTTGGTATAATTTTTTTACTATTTTTTAAAAATACCTTTATCAGAGTAGTTCAATGTCACCATAGTGACACTGTACTACTTTAAGTGTGGGGGGGTGAGTCAGGGATTTTATTTTTTCTTTACACTTTGATTGCTGAACAACTGTGATTATTATGTGCTATGATTATTATTGTGTGATTATTATTGGCCCACAGCTATCACAGCTGTTTAGAATGAAAATTAATTCATAACAGCATGGATGACATTGGGATCATGTGATAATATAGCGATCACATGATCTCATGGGTGCGCAAAGCGCCGAAGTACTGGGAGCTGCAATCCGCTGTGTCTGATGGACACCCTGTGCCCCCTTGGACGTATTACGTACATGTATGTGATCCAGCTTGCACGTGCTGCCCACCCGCTGTAAATGTACTGTGATCTTGCAGAAATTACAAAAACCAAATGGCTTACTGCACTATAAAGTGAGAAAAATCTCAGTGCTAACATCAGACTAAGATTCAGATATTCCATGTGGAGACCTGGGCCCCACTCTGCAACAAGCCTAGAGACTTTGAGGAAGACAGCATATCCCTTAAAACAGGTCAGCTATTTTGTTTGCTGCAAGATAAGGCCCAGGCCTTCATACAGGACATCTGCATCTTGGGCTGATGTAGGCACTGGTATTTTATCCACTTTATAATACCTATAGCCATTTGGCTTTTGTGAGCATGTTTTTGCACTTCTTTTAATTATATACATTGTTTTGAGGCAATGAACAAGCCCCTTTTTTGCCAGCTTGTCAAAAAGCTTTAGCTGCACTGACTGAGCCAAATTATTTGTTTCACATGCTCTATCTCTCAAACACTGCAGCTCACAGTGGGAGGGTTTCAGCAACAGAGGCAATGCTGTCAATTCAGAAAGAAGTTGGTAGGATTAGGTGTAGCCAGGTGCTGATTAACCAGCTACAAACTTGTGAGCCAGCAGTAACAATGCAGAAAGGTACGCCCCCTTGCAACATCTTTTCAACCTACTGTTGAGCAAGCAAGCTTAGCCGACTTGAAAGTTTCAACGTTGCTCTAAATTCGGGAGCAATGCTACATTGTTCCCGCACCATCACAGGAAACTGCATTAGGTGGATCTCACAGGCAAGCTCAACAGACATTTGTGGGACTTTGCTTGGGGACTAAGAGAAAACTGAAAGTGCAGATGTGCCTATAATTAGGTGCTGCAGCACATCTTTTTTATTGGTAGGCTATAGTTCTACTTTAATTTTTTCAGGCGAAAAAATAAAAAAAGCTCTAAGACGGATGCAAAAATATTAGTGCAGCTATGGTATGTTGTAATAAAGCTGATAAAATGCTTTCATAATTAAACACAGCAGTCTTCTAAACTAGATAAAATACTCTCATCAGCCACTTTATTAGGTACACCTGTTCAATTGCTTGGTTACACAAATTGCTAATCAGCCAATCACATGGCAGCAACTCAATGCATTTAGGCATCTAGACGTGGTGAAGCCAACTTTCTGAAGTTCAAACTGATCATCAGAATGAGGAAGAAAGAGGATTTAAGGGTCTTTGAACATGACATGGTTGTTGGTGCCAGATGGTCTGGTCTGAGTATTTCAAAAACTGCTGATCTGCTGGGATTTTCACACACAACCATCTCTAGAGTTTACAGAGAAGGGTCCGCAAAAGAAAATCTATCCAGTGAGTGGCAGTTTTGTGGACAAAAATGCCTTGTTGATGTCAGGGGTCAAAAAAGAATGGGCAGACTGGTTCGAGATGATAGAAAGACAACAGCAACTCATGTCAATATGGACCAAAATCTCTGAGGAATGTTTCCAAAACCTTGTTGAATCTATGCCAGGAAGAATTAAGGCAGTTTTGAAGGCCAAAGGGGGTCCAACCCAGTACTAGCAAGGTGTACCTAATAAAGTAGCTGGTGAGTGTATATCATGATGTTCAATATTCTTTCAGTATTCATTTTGTATTTTACCTTTGGTACAGACATAAATATTTATTTTGTTAAGTTCCTTAAAAGTGCCCAGAATTAATATGGAGACACATACCTACTTTAATTGGGACATAACAGACAACCTTTCAGTTGTATATTTTAGACTTGGTTTGAATAGTAGTTAGTGAATCCATGATAGCATTGTGTAGCTTTGAGACTGGCAAGGGCTAGTTAGGGATAACAACTTATTCAGGGTCCGTGGAAAGAACATCATTAGAGACAATGGTATTCAGGAAAGGCAAAGATGTTTGTAATGAAGATACTGGTGTCACTTGAGTGCATGGGAGTACTGGGGTCACTGCACACTGGGATCACTAGAGACACAGGAGTGTATGTGTCACTGGAGATTCTAGGGTCAATGGAGACACAGTAGAGAAGGGAGTCAATGGAGACACAGGAGTCACTGGGAGATGCATACAGTAAGTCACAGGTAGGCATGAAGGATGCACCCGTGGCCTAGGCTAGATGTAGCAAGAGTCACTCAAACAGGTGTGACCTAGCTCTTTAAGGTAGCACCCACCAACTGGCTGAAATGTCAGTACTCTAGACAGAACTAAGAAATGCAAGTAGGCCTATGCTGGAGAGGAAAACCTTACACTGGATAGATTTGGAGGTTAGTGTGACACCTGATTCATGCACCATAATGTTTCACAGTGAAGCTACGTATCTGCACAAGTGAATTCCCTTCAGCACACCAGGCTGGTTCTGAAATGCTCTATGCTGTCCATTACCTCTGCTACCCAGAAAGAGATGTAAAAATGTGGGTTTGTATGCAAATTACCTATATCTATTAGGCAAGGTGGTTTATTGTCCTATGTCCTCCTAATATGATCAAAATTAACAATTAGCAGTGATTTGAAATATGCAATGCCAATTCACAACAGAAATACCAGGCATTCACATGTGAAAACAACTTCTGAAAAAAGGCAAAATTCAATAAAAAAAGTTGTGATGTTTATTTAGACACCGTAGCCATGCAAGGCCATGCCACTGTGTGATTAGGCAGTGTATGACAGATTTTTTAAGAGGCAAGCACACTGTCCCCCGGTCACACCGATCCCCACTTTGAAATTTACAGTGAAGTCGCACAATTTCAAAGTCAGATGTCATGCCGATTTGAGGTGACATCTGACACAGATGTCTATGCAAATCGCACTAAAAGTAGACCAAGTCGGAACCGCACCGATATGACCGCTGTAATTATGGACAATAGGGTGTGATTTGGCATGCGATTTGCAAGTCACATAGCACGCAAATCGCATGCCAAGTTGCACCCAGTTTGACCAGGGACTTGTGGCACAGGTATGTGTGGGCTCTCTGGTATCTGCACCTCTGGATCAGAACATTCAATCCTGTGTCTGGGTTTTGCTAGACACCTGCAATCTGGAGTACACAGCTGTGAGGTTATATAACTCAGGTCTGAGAATAGCTCAGGGATACCAGTTGGAGACTGCTCCCAGTGGGGGAGACTGAAGGTCGCATTGAGGGGTCAGAGGACCCAGCCGGAAGCCAAGAGAGGTCTCAGTTCCAGGAATCAGGTTGGCTGCTATCGGGGTGTCAGAAAAACCCCAATCCATAGGCCAGAGGTGGGTCTTACAGCAAGGTGCTGTGTCTAAAGGCTAGAGAGTCAAGTATCCAGGAGAGGCAGGGGCGGACTGACCATTCGAGCACTCGGGCACTGCCCGAGGGCCCTGGGTCAGTAGGGGGCCCCATGAAATGCCCCTAGTACCTTTTTTATAGGCTTTTTTGAATGTGGGCAAGGACATAGGGGCCCCATTATCCCTTATTGCCCGGGGGCCCATGAGTTGTCAGTCCGCCCCTGAGGAGAGGTATTGCAAGTGAAGTGGCTTGGCATTTTCCAGTGTATGGATTTTCTATTCAGGTTGGAGAAAATCACCTCTGTGGAAAATCATTCATTTGTGAACTTTTGCCTTCTTTTAAATAAATGTGGGCTACCAAGCCCTTAGAAAATAGTTCCTGTCTGCTGTGGACTCACATTGCAGCGAAGACCTAGATTCTGCCATCAGTTTGCACACGTTATCCTCCACCTTATGTGACATGGGGTAGTTAGCTCTTAGGTGGAAAATGCATTGTTTTGGTGAGTCCACGGCAGACAAGAACTATTTTTTAAGGGCTTGGTAGCCCACTTTTATTTCAAAGAATGCAAAAGTTATGCCTGGAAATTTAAAGCAGTATTAAACCCAAAACTAAAAAATGTAATACACTCACAGACCACTTTACTAGGTACACCTGTTCAATTGCTTGGTAACACAAATTGCTAATCAGCCAATCACATTTCGGCTACTCAAAGCATTTCGGCATCTAGACATGGTGAATACAACTTGCTGGAGTTCAAACTGAGCACCAGAATAGGGAAGAAAGGGGATTTAAGTGACTTTGACCATGGCAAGGTTGATGGCACCAGATGGGATGGTCTGAGTATTTAAAAAGTGCTGATCTACTGGAAATTTCACGCACAACCATCACTAGGGGAATCGAGACTCATCAGACCAGGTAACATTTTTCCAATCTTCTATTGTCCAATTTTAGTGAGCCTGTGTGTATTGTAGCCTCTGTTTCCTGTTCTTAGCTGACAGGAGTGGCACACGCTGTGGTCTTCTGAGGCTGTAGCCCATCTGCTTCAAGTTTCAACGTGTTGTATGTTCAGAGATGGTATTCTGCATACCATGGTTGTAATGAGTGGATATTTGTGTTATTGTTGCCTTTCTGTCATCTTGAACCAGTCTGCCCATTCTCTTCTGACCTCTGACATCAACAAGGCATTTTTGTCCACACAATTGCCGCTCACTAGATATTTTCTCTTTTCCGGACCATTCTCTCTAAACCCTAGAGATAGTTATTTGTGAAAATCCCAGTAGATCAGCAGCTTTTGAAATGCTCAGACCAGCCTGTCTGGCACCAGCAACCATGCCACTTTCAAAGTCACTTAAATCCCTTTTCTTCCCCATTATGATGCTCAGTTTGAACTTCAGCAAGTCGTCTTCACCATGTCTAGATGCCTAAATTGCTTCCATGTGATTGGTTGATTAGCAATTTGTGTTACCTAGCAATTGAAAAGGTGTACTTAATAAAGTGGCCAGTGAGTGTATATTGCAGATTACCATTAATTAGATGTAGTGGTTGCATTAGTTTTTTTTTCTTTGTCTTTTTTCCCTCTGTTTTCACCTGCCCAGTAACACACCTCCTGTGTTAGTGAAACACAACTCTAAATAAATGAGTGCAGCAAGCACAGCAGACAGCAGCATTGTCAGTCCTGGGGGGAGGGTAGTGTTACATATACCAGCAGATTTAAGTACAATAACAAATTGAAGCCAAACTCCAGCTCACACTTTATAATCAAGATTTAGGAGATAAAGGTTTTATATAGAGTAAATAAATAAAAGTTGATCATTTTAATCACTCCTGCCATTGGTAAATGGATTGTCTCATCCATGTATACTGAAACATTCTGCTGGAGAGCTTGTGCTTCTGAAAACAGACTTACTGGCAGAATCACCAGATGTAAAATAGAAGGAAAGCCTAAATAAAGAAACTAATTCAGCCATCACATCTAAAAATTGGTTAGCTGTTATATAATAAATGGGTTTAATACTGCTCTAATGTTGAATACATAATAGCTCTGAAACTCTGCATTCTTCTTTTTAAAAACCAATAAATATATTGTAAAATATTTGCCCACATTTCTATACAGCAGAAGTATAGAAGAGCATCTTCATTACTTAGGCTGGTGTATTGAGAGCAGAGGCATATTTTTTGCCCATTTCCTATTAAAATACAGGACTAACAGTCATATAGATTAGAATCAATCATATATAGATTATAAATTAATCATATTTCTTGTGTAATGGATCAGATCTTTTGGGGAAACCACACATTGGGGAAGATTTACTAAGACTGGAGAGTGCAAAATCTGGTGCAGCTGTAAATGTTAGCCAATCAGCTACTAACTTCAGCTTGTTCAATTAAGCTCTGACAAAAAAAACTGCTGATTGGTTTGTACGCAGAGCTGCACCAGATTTTGCAATCTCCAGTTTTACTAAATCAACCCCACTGTGTATCAAAAAACATACAAAACAATAGATAAAAAAGTGGATCTGTAGATCCTAATCCAGGCAGGCATCACAGGGATGAATTAATTTGCCAGTGAAGTGTATTTCTCAATGTTAACTCATGCCCACAGGAAACTAACAATGCCCTTGTAATGCCTATGTGATGAAATGAATAGACATGCAAACTGTTTCATACTTTCAATGTCACATTAATTTATAAAATCTTCATTACTCTTGAAACTTGGCTGTCATAAATAGCAGTGAGATTTATATCTTCATTTTATGGCACTGGAACATTTTCACACCTAAGACATAGTGTGCAAAGCAGCCAGATAGGTTGAACAACTCCAATGTAGCCTCTGGCTACCTAAAAAAATGTTTGCATATCATTAGCTTTTGCAAGTGGAGAAATATCATTGCTTTTTACCTATTCTTCTATCAATTCTTCATCTAGCGCTTCAATCTTTACTGCAAACATATGACATTTACATTAATACTCAATTTTTTACAGTGCTAGCATAAAAAATCAGATTAGATTACTTTGGAGATTACAGTGCTAGATTAATGTAGATGTCAGTCTTTTGCCTTTCCCAAAGAAAATGTATTTGATGTAGATTGATAAAGCTGTTTACTAGTTTACAAGTCAGGCAAAGAGCATTGATTGTGTGTATATGTGTGTATATGTCATTAGCCCAGTTCCTTCCCCTTTTTAACCAGTTGGTCACGTTGCTCTTTCCAACGCTAAGACCCCTTTCAGACGGGACGGACCCATCAGCAAATCCGCCTGCTCAGCAGGAGATATCTCCTCTGATCCACGCTGAGCAGGCGGATGACAGATGAGCAGGCGGATGACAGGTCTGTGTCTGCTCCACTGCTGCAGAGCAGACACAGCCCGCTGACTTCTATGGGACGGTCAGATGGAAATGGACTGTTTGTCCATTTCCACCCAACTGTCATCCGTTCCGATCCACTGGACGGATGAGGAACGGATTCCCATCCATCTCTTTTTGGCGTACAGGATCGGATTGGATACTGGCGGGTCCGCTGACACCTGCCAGTTTATAGAAGTCTATGGATTGTTACATAGTTAGTCTGGCTGAAAAAATACAGAAGTTCAATCATAAAACAAAACAAAGTTATAATCCTACACCCACAGATGATCCAGAGGAAGGCAATATACCCAGCAAAGCATGATCCAATTTGCTACTGCAGGGGAAAAGATTCCTTCCTGATCTCCTGTGAGGCAATCGGATATTCCCTGAATCAACTTTACCTATAGATGTTAGTAACCAGTTATATTCTGTGTATCCAAGAAGGAATTCAGGCCATTTTTATAGCAATCCACTGAGCTGGCCAGAACCAACTCTTGAGGGAGTCTATTCCACATTTTCACAGCTCTTACTGTGAAGAAACCGTTCCGTCTTTGGAGATTAAATTTGTTTTCCTTTCTTGCTCCCTTGTCCTCTGTGATGACCTCAGTTTGAATAACTCTACACCAAGGTCACTATATGAACCTCTGATGTATTTATACATGGTAATCATATCCCCCCTTAATCTCCTTTTCTCAAGAGAGAATACATTCAGTTCCTCTAATCTTTCCTCATAGCTGAGCTCCTCCATGCCTCTTGTCAGTTTGGTTGCCCTTCTCTTTACTTATAGTCCTCGAGTCCTCTCTATAGTCCCCCATCCACGCCAGAGTTGAAAAGTTGAAAACATTTTGAAGCCTGGTGATACAGGAGGCTAAACAATAAAAAACAAAAAGAGAAGTTTAAACAAAAAATTACTCAGGTGGTAACTAACCCTTCAACTACCAAAGACATCTCCTTTCTCCACAGTTCTTCCATTCTAGGTAGGTCCTGTGATAATTTTAAGCCTCATTTATACCAACCTCAGTAAGGCTTTTACATCTTAGCTGATGCACAACCCTTGCTAGAGTGTAATGTGGTAAGAGAACACGCTGTCTATGATAGCCCTGCAGAAGCTGAGGAAGACTTGTTTAGCAACATTGCCCCTTGTCAGCTTCCTCAGGATATATACCTATTGGTGTGATCTAACCTCTAGGTAGGATGCATCCAATTATCATGATCTCCTCTGTAAGATTTGTTTCTAAGAAACTACCTCCACCCTACCAATGCCAACCAGCACTTTCTTCATAAAGTATTTTATTACTTCCTTAGTCCTTTTCATATTTAGCTCCAGTCTATTTTGCTTACACCAACCTACCAAGCCCTCTGTCTCCTGCTAATACATAGCCTCATGGCCTTCCCTTAGTCTCCTGATGACAGTTATGTTGTCTGCAAATGTTATCCCTGCAACCAGAGACATAACAACAGAAGTAGTGCTGTTAATCTAGAAACTAGTAGGCAGGACTAGTCGTGGCCAGCTGCTGATTGACAAGCTACAGGCTTATGCACACTAAAAGCCAGGGCCCCTGCAAGAATTCAGCAACTCTGCTATTAATTCAGGCCCAGTGTAGCATTGGTGCCATCACATATATTGGCATTAGGTGGACTTCACTGGCAGTTTCAACAGGTATTTGTGGAACTTTGTATAGGGGCTACAGCAGATGCATTTATAATTAGGTGCTGCAGCATATATTTTTTTTAAAAGATACCATTGCTCTCTTTTAAAGGTAGTAAAACAGTCAACACAATTAAACCCTGGCAACCAGGACAGCATTGTAGGTATGCTTACTGCTTTTTCCAAATGTCTGCACAGTTCTTGGAGTAACATTTCAGGTAACCTCTAGAGCTGTCCTTAGGTTTACTGTAGCATATCTTTTATCTTTGTTAAGTTATTTGCCAAGGCCACTGCACATCTGGAAAAATGCAAAAATTATTTTTGCCTTTTAAAATGTTGGCATTGATTTTGTGATTATAGGAGACAGACCATCACATTTAGTAGTCTGTTTGAGGAAGTTAGTTCAAAGACCTGTCATGTGTCCAAAAAAGTAAGAAATCTGAAATAAAGTGAGCATGTTCATCAGCAAGTCATTCAAAATTTTGCTCAAGGTGATTTGTGAGTTTTTTGCGCAAACCTGCTCTACCAGAAAACTCAGCCCCTTGTTTTTTTAAGTCACAAAAATGATAACGGTTTTGAGAAATGTTTTATTTAGGCTACCTATGGCTCTATTTTGTTTTTTCATCATTCTATAATAATCTGTATTTGCAAATGTGGATAGGAAAGGGTGAACAATAAAGATAAAGTGAATAGGGCAGGAAATGTCATAGCTTTTAGGGCCATGGAATGTACTGGCAGTGGCTAAATAATAGAGTTGGAAGTTCACTGGGAATTATTAATTTGTTCAAATGGACACATTTTCTTAACTTCACTTTCAACACACACAAAGTAACAGTGTTCCCCTCAAAATCCCCCAACTACATAATTTGAAAAACAAATGCAGTATGTTTCTGCTGAATATCAGATTCTCTGTATATAGTGGCTCTGTTAAAGTGTACCTATGGTCAAAATACGAAGTCATATATGCTTTTGCATATCATATTTCAGTTATTTCTAGTCTGCTCCCACTTACATCTAAACTCCTCGAGCGCCTCGTCTACACCCGCCTATGCTCTCACCTCAACAACAACAACCTCCTCGATCCCCTACAGTCTGGCTTCCGCCCCCTACACTCCACCGAAACCGCCTTACTCAAACTCTCCAACGACCTTCTAACCGCCAAAGCTAATGGCCACTATTCAGTGCTCCTACTCCTTGACCTCTCTGCGGCCTTCGACACAGTTGACCACCCCCTCCTCCTCAAAATACTACACTCCCTCGGCCTCAGAGATTCTGCTCTCTCCTGGCTCTCATCCTACCTGTCACAACGCTCTTTCAGCGTTACCTATAATGCTACCACCTCCCCCTCACTCCCCCTCTCTGTTGGGGTCCCTCAAGGCTCTGTCCTTGGGCCCCTTCTCTTCTCCATCTACACCTCCTCCCTTGGCCAACTCATACACTCTCACGGCTTCAACTACCACCTCTATGCCGACGACACACAAATCTATCTCTCAACCCCCCACCTCACCCCCTCGGTCTCTGCCCAAATCACACACCTACTGAGCGACATATCAGATTGGATGTCGCTCCACTTCCTTAAACTGAATCTCTCCAAAACCGAGCTCCTTGTCTTCCCCCCAGCCCGAACCCCACCCCCCATTGACTTCTACATCACATCCAACAACGCCAATATCAAACCCGCTCTGCAGGCCAGAGTACTTGGTGTCATTCTGGACTCCAACCTATCCTTCCAGCCCCAAGTCCAATCTTTAACAAACTCGTGCAGACTCCACCTCCGCAATATCGCCAAAATCCGCACGTTCCTAACCCCAGAAACCACTAAGCAGCTCATCCACTCCCTCATCATATCACGACTCGACTACTGCAACTCCCTCCTCACTGGCCTGCCTCGCCGCTGGCTATCCCCGCTTCAGTCCATCCTGAATACGGCTGCCAGACTCATTCACCTTTCCAACCGCTCCATTTCCGCCACCCCCCTCTGCCAATCCCTCCACTGGCTTCCGATTGCGCAACGGATCAAATTTAAAATCCTAACACTGACGTACAAAGCTGTCCACCATACTGCCCCGAACTACATCACTGACCTAATATCCAAGTACCGCCCAGCACGCACACTCCGCTCCTCACAAGACCTCCTTCTCTCTAGTTCCCTGGTCTCCTCCTCCCATGCCCGCCTCCAGGACTTCTCCAGGGTGTCACCCATCCTCTGGAACTCCCTTCCCCAACCCATCAGATTATCACCTACTCTCCTCTCCTTTAGGCGCACCCTGAAAACCCATCTCTTCAGGGAAGCCTACCTCACCCCCTGCTAACTTGCTGACCTCCTCCACTCTTCCTACCACTCCATCCCCCACAACTATCTCCTCCTGTACCACTATCCCATCCCTTCTAGATTGTAAGCTCGAAAGAGCAGGGCCCTCGATCCCCTCATGTTTTGCATTGTATTGGTATTGTTCTGTCACATGTTCTGTCCCCCTTTGTAATGTACAGCGCTGAGTGAACTATTGGCGCTTTATAAATACTGTATAATAATAATAAATAATACTCCTTAAACTGAAAAATCTTGTAGTTTGTAAACTCACTTTGTAAAGCTCCTCACACATTTACTTCAATTAAATCTGTGACACCCATGCACTATACCCTGCCACGTGTTACACATTTCACAGTGCCTGCCTACTAAACTTGGCAGCACAGTGGCTAAATGGTTAGCACTTCCACCTGGCAGTATTAGGGTCGTTGGTTCAAATCCTAGCCATGGCACCAGGAGTTTGCATGTTCTCCCTCTGCCTGCGTGGGTTTCCTCCAGTTACTCCCACACTCCAAAGACATGTTGGTAGGTTAATTGGCTCCTGTCTAAATTTGCCCTCATATGTGTATGTATGAATGTAAGTTAGGGACCTTAGAATGTACACCCCTTGAGGGTTAGAGACTGATGTGAATGTACAATATATATGTAAAGCACTGCGTAAATTGACAGCGCTATACAAGTACCTGAAATAAATAAATAATCAAATAAATACAGAGGTGCTGAGAGGAGGACTTTCAGAATGCCTAGTCAGTAAGGGAATCACAGTTTGCAGGCACCAAGGTACCAAGGGATATGTAGTAATAGAAATTCAAAAGCAAACAGCAGAAGAGAAGCTGCAAAGTATGAAGGGTATCCAGGGAGCTGTGGAAAGAGTTTTCAAATAAGCTTTTTTTTGATTGCCAAAAATAACTATTGTTTGTATTGCTATTACAATGCTGATGTTATGGAAAAGAAAATGTATATTGTGACTATATCTCCTTTAAATAAACAAGATATATCTGTGCTCAAATCCCAATGACTAGTACATGCATTTATCCATCAGGTGCTAAAGGGGTGTAACCACATATTAACACTAGAAGAGTAGAACTGGCCATAGAGGGATTACTTTGACACAGCTGGCCACTTAAACATGTATTACAATATGCGTGAACTAAATATCCCTATTTATTGCACAGTCTGCTTGAAAGGGTATATACCAGTGTGCAGACGGTCCTTCAGAATTTCTATATCTCCTTTAATTCTTACATTTTCAGAAAAGCAACTATTACAGACCTATAACTGGATACTTTCTGTATAATTAATGTCAAACATTTTACAAATAAGCACACTATTTATGTTATTCATTCAAAGTTCCAGAATCTCTCTTTTAACATACCTTGAAGTATTTTTCTCTTTTTAAAAGAAAAAAGAGAAAAGAGAAAACTTGCAAAACTGAAAACATTGTTTTTAGAGATGAGCTGGTTGAAAAAAGAATGTGTTGGGAAGCTGTTGTATTTAACAGCCAGAGTTCCTACCCCATGCTGGAGGCTACAATTGCTTGACTTGTGAATGCAGTACTATCTCTGGGGAGGACACTCATCTGCAGCATTACACACACCCTGACCTGCCTGCCCCAGAGCTAGCACCATTCCCAGGATTTGGGCGATCACAGCCTCCAGTATTAGATTTGAACCTTTGTTGAGGCATTATAAAAGACATCCTAATGGGTTCCCATTTAGTGGTATATCTTTTCTGTTTCACAGTATGCTACTATATATTGACTTAACTGGATCATCAAAGCCCTTTACTTTTTCATTCCTGTTTCATTACACGTTTTTAAACAATGCCTGGCTAATATAAAGAGATTGCATGAAATAAATGAAGAATTCCCTACAGCAGACATTTATATTGTAAACTGCTCACTTAAAGGGAATGTATAGTATTTTTAATTATTTTTAGATATAGTATATATATGAGAAACATATCAGCTTCATATAAATACTTTTATAAATGTTTGTTAGTTAATATTTAAAAATATGCATACACGTATAGTTTGTACTTATGTATGCAAATGGAACAAAACAACTTGGTCATTAACTACTTCCCGCCCACCCTATCGTAATATGATGGCCGGGTGAACCTCCCGTCCCTCCGGGATGGCGTCATATGACATCCTTCCTGGATAGCACTTTACGCATGCCCGCAGGGCCGCGCTGTGGCTAGATCTGTCACCAAGTGTGTACCTCGGACCGTTGCCAGTACCATGTGACCTGCTGTGGCCAATCACAGCTATTCACAACAAAAAAAACTGAATGAATTGATTTCATTCAGTTAAATGCTTGCTTATAGCAAGAAAAAGTATTTGCTATAAGCAATCAAATTGTGTAAAAAAAAAAAACAATACTGATCACTTCCCCAAAGTAGTACAATGTTACTATGGTAACATTATACTACCTTGGTCATAGTCCAATATGAAAAAATAATCTTAAAAAAAATTGAAAAAAATGTAATTAAAAAAAAATCGAAAAAAATGTATAACTTTTTTTTTTCATACTGTCACCAGTCGGTGTCCCTGATCACTGCAACACCAGTTATTTGATGACGCTGTACTGAACTGGTGACAGTATGTAAGAACAAAATTGTGAAAATAATTTTTTTCATTTCTCCATTTTCTAAAAAATTATGACAACAAAATTACAACTTCAAAAAACTCACCATGCCTCTTATGAAATACATCTGACTGTCTACTTTGCAAAAAGGGGTTATTTGGGGGATATCTGTACTGTTCTGAGATTTTTGGGCCTCAAGAAATTAGATTGGCCATCGGTACTTCAGGATTAATCGATTTTCAGATATATCCCATAGTTTGTGAACTCTATAACTTTCCTACAGACTAAATAAGAAATACTTATTTTGGTTATTTTCACCAAATACATGTAGTAGAATACATCTTGGCCTAAATTTATGAAGAACAATTATTTATTTGCAAACTTTTATAACAGAAACAAAGAACCATGTTTTTTTTTTCAACATTTTAGGTCTTTTTTTGTTAATTTAGCAAAAAATACAAACCCCAGTGGTGATTAAATACCACCAAAAGAAAGCTCTAGTTGTGTGAACATAATTATAAAAATTTAGTTTGGGTACAGTGTTGCATGAACTCGCAATTATCATTCAGAGTGTGAGAGCGCTGAAACCTGAAACTTGGCCTGGGCAGGAAGGGGGTAAAAGTGCCCGGTATTGAAGTGGTTAACAGGGATGAGCTGTGTGATGTGTTCTGGCCCTAATTCAAACCCACCTAAGGGAGCCTGCCAGGAAGCCATCATTGTACTGGGCCAATAATAAGTGTCTGAGGCATTCCCTGTCCTACAGCTGCACAAATACATGCCTCACATATGTACGACTGCAGGGCGAGGAATGCCCTAGCTGTAGATGATTGGCCCAGTACAATGATTGCTTCCTGGTGGGTTCACTCAGGTGGGTTCATACTAATATTATTATTATGCTGGATATTTAGAGCGCCAACAGCTTGCACAGCATTTTACAATCTAAAGGCAGACAGTACAGTTACAATACAGTAAAATTTAAGGGTTAAGAGGGCCCTGCTTATAAGAGCTTACAATTTATTAGGGTGGGACAAGTGGTGCAAAAGATTCAAATTGTGGGGGATGAGCTGCTGGAAGTGTTAAAAGTTCAGTTATTAGTTGGAGGCATGATAGGCTTCCCTGAAGAGATGAGTTTTCAGGGATCGCCTAAAGGTGGCCAAAGTAAGAGATAGCAGAACAGATTGAGGTAGAGAGTTTCAGAGGTTGGGAGAGGCTCTGGAAAAGTCCTGGAGATGAGCATGGGAGGAGAAGGCAAAACAGCTTTAGAGTAGAAGGTTTTGAGAGGAACAAAGAAGGCGGTTTGGGTGATATTTGGAGACAAGTTTGGTAATGTAGCTCGGGGCAAAGTTGCGGATGGCTTGGCATGTTGTTAGTATTTTGAATTTATCTGCTAGGTAGTCGGAAGCCAATGGAGAGATTGGCAGAGAAACGGGGGACACTGAGTGGTTGGTAAGGTAGATGAGTCTGGTAGCAGCATTCATGATAGACTGAAGAGGGGATAGCCTATATAGAGGTAGGCCTATGAGAAGGGAGTTGTAATAATCAAGGCGAGAGATAACAGATACTAGGATCTGAACACATTTGGAGTCACCCCTAATCATTACATATGCACGTTTTGCTTCCTTCTCTGCTGTGCTCCACAATGTTGGTGCTTTACTGCATCTTTTCACAATGCAAGTCTATCAGTTATTATATAATTGTTGAAAAAATTTACTCTCTGTAGCTTACATCTTATATTTGTAGTTGTTAAAGCGGTAGCAAACTCACAAAAAAAAAAGATGGGCGTCCTGCAATTAATAGCATGATATGCTAGTGTGCACTGCATACTAGCACAATATGACAGACTTACCTTTTTACCTTGCCACTGCTGCAGGTGCTTCCAGTCTTCCTTCCAGGTTCACGCTCTCTGGACTTTTGAATGGCTGGGCTGCGATATCAGTCCCGCTCATGTGCACAGGAGTCACGATTGTAGCATAGTGCTCTCCTCATTGACGCTAGATTCATTGTGCACCGAATGCAGAATACACCGTGCATGCTCTGGTGACATCATCAGCTGTAGCAACTGTGAATATCTCCTAAATGATGCAGATTTAGGAGATATTCAGTGTACCTAAAGGTAGGATTTATTGTAAAAACTAAAACAAAAACAACCTGCACCACAAAAACTATGTGAAAAATTTGAAAGTGAATGCTGCTGTGCCTTGATAAGAATCAAAAAGATTGATAAAAATAAAAAAATCAGTGAAACAATAAAACAGTGGAAAACATGAAATTAATCAAAAGTAATCAAACACAAATCATAATAAATTCTGTGGTTATAAAATAAATGTCCAAAACCACCAAAATGAAAAAAATATAAAATTTGTGTCCAAATGCAAAAAGTGATGAAACCAAAAACAAATAAAGCCCCCTTTAAACATGCAAATAGTGCTCCAAAAATTTTTTTTAGGATAAGTATAATAGAGAAAAGACTCCACGGATCCACACCTTCCTGTGTATACTGATGTATTCCGCATTCACCAGAGATAAGAATAAATTGCACTTTATGGATACAATATTATTCTCCAATTCCCGGGGAAATCCTCTCCATAGCCTTCTCCATATACAAGAGCTTCCTTACATCCAACTTCAAAAGGTATTTCCCTTCATCACGATGTGTTATATAGGAAGACAAAGGAGAAACAATAGTGCAATATTGCAAAGACTTTTAATTGAATAAAATTGTGCTCAATCTATTCACATTATAATTTAAAATAAGTCACCAATTGACAAAATCCTCCAAAACAGACTTCCCAGCGTAAAACGGATTCCAGAAAGTAAACCAAACTGGCAGTATCTGATATGACGTCACAAGCTCAACATAGGAAACTGGAAGTAAGTCTGTCTGAAGCGTTTCACCCCTCCTCCAGGGCGTTATCAAAGACCTAAAAAAAAAATTGGAGCACTATTTGCATGTTTAAAAAGGACTTTCTCTGTTTTTGGTTTCATCAATTTTTGTATTTGGACACAAATTTTACATTGTTTTCATTTTGGTGGTTTTGGACATTTATTTTATAACCACAGCATTTATTATGATTTGTGTATAACTACTTTTGATAAATTTCATGTTTTGCACTGTTTTATTGTTTCACTGATTTCAAGGATTTATTGTAAGCTTACCTGTAGGTATAGGTTAAAAAAAAGAGTTTACTGTTGTTTTAAGAATGGAGGGGGTGTGACTGCTAATGGAATGCATGCGTAGTGACCAATCTACAAATACTATATGTAATGCAATAACTAAAATATGACAGAGCAGACATAAAAACATGGAAAAGGCATGTTTAAATATTTTTTTTAACAGGTTCAAGACTGTAGCCTGCAATGTTTCTCAGCACAAGCTTCCGTGCTGACAGAACATTAATGTTTCCTTTCACAGCTGGGAGCACACAGCTCTGCATGATACTAGCTGAGACTGTGCTGTCATTGACACATCCCTGTCTCTGCTAATGAGTGTGGTTCCTGATCATGCAATCACTATGTCAGATTCAACATGGTGATCACATAACGTATGTAATAAACAAACCTTACAGGCAGCAGCTGTCAGCGTATCTCTCTCTTTGTGTCCTTTCGGTGCGCAGAGAAAGAACACTTTTTTTTATAAAGAGGGCAGTACAGTGTGTAAAAAATATGCACATCATATTAAAATATAGAAAACAATTATATTTAATAAAACATTGTACCAAATAAAACATTTTTTTACAGTGTGTCAACCACTTAAGTCAATGAGCCTTTGCCCCACTCCTCTAACTCCCAGAGCATTTTTCTTGTCTTGGAGTCATGTTTCCATACCTTATACCTTTTAACATTTGAAGTCTGCCATCATGTGTTGCACATTTTATTTCTTATCAGAGAATGCTTCAATAAAATAGAAGATTTAGATACATATATTTTTATTTATTAGGTTTTTATTTGGAAGAAATAGAAACAAATGTAAAAAAAAAAGGTTTTCCTTGGCTGTTCCAAATCTACTTTTAAGTAATTTATGCAGCCCCAGATATATACCCCAAAATATAACCACTCATGTCTGTTGATTAACCACTTGCCTACCAGGCACTTATACCCCCTTCATGCCCAGGCCAATTTTAAGCTGTCGCACTTTGAATGACAATTGCGCAGTCTTGCAACAATATACCCATATGAAATTTTTATCTTTTTTTTCTCACAAATATATTGTAGCTTTCTTTTGGTGGTATTTAATCATCACTGGGTGTTTCCTTTTTTGCACTATAAACAAAAAAAGAGCAAACAATGTGAAAAATAAAAGTTTTATTTGTTGCTATTATAACATTTTGCAAACAGGTAATTTTTCTCCTTCACTGATGTGTGATGATGAGGCTGAACTGAGAGGCAGCACTGTTGGGCAGTGATAGGCAGCACTGATGGGCACTGATGAGGTGGCACGGATAGGCGGCACTGATGATGCTGTACTGATATGCAGCAATGATGGGCACTGATAGGCGGCACTGATGGGCAGCACTGATGGGCACTGACTGATGTCACTGACTGGCAGTAATGATGGACACTGATTGACGGCACAGCTGGGCATGTCTGCTGGATGGCACTGGTGGGTGGCACTGCTGGGCACTGGTGGGTGGCACTGCTGGGCACTGGTGGGTGGCACTGCTGGGCACTGGTGGGTGGCACTGCTGGGCACAGGTGGGTGGCACTGCTGGGCACTGATCATCAGTACCCTGATGATCAGTGTCGATCTGTTCTCTGACAATTGCCGGTTATCAGCAGTACTTTCCTCATGCTGTGACAGCTTGAGGAAAGTGCAGCCAATAACCAGCAACTGTATTTACCTGGTGATCTGCTGTGTCATTGGATACAGCTGATCACGTGGTAAAATACAGCTGTGATTGGCCTTTTACCACACCACGTGATCATGGAGATCACCGGGTGCATGCCACTGGGGGAGGACACGTTCTCAGAGGATGTCATATGATGCCCTTCCAGAATTGGACACCCATGCTGTAGTCGTGATTCGGCTATAGCGCAGTTATTTTCCAGATAATAGTGAATTTTTTGTTTAAAGTAGCCGACTAGTGGAGCTCAAAGTGAACATGTGGGTTTCATTTTGCGAGAGTTCATACCCCTTTTGATGCTACATTGAATCACATGGAAAAAAATAACTTGTTTGTGTAAATGTTTAGTATAACTTTAAGAAGTCTGGGTTTAGTGGACAGAGACACGAGTATACTGATGGCTTGTGCATACTGGGCAAACATACAGCAATGGCCTTTCATTAAAGAAAGGGTTAAGGGAAAAGCAGCAATAATAACTGAAAACATCTTTCTGAAAATACACTATAACTTCCATTCCATTTACAAAACCAGAGAGTGCAAAATTAGTTGCAACTCTTTATAGAAACCAATCCAGGTTCCCAGGTTGTATTGTCAAAGCTTAATGGAACAAGTTGAAGTTAGAAGCTGATTGGCTATCATGTACAGCTGCACCAGATTTTACACTCTCCAGTTTTAGTAAATCAACCCTATTGTCTGCAATTATGGACTAATTCACTTTCTAGTGGTTAGCTGAAGGGTTTAACAGCCTTGGGAAAAAAAGAAACAACTTTGGTGTAAGTGGTAAGTATCATAACAGCAGTAAAGCTTAGTACAATGAAGAAAAGGAATACTGCTCAGGTAAAACAATCAATGTGAAACCCAACACAGGTGCAGACCCTGGCTCGCCACCACACCAATATGGAAAAGCAGAAGGGTTTGGCCGCACACCTAAGATTTGATGAAAAACTGAAAATATTTATTAATCCATAAAGACACACAAATAGCACCAGGACAATGCTAGCTGTTAACGCATTTCACACGGTTACGTTATGACTAAGCTTGTGACCGTGTGAAATGCAGTAACAGCTGGGATTGTCCTGGTGCTATTTGTGTCTCTATAGATTAATAAATATTTTTCACTTTTTCATCAAATCTCTGGTGTGTGGTCAAACCCTTCTTTTTCCAGTAAAGCCTAGTACACTCGATCAGAAAATTGTACGAAAAATACCACTTTTGAAGCGATCATACGACAATCTGACCGTTATTGCACAGCTTTCATCTGAAATTATGTGAAGGGACAAACATGAACATTTTTCTCATATGATACCAGATCGTATGATTTTCATTTAATAAGTACAGTTTTCTTCCAAAAATACAATTCAAATACATTACATCACTTCTGAATTTTCTTTCTGCTGTACAAGAATTTTCGTAACTTTAGTAATCTCTTCACTTTCGATATTGGACTAGCATGCAAAAAAAATGGATGATCATTTGTCCACTATCCTCATCGTGTGTATGGGGCTTAAGTATAATTTTGTTTGGATGGGGTTAATAGTACTGAACAGTATTGATATATGAGGGTACCATTGTTTACTGTGCAATTTCTTTTGAAGGTGAGAGCTGCTTTCAAACACAAAACAAAGGTGTGGTCACTCACTAGTAGCTCCATTCGCAACATCAATGTGAAGCCTTTCAACTCTGATGTGGTAAGTACAGTTATTAGATTTTGTAGGGCACAGCGGCAACTGTCATGTGGGTCATTCATTCTTTTACTACTGTAGCTGGATAAAAGCAATTACAAAGTGGAGAGATTACATAAAACACTGTGAGGAAAAGTAAACTCTAAATGAAATGATAGGAATGTTTACAAGAATAGCAAATAAAACAGTTTTTTTTGGGGGGGGGGGTTGTGGAAACCGTACTCCCACCAAGCTAGATCTAGTCCAGTGAGATTAGGATACTGAAAACAATGTGCTTTCTAAAAAAAATCATACAAGATGAGAACAATACAAAATTTGAAAACAATCCAATTCAATGTTTGCAGCATGGAAATTGAAACATTTAGGGCAATGTCTGCCATGCTGGCAGAAAAAAAAATGTAATATTTTGCTGTGACTAACGCAGTTCAGCATTATATCTATTATGGGGTTCATTTACTAAAGGCAAACAGGCAGTTCATTTTATATGGGAAATTGCACCGTGCAAGGGAATTTTCCCTAGAGTTTAGGTAATGTGGGGAAATGCCACTTTGCAAGGAATGCCCAATCACATGCATGAAAAACTAAAAAAAGATTGCATTTTGAACATGAATGGATGATGAAAGTCAGAAGAGCTTCACTTCATTCATTAAGTTCTGGGGGCAAATTCCCTTGCAGTCTATTTGGTTTTAGTAAATCAGCCTCTATCTGAGTTTATTTTTCCAGCCAGCTCCAAATCTCTCATGAATTTTGATTAGTTGTGTCTTAGAAATCTCTAACATAGTCTAAGGGAGCGAATGTTATTTTGTAGGGCGTTTTGTAGCGCTTGTACTATAAGCAAGCTATTGTAAAAGAAAGAACATGGAAGGCCAGTAGATATTGGAAACATGTATAAATGCTAAAATTAAAAAGGTAAATACATAAATAATTGCTTATTCTCTGTAACCGCTCTGACACACAATAACTTTTTTAAAGAAAAGGTGCTGGGTTATCCCTTACTTAAAATTTTTGGTCCTTGGGACTCAGCAAGCCAGGGGCAAAACCTTTTATAGGTTGTTCCATATTTCTGGGGGCAAACCTACAAAGTGTTTGGCCAAAAACCCCTCCATGGAAGCATACCTGTGATAAGCTTTGCCTTAGACTCCTGCCTCAGAACCAGTGAATATATAAAAATAAAAAATTATTAAGGTACCCCCAGCATTCTCCTTTTTTTCCTCATACCTTATGGTCAGTGAATGCAAGTTGGTCGTCCTTACCTCTGCCTCGAGCAGCTTCCACCTGGGTTCATACCTATGATAAGCTCCACCTTAGACTCCTCCCTCTGGACCAGTGAATATATAAAAAGAAAGGATTAAGATACCCCCAGCATTCTCCTTTTTTTCCTCATACCTTATGGTCAGTGAATGTAAGTCGGCCGTCCTTACCTCTGCCTCGAGCAGCTTCCACCTGGGTTCAGCCTCTCCCAGTCACAGTCCCTACTCTTGGGCAGCTAAAGGCTCTGATAATGTAGGGAGTCCCTTCTGGGGGTCTTTTGGGATATTAGTCGCTCATCCTGAAGCACTGTATCTGCCAACTGGTTCATGGCTTTCGCTGGGGCTTAAGACAGAGGGAGCAGCTATACCTGTCCTTTCTCTATGACTTCCCATGCACTTCTTCTCTGTTCTTCTAACTTGCTGCCTTTCTTGGTCTGGCTATCTCTCCCCGGGTGTTTGTCTCCCCTGCTTTCTTAGAGCTGGCACTCTACCAACTCCGGCCTTTTGAAAGTCCTGGCATCTTCTTGGCCGCAGTGCGCATGCAAGGATGACCGCCGAGTCTAAGCTGGCTGGCGGGGTCCTAGGGTCACTGGTTCACGCATGCGCGGTGTGGCTTGACATTATGGTCGCCATCTTGACTGTGGGCAAACAGACTATTTTTGCCCTTACTTGAATTAAATGTTTTTTCCTTCCAGGATGGGGGAGGAGTTTGTTTTCCTTTACCCTGCCCTTTCCACTATTTATTCCCGGCAGCTTTAGTGTGGCTGCGAGTGGCTTCGGTGCAGGTTGGCCTTGCTGAGAGCTCCTGGAAGTATCGCCAGTATTCGCCGACGGTAAGTCTTTTTTTTCTCTTCCTCTTTCTTTTCCGTTTGTCCTCTCTTTTCTTTTTTTCTCTCCCTCTATACCTCTTCCTTTTTCCCATGCACTCTCTTTTATCATTTCCTCCCCCCCCCCAAAGAAAAAAATGGAAGGAAGGTGAGGAAGGGGGATGGGAGAGAGGGAGACACAGTAATCTAAATCCTTTCCTTGTCCTATAGCTGCTCTTTTTGTCCCCTGCTTAAAATGAGCCATTTGCTGCTCGAACAAAACCCTCCTCTACTTCAAAGGTAAGGGCCTCCGTCTGGGTAAGTGAAAAAGAAAAAAAAAAGAGTGTGCTTATGCTGGTATATTTATGTATTTCAGCCCTGTACACTAGAAAAGAGGACATCCAGGCACCATGAGGAATCCAAGGGCAGCCCGAGCCAAGCTCATTCTTCCAAGTCCAGATACTGTTCGACTGGGGCTCGTTCTTCTGCCAAAAGACAACGTTCCGCACTTTCCCCAAGCCCTAGGCCTCAAAAATGCCAGGCATGTGAAGCCTCCTTTCTACCAGGCAAACTAGTCTGCAGAGACTGTTTCAGGGATTATGCAGCGGAAAGAGGTGCAGAGAGCGAGCAGGTTAAGGACCTACTAAAAAAAGTTGTCAAAGATTCACTAGCAGAACTTGTAGCAGCTAATCCATCACAGCTATCATCACATATTCCTCAAGAGGAGGAATCAGATGCATTACTACCATGCCCATCCTCGGGCGAACCCTCTCATACAATAGCGGACCAGCCATCTAAACAATCTGGAGAAGAAGATTCCTCCGATGAATCAGATCCTTCAGGCTTTTTTTTTTCCCTGGTTCAGCCTTATGTCCAGGCAGTCAAGCTTGCCATTGGCTGGGAGGAAGCTGATTCCCTAGCAAGGAAATCAAAGAGCTACTTCCCATTTCTTAAAAAACAAATCGCCTAATTTCCTCTGATGGATGAAATCAGGGGAGTCATAGAAGGGGAATGGAAGAGGACAGAAAAAAGATTTTCAATCAATCACCTGGTCAAGCTATCTCCGCTTTCTGAAGCAGACTCCAGAACGTTGGATGGTCCACTGGATGCAGCGGTGGTCCACGTAGCAAAAAACATAACATTGCCTATGGATGACTCAACCTCGTTTAAAGAACCCCTAGACAGACAAATGGATCTTGACCTAAAGAGGGCCTATCAGATGGCCGGAAATGCCTGCATGCCAGCAATTGCACTGACATCTGTCTCCAATGCTTTGCGAGTATGGACAGACAACATACAGGTGGCTATCCATCAGGGAGTTCCCACGGAAGACATAGTCAAGGCTTTGGGTGAGCTCAAGCTCTCGGCTGACTTTATTGGTGAAGCAGCTATCGATATAATAAGATCTTCTGCAAGATCAATGCTGCATGCTGTAATGGCAAGTCGGTCCTTATGGTTGAAGCCATGGGTGGCTGACATGGCATCAAAACAAAATTGGTGTAAAATCCCTTTTGATGGTCAATCACTGTTTGGAGAGAGGCTGGAAAGGCCATTTCCTGTGTTACCGTACCAGGGGATTTACCTCAAAATTTCAGCAGTTCAGTAGCAGAGATTACAGGCAGTTCAGACAGAGCAGAGACTCAAGGAAGGCCTGGAGAAGCACACAATCAACTTTTTTGAGGACCCACAAACAAAAGACTCTACCTAACCTTCAGGACACTGCCAAGTCCTTTTGATGCCAGGCCATCCCAGGCGATCCGAGTAGGTGCCAGACTGAGGCATTTTGCCAAGGTTTAGATGCAAAGATGTCAGGATCCCTGGCTGGTCTCGACAGTCCAGTTCAGACACTTCTGGGCTTTCTCATGCTGGCCATCTCACGACTTCTTCACCCCCACAAGAATACAAGAGTCTCCTCAGAAGAGAGATGTACTTCTGCAGTTTCTGGATTCCCTACAGGCACAGCAGGCAGTAATACCCATTCCTCCATCAAAGAGGTCAAAAGTTTTTAATCCAACCTATTTCTGGTACCCAAAAGGAATGGCGGTTGGAGACCCGTAATGAACCTCAAGAAATTAAACCACTACATACTCTTGTAGAGCTTCAAGATGGAATCGCTGCAGACTATTATCCACGCCGTTCAACCCGGGGATTGGATGCTGTCAGTGGACCTTCAAGATGTGTACTCATACCCATATTCCCACCGTTTCAGAAATATCTGAGGTTTTCAGTTGGCCAGATTCATCTGCAATTCCATAGTTTGCCCTTCAGTCTATTTACTTCTCCCAGAGTCTTCACGAAAGTGCTGATCGCAGTCCTAGACCCACTATGGGAGGTTGGGCTCAGGGTATATCACTACCTGAATGATGTCCTACTACTAGCAAAGAATCCAGCCCAACTAACAGAACACAGGGAAGTTCTGATTTCCACACTAGTTAGAATTCAGATGGGTGATAAATCAAACAAAAAGTCAACTTATCCCAACAAAGCAAATGATTTATCTAGGCGCCCTGTTTGACACTTCCAAGGGGTCAGTGTCCTTTCCCCCTCAGAAAATGACAGCCATCATTCGGAAGATGAAGAAAGTAAGGACACAGTCTCATATGACAGCCTGAGTCTGATAGGGGTGATGTTGGCATGTATCCCAATGGTTCCATGGGCCCACTGGTACCTGAGACACTTTCAATTAGAAATTCTAAGACAATAGAACAAACTGTATCTATCCCAGCCCACACGTTTGACAAGACTAATGCGCAGGGGACTATGATGAAGGACGAAGAGAGAAATGCTTACAAGACAGCGTCCATTGGGCTATCTCTCCTGGACCATAGTTACCACAGACACCAGTGCGATCGGCTGGGGGGGAACATTGCGACCAGGTGTCAGTTCAAGGAAGATAAGTTTTTCAAACAACAAGAATCATCTCAAATATTCTGGAAATTCGAGCAGCTTTTCTCACTCTGATAGCCCTGGAGTTTCAAATCAAATGCAAGCCAGTCCTTCTCTGAATGGACAACAGGGCAGCAGTTTCATACATCCAGCATCGGGGGGGACTCACAGCAGGTCCTTATTGAGAGAAGTGAACCCCATCATCCTTTGGGCAGAAAGGAATTTAATGGATCTAACTGCAGTCTATCTGCCAGGCCATCTAAATACGAAGGCGGAGCTTTTGTCCCGAAAGTTTGTGGATCCCAACGAATGGTCTCTACATCCCAAAATATTTGATTGGATCATGAATCTATGGGGTCTTCCCAATCTGGATCTCTTTGCCACAGCAGACAACTCCAAGGTGCCGAGGTTCATTTCATGCCTGCCTCACCCCCAGGCAGAAGCAATAGATGCACTCTCAAGTCCGTGGGCATGCAACATGGATAGCAGTCTGTACTGGCTGAGACATCCATGGTTTCCTGTAGCGGTGGCTCTCAGTGTTCGCTCACCAATAAAAATCCCACTCATACCTTTTCTTCTGTGTCAGAATCAACACACACATCCGAATCCTCACAAATTGAATATTCACATATGGTTATTGAAAGGCAGAGGTTCCAGGCCCTAGGATAATCTTTGGAGGTTATTTTGACTCTACTCAAAGCCAAAAAACTCTCTACAATTAATATGTATGACAAGGTTTGGAACAAGTTTAAAGCCTTTTCAGCTAGCAGGAGCTTCAATCCAGATCTGCCCTCCACTTCTCAGCTTTTGGACTTCCTCCAGGCAGGCCTGAACCTAGGTTTAGGTCTAAGCACCTTAAAGGTGCAGGTGGCAGCGATCTCAGCGGCAACAGACAAGAAGTGGGCTGAAGATTCGCTTGTGGTCCAATTCTTCAAAGGTGTTAAAAAGATATGTCCACCCATCAAAAGAGCTTTTCCCACTTGGGGACTGTCTGTAGTTCTAGAGGCTTTATCCAACCAACCCTTTTCTCCATACAAATCAGCCTCTTTGTGGAATCTGACTCTAAAAATGGCCTTTCTAATAGCAGTATCATCTGGTAAAAGAGTGTCAGAACTTCAAGCCCTAGGGGCGGAAGAGGACCACATTACTTTCTACCCAGATAGGGTGAAACTCAGAACACTGAGCTGATTCATTCCAAAGGTCTCTTTATTTTCCAATCTTTCAGAACCATGGGCGCTGCCAACCTTTTCAGACCCGGAATCGGGTACCTTCCATGAGCTTGACGCCGCCAGTGTGTTAAGGTGTTATCTTCAGGCTACAGCATCCTTCAGGAATTTGTCTAATCTATTTGTCATCCCTTGGGGCAAAAGCAAGGGAAAGGAGGCTTCTTCAAGAACTATTGCTTCATGGATAGTCAGGTTTGGAACCCTCCACCTCAATCAGGGCACATTCGACCAGGTCTGTCTCTGCTTCATGGGCAGACAGGTCAAATGTATCCATCGAGACCATCTGCAGAGCAGTTACGTGGTCATCCCAACACACATTTATGAGGCACTACAGAGTGGACCCAGGGGCTCTCTCATCTGTGGAGTTCGGCAGACAAGCTACCAGGGTGGCTGTTGCCTGTTCAAAATGATAATCTTCCTACCTTTCGATTAAAACTTTTTTCTAAGCATAATCCCACCCATTTCAGCTAGTTATATATCACAGGTATGCTGCCATGGAGGCACCAGGAAAACAGAAAATTGTACCATACTTTACCGTAATTTTCCTTTTCTGGTGCCTATCCATGGCAGCATACAATCCCGCCCTTGGTATTCTATATGACAGTGAATGCTGGGGGTACCTTAATCCTTTCTTTTTATATATTCACTGGTCCTGAGGGAGGAGTCTAAGGGGGAGCTTATTAAAGGTATGCTGCCATGGATAGGCACCAGGAAAGGAAAATTACAGTAAGTATGGTACAATTTTCTGTTTTATAGGTTGTTCCATATTTCTGGGGGCAAACCTGCAAAGTGTTTGGCCAAAAGTTCACCAAACTTAGTGAAGCTCAGGGATTCACTGCAAACCTATTGTAGAAGCAAACCTCAACTGCATCCCTTTTCCCATAGTGCAAATGACAGAGCTTCTTTCTTTTTTGCTTTTTCTTTGATGTTTGTTAAAGCTGCCTATCATTGTCAAGGAATGCACTGCATGTGCAGGGTCGTCTTTAATATTTATTGGACCCTGGGCAAACATTTTCAAGGGCTCCCATGCAATTTTGCTCTCCACCTGCTCTGAGACATTCATAAAATAGCCGCTAGACTCAAAATCAGTTTACTTAGCAGATCAGGCAGCAATTGCAATTGGTTGATGGAGGTTACAGCATATCATTACAGCTCACTGAGTGGTTGGTAGATGTTAGAGCACACATTAGGCCAACTGATTAGTTACTAGAGGTTACAGCACATGATTTCTGCTTGCTGATTGATTGCTAGAGGTTACTGCACATCATTACTGCTCACTGATTGGCTGCTAGAGATTACTGCCCTTCATTATTGCTCACTGATTGGTTGCTAGAGAGTACAGCAGATCACTGCTGTTCACTGATTGGTTACTAGAGGTTACTGCACATTATTACTGCTCACTGATTGGTTGCTATTGGTTACTGTGCATCATTACCACTTACTGATTGCTATAGGTTACAGTTCATCATTACAGCTCACTTATTGGTTGCCAGAGGTTACAGCACTTAATCACATCTCACAGATTGGTTGCTGAAGGTTACAGCACATCATCTCCTCCCTGCCTGCACACCATGGACTGGGAAGGTGATGTGACCCAGTAATAAACAGAAAACTCCTAGGGATTCTAGGACTCCTGAAATCAGTGGCAGTGCTGGGGGGAGGGTGTGATCAGTGGCAGTGATGGGTGGTTGATGGGATCAGTGGCAGTGGTAGGGGGATGATATCAGTGGCAGTGGTGGGGGGATGGGATCACTGGCAGTGGTGGGGGAATGGGATCAGTGGTAGTGGTGGGGGAATGGGATAAATGGCAATGCTGGGGGATGGGATGATTGACAGTGCTGGTGGGGGAATGGGATCAGTGGCAGTGCTTGGGTGGATGGTATCAGTGGCAGTGCTGGATGGGGAGGGGAGGTGACATTTCTACATCAACTACCAATGTAAGAGGGGAGTTACACTGACCACCAGTGTAAAGACAATTCTACACTTACCACCAATGTAAAGGGAAATTTACACTGACTTCCAATGTAATGGGGAATTTGCACTGACAACCAATGTAATGAAAGATTTACACTGACAACAAATGTAATGGGGGATTTTACACCAACAATCAATACATTTCTACACTGGCCACCAATGTAAGGGGGAATTACATTGACCACTAATTTAAGGGGGGCTCCCCTACATGGAACTGCAATGTAAAGGAGGATCCGACACTGACCACAAATACAAGTTAGGAAACACATGCAAAATCGCTTTCCTGACGCCACAGAAATGTGCTGCCCTTGATGCTCATACAGTATGCTCCAAATTCCAGTCATTAATGAAGATTCCATTTTCTGCGGAATCATCCTTTATTGTTTGTTGGTTTTTATATGTAGCTTTATTGTTACTTTTAATTGTTGGTTGCTTCACTTAATATAGTTTTAATCAGCAATGCTCAGTGACATGCTACAGCCATGAATATATTGTTTATTCTTTATTCACATGTATGATGCTAGAATGTGAAAGGTTTGTCTTGTGAGGGAATAATTGGCATCTTATGTTACATGGACAGCTTTGTTTGTCTTCCAGATGAATGGGAACAGAGCCAATACATCTCCAACCAAGATGAATACGTGGGACAAAAGCAGCAATTCTGCCAACCGAATTGATTTGTCTGCAGTCTGATCATAAGAGGGATTTTGCCAAGAAAAAATAATCACTGGAGGCCTTCATGTATATGTTTGTCTTCTCTCATGCAGCTAAAGGCTCCTTCTCCTCCCTTTTAATAATCATAAGTATCTTCTGCCATGTTTTACCACAGGGAGGGTTTTAGTTTTCTAGCCTGAAGAAACCAATTTGTCTTCAAGCAGACAACTTCAAAGACACAGCTCTAAACAACTGTTGCTGACCATGGCAGTAAGTGCCAGGATGCCTAGGAGACTGTCTTGTGCTACATATCAACAAAACACCATGAAAAATAAAATGATGTTATATTGTGCAATACACTTTCATATAAAACTAATTATTGCAGGATTACTTTCCTGTGACTTTTATGAAAGACAGTTCACAGCTTTCTTTGACAAATCCTCCTTACATGCACCAGATCTTGGAAAGACTCTGTAATGAAAAAACATTGTTTTGTTTATCTGTGCTCTGCTGACTATCCTCTTCTTTCCATTAATTTATGAAACACTTGTATTGGCAGACAGGTAATACGTCGGGGGATCTTTTGAAGTAAACAGTTTTCTTTTCTGTACTTTAGCACTGTGAATAAACTGGTACCATGACCACCAACATGTTACATCTTTACAAAAGACGAAGTGTCTTGGTGAGACACAAAAGCTTTTATCTGCTGTTATCTTATGAGTTTTCTCAACCATAGACTTAGTTGAGAAGTAATTTAAAGTGGGTGGCTACTGCTCTTATCTTTTAGGTAAAAGGAAACTAGTATTTCTTCGATTAAATTTCACCTAAACTGAGCAGAGTAAGGTTTTGTTGTGTATATTACATATATTGTTTTTAATCTGGGCATTTTGTAAATTGTTACTAATGATTGTAGAAGAGATTATTTACTCTGTATGAAAAAAATCCCTGGTTTATTGGAAAACAAATTTTTGACTCAACAAATTGACTTAACTCTGGTTCACACTGGTGCAACATGTGATTTACAAATTGCACCTGAAATCACATCTAATGTATTTCTGTGGCACTGTCTTAATCAGTTCAATTTTAAGTAGCTCAATTTCAAGAATAGTTCATGCACTACTTTTTCCGATTTCATTGCGACTTGTATTGACTTCTGTTAAATGAAGTCGCAAACCGCAGTGAAAACGGAGGTACAAATCGCACTGATCTAAAATTGTGACTTTGAAATTGCGCTACTTCAAGTGAAGTAGCATGACTTCAGAGTCACATTCAGTGTGAACCAGGGCTTAATCTCATATGCCTTTTCACAAACAAATGTTGATGGTGTGTCCATGCTGAACAATTGGACTGTCTTCATATCAGAAGTGCTACTTAACCAACAATGCACTTTCATAAGATATCCCATAACCTCCCCCATCCTCACCACTTTTCATTAGACATAGAGATTTAATAAAAGTATCAAGAAAAGATTATACTAACTGGCCTCCCCAAGGCTGACACCCTCCATTGGCTTCAATGGCCTATCCATAGAAAATGATGGCCCTTCCTGTCTAGCTTGCTGCATACATCTGGAGAGTAATTTTTTTCTATGGATGAGCTTGGCACAGGGGCGGACTGACCATTCGAGCACTCGGGCACTTCCCGAGGGCCCGGGGTCAGTAGGGGGCCCCATGAGATGCCCCTGGTACCTTTCATTGGCTTTTTCTTAGGCTTTTTTGGGTGTGGGCAAGGACACAGAAGCCCCATGATCCCCTATTGCCTGGGGGCCCCATGAGTTGTCAGTCCGCCCCTGGCTTGGCACAATTATTTTACTAGCTGCAGTTGCACAGCCATTACACCCTGTGCATTACCCACACTCCTCTATTCCTCCTCTGAACCCCTATGCAAATATCACCTTTGTAGCAGTCAGAGCATGGTTATGTGTTCACCTTCCTCTATATGTGGCTTTATGCATGCATTGAGATACAGTACACACTTTACCAAACAGCAAAACCAACAGCATTAGTTATCATGTGATATTTACAGAATTACAGTATACAGTATGTCATGTGTATGTATGTGTGTATTTATACAATACATATATATACACAGTGTATATATATATCATGCATGTAGACAAGGGTTGAAAATAATCAGCGGAGTTAGATTCATGGCCAAGATAAGCATTAGTATCAAGGATATCTGGATCAGGGTGCATGTGTTGAACTATAGCCCAACTCTTTAGCATAATGTTGGCAGAGGTTTTTTTAACCCTTACTTCAGTAAATAGGATGGTTAAAAATAATAGTAATAAAAAAAAGCTCTCAATTATTACTTTTTATGCAGTCTTACCATGCTTTGATAACTGACAAAACTTCAGTTGAGCTTTGCCATTGGTTTTAATGTTCAGAAGGCTGTAGAAGGGAGGTGCTTTATGAGGTTTTTTTTATTTAATAAGATTAATAACATTAGGATGATTATGTTCACATACATTTATGAAGACTGTGCATTCCAAATGTGCTTTCATTATACTGAAAGGGGAAAAAAATGAGTGATCTATTTCTTTAATAAAAAACAAAGGAGAAAAATAGTGATGAGACAAACAGACCTGCTCTTTGCACCAAACTTCCTACTATAAAATAATTGATTAAAAGCCTACCACTTAGGTAATAAACACATATTGTAACTGACATTTTTTCAGATTTAAAGGTTGTGAAGGGCACACTTTACGTTTCAGGCTGCTCAGCCAAAGAGCAACCAATTAAACCAGGCCTGCAGTTAAACTGTGAGTAAAACTTACCAGCAGCCTTCCTAAATCCCAGCCAACCAGATGGATACTACATTAATTATGGGTCCCACACATACTCTAATGCAGCTGCAAACCTCTCTTGGGGGCCTTATCAAACCATATTGCTGAAAAAAGCAAACTGATTAACCAAGTAATAGTCAGCGAAACATGTTCTCATGCTTTTTTTTTGTACATTTTTTAAATGGACAAAGAAAGTAGGAAAAAGTACATGAAAACTGGCATATGTACCTATTTATTAGAAATTAATGTTCAGTGAACATTCATGAATAAGGGGCTCATGTTGCTTTTTTGGTTTTGCAAAGTGCTGACAAAATAATTTCAATTGCTACTTTAGGGCTCTATCTTTTACACTGTAGCAACTCTCCCTGTATTATTGGAAATCTTACAAGTTCTCTTGTAATAATTATCTGAACACACATTAGATGTTTACATGTCTCTTTATTTGGAAATAAAATACTTCTGAAAAGAACATTTATATTATCCCTAAGCCTACATTCGCACGGGCGACTAGATCCAGTGTGGATAACAATGTCAGATATCTTTTGATTCCTGCAGCTGTTTTTGCCACCTGTAAGCAGCTAGGTATACTTCAATGATAGGTTTGCGGAAGCTGCAGATATAAGTAGATGTCCGCTCAGCCTGCAATTACCTGCGATGATCACTGCTGGAAGTAGAAAAAGTGCTGGCTGGGCGGACAGCCATGGACAGCTGTGGCCGCCGTCAATCTATCATTGAGATGTATAGGGCTTGTCTTCCACACCTAGCTGCTCATAGGTGGCAGAAACATTGCAGGAATCAAAAGATTTCTGCCACTGTAATTCACATCAATGCTAGTCGCCCATGCAAATATAGCCTAAATCTACTGTATGTTTTCAGTATGTTTGGCATCATGCTTCACTTTAAATAGTTTTCATAAACAAATAATTTGTGAATTTTTGAATGTGTTGCAAAAGTTTCCAGTAAAAGTTGCATGCTAAGAATACTAAGTCACCACATTGTGATTAGAAGCAGCATCCTGCCATATGAACTTCTTCATTTGGCCATTGGGATGCCTATCAATTATTTCAGATAGGCCAACTAAATGAAATTGTATGGTGGTATGACAATGCTGCTGTTAATTGCAAGGCAGGGGCTTAGCGTTGTCAGCCTGCAGAAAGAAGCGCTGACAGGATCCCCAGGTAAGAAGCTTTACAACATGTTCACAAAAAAATGGTTTCCTTGAGAAAACTGTATAGAATAAGGTATTAAGTCAAACATACTGATAAATATTATTTGCATACACTTAAAGTACATTATTTATTACACTTGGGTAAATGGTATACTTTTCGGTCTTATATGGGGAACTGGCCCAGGAATCATACACACGGCCATATAAAATGTATCTAAATAAAAGATTCTTTAAAGCAAGTGATCCATTTTATTTACCATATTTCACATCTATGAAAGATTGCTTTGCAAGTAAAATATAGATTTTATTCAAATGCCAAACTAAGCAGACAAAAACATCATATCTGTATTGAATATTACAGTGGTATCAATAGATACATCATAATATATGAGCATACATTTCTTGTTATACCTGATTTATGCTTTTTGTTTCACTTCAGAGGCTATGATTTAAAGTCATTATAAAAATAGTGGGTGATATCAAAGCAGCAATCTCCATAAGTGAAATGGAAGGGACGATCTGTTTGGTTCCATGGTGAACAACTCTGAATTTTTATGTAATTTGTCACATAAATATTCAAGGCTTTGGATCAGCAGTATGTATCTGTCAGGAAAATTGCTTACCTTAAATTATTACAGATGGATCTTCAGTCCAGAATGCTAATGTGTCTTGGACTGTACAATAAATTACAGTGAGGTTTGCTTTAGATTTACCTTTTGAAACTTTATTAAAGATGATAGTTACGTTATTCTTCTTGTTTTAAGGACCAGTGGAATGTTAAAAGTGACAACCACAGGACATCAAAGGATTATACAAAGATAACTGATTTACAGTAATGCTCCACAGGTCTCTTTATATCCTGTTCTCAAGTATTAACAACAAACCAAAGTATAGAAAATGTCCTGCTTTTTGCTATGCAAATGAAAATGATCAGCGTGTTATTATAGTTTAACTCATAAGAATATGCCTATATACAGTTGTGCTCAAAAGTTTTCATACCCTGGCAGAAATCATGACATTTTGGCATTGATATTGAAAATATGACTGATCATACCAACAAACTGTCTTTTATTTAAGGACACTGATCATATGAAGCAATTCATTATTACATAGTTTTCTGGCACCTCATTAAAACATAACAGAAATCACCCAAATGGCCCTGATCAAAAGTTTACATACCCTGGAATGTTTGGAACTGATACAGACACACAAGGTGACCCACACAGGTTAAAATGCCAATTAAAGGTTAATTTGATACATCTGTGTCTTTTTAAATTGCAATCAATGTCTGTGTATAAAAAGTCCATTTAGTTTGTTAGCTCTCATGTGGATGCACTGAGCAGGCTAGATATTGAGTCATAGGGAGCAAAGACAATTGTCAAAATAACTGCATAACAAGTTAATGGAACTTTAATAAAGATGGAAAAGGATATAAAATGATAACCAAAGCCTTGAACATATCAGTCGGTACTGTTCAATCACCTATTAAGAAGTTGAAAATTCAGGGATCTCTTGATACCAAGCCAAGGTCAGGTAGACCAAGAAAGATAAGAAAGACTGCAGCTACAAGTGCCAGAAGAATTGTTTGGGATACAAAGAAAAACTCAAAGGTAACTTCAGGAGAAATGCAGGCTGCTCTGGAAAAAAACGGTGTGGTTGTTTTTAAGGAGCACAATACGATGATACATGGACAAAAATGAGCTGCATGGCCGAGTAGCCAGAAAGAAGCTTTTATTGCGCCAATGCCACAAAAAAGCCCAGTAACAATATTCCCGACAACACTTACACATGCCTCACCAGGTTTTTTTGCCATTTTAACCTGTGTGTGTCACCTTGTGTGTCTGTACCAAGGCCAAACATTCCAGAGTATGTAAACTTTTATTCAGGACCATTTGGGTGATTTCTGTTATCATTATGTTTTAAAAGGAGCCAAAAAACTATGTGATAATAAATGGCTTCAAATGATCAGTATCCTTAAATCCAGTTTTTTGGCATGATCAGTCATATTCTCAATATCGATGCCATAATTTCACAATTTCTGCCACGGTATGCAAACATTTGAGCAGGACTGTATAAATACAACACATACACACACACAAATACACACACAAAGAGAGAGAGAGAGATACAGTGTGTGTGTATATATATATATATATATATATATATATATATGTCACTTTACCCATCTAATTAGACAATGAATCAGAATCATTGCTTCAGTCTAAATATTCTGCAGTAACCAAGAAAACAGTAACCCTGGAATTAGTATTCTTCTATGTAGTATGACAAAAGTATGTAAACTACAGGAATAAATTAACAGAATTAAAAATCATTTGGCAGGTTAAACTAGCATATCCGTGTTTTAACTCTGTATTTAGCTGTTTGCCTGGTGTTTCACCATAAAAGGAATATGTGCCCAAAGGTGACATTTCAGATGTGACAACATCTTGTGAGGTCTCAATACAAGCAAAGTAACAAAAATGTAAATGTAAGCTCTATACCACTGCTAAGGCGCCCAGATACAACTTTATTTCAATAAAAGCCAGTGAACAATCCTAAATGTAGCCAACATGATTTGGGGGTCTAAGAGCACCCCCTTCATCAGGGCTTGATTAACTACGCTGTTAATATACTAGAAGTGAACTGAGCATTTAAAGTTATTTCTTCCAGTGTGATTGCAAGCACAGGTCTTGTCAGAAGCTGGTTTGACAACAACCTGCTCTTTTTAATCTCAAGCCCTGATGAAGGAGGCATTTTTGGACCCTTGAAGAATATTGGCTCCTCTTTGTATTGTCCCCCTGACTTTTATTAAAATAAAGTCATATCTGGACCTTTTAGCAGTGACGTGGCACTTCAATTTACATTTTTGTTACATTACACTGCAAGCCAATGAGACCATGGAGATCCTTTGGGGTGTAGAAGCTGCCTGCCTGGGAAGCAAACTACTTACATCAACATCAATACTTTAAGCCAGTGGTCTCCAATTTGTGGCCCGAGGGCCAGATGCGGCCCTTTGCTTGCCTCTGTCCGGCCCTTAGGACACTTGTTCCAACTGACACCAATGATGAGGCACCATTCCTCTACTTTCACCATTAATGGGACATTCTTCTTCCCACTGATACCATCGATGGGGCACTATTCTTCCTGCTAAGACCAATGATGGGGTGCTATTTCTCCACCTGACACCATCTATTGGACACTATGTTTTCAATTGATACCAACCATGGTTCACTATTCCTCCTGCTAAAGCCAACAATGGGGCACTATTCCTTCTGTTAAAACTAATGGTGGAGCAGTGTTTACTCTAACTGGTGCTGGGACATTCACACTGGCCACAGTTTGGACCCCTAAAGCCTTAAGCACAGTCAACTGGCCCTTTGTTTAAAAAGTTTGGAAACCCCTGCTTTAAGCAATACCAATAATATAACCTTACAGGTCCAGAACTATTTTTCCACTTTCCTCAGTACATGTACTGACCATTATAATGGGAGATGGGGATTCTCATTGTTCTGGTTTTGAGGTTTACTTTTTTTTTAACTATGAAGAATACATTGGGGGCATTCTCAAGAAATAAGCCAGTGGTGATTTAGACCTACAGCATCCACCCACATCACTAAGTAGACTAGATCTTTATGCATTTGTCACATAAGTCACAGAATATTTTGTAATTGTGTACTGTATGTATGGCATGTGGAGCACCGTTTATAAATATTTTATGTGAATTTCATCATTTCACTTTTCTAAGTATTTGTTAGTATGTGTCACCACCATCCTCTGTTCCTGAAGTACAACTTCAATATGCCAGATGCCATGTCGATATTATGTTAAACAAAATAATGTTACATCCTTTTCTGCAATTTTTAGCTCCAACTCCTATTTCTAACATCTACTTGTAAGGGTTGTAGACATGGACAGCCAGTGCATAATGTGTAGCTTGACCCAACTGAGAACCTCCCACCCTACTATATATTGTCAATTACAAAAACATTCACATGTGGGAGACTTTTAATCTTCATCACAGGCACATCTGTATCTGTTGTTAAAAGAAAATACTAAGTAAACATAATCTAATATAACATACATTTACAGGTGATGTCTATCTTCTCTTTTAGCTTTAGTTGTAAATTAAGTGTCTTAACAAATATAACTGAGAATGCCTTGGTAAACATGGAGAATACAGACTTGATTCTGTGGACATATTTGTTGTTAAATTATTGTTGCAGTCAATAACAGTAAACAGCTTGCTGCCTTTTATTAACATTACAATGACTTGTACAACTTTTGTATGTAAAATATGTTGTGTGAAACCAAGAAGAGCTTAGCATACTCTAAGATTTTTTTGTTGAAAATGTGACTTTTTTTTAAATTATGACTGTAGTCATATGGATCAGATGGACAATTAATTACAGAATTGCAATAAAAAAAAACACTAACTACATAAACTGGGAAATCTCTGTAACCAAAATATTAGTCTATGTTTTAGCCTGAATGTTTTACTGGTAGTGTTGCTTGGATCACTTGGATTGCTATGTAATGACTAGTGGGTGTTTACAGAAATTCCACCATTGGCATATTCATGTCATTACTATAAATACAGCAAAAACTTGTAACCCATAACTCAAAATATACTGGGGGCTTGTCTATCTAAAGCGGAAAATTTGGCTCTCAATAGTTACTGGATACATCCAGCATCTGCTTAACCACTTTCCCTCCAGAGGATTTACCCCCCTTCCTGACCAGGCCATTTTTTGCATTACGGTGCTGCGTTACTTTAACTGACAATTGCACGGTCATGCAACGCTGCACCCAGATGACATTTATGTCCTTTTTTCCCATGAATTGAGCCTTCTTTCAGTGGTATTTGATCACCTGTGCATTTTTTATTTTTTGCTCTATAAGCAAAAAAAGGCTGACAATTTTGAGAAAAAAACATCATTTTGGACTTTTTGCTATTAAACATGTCCAGTAAAAAATAAAAAAAATCAGATTTTTTCATAAATTTAGGCCAAAATGTATTCTGCTACATGTCTTTGCTAAAAAAAATCTCAATACATGTAAATGAATTAGTTTATGTGAAAGTTATAGAGTTTACAAATGGCAGTATAGATACTGGGATTTATTTCTTTTTCTACTAGTAATGGTCAGCAAATTTTAGTGGGACTGCGGGACTGTGGCAAGCATTCCGACACTGGGGGGGAACTAACTTGGTGTCACTGACATCCCCAGTGACACCAATAGAGTGATCAGTGCTAAAAAACAGCACTGACACTGTACTAATGACACTGGGCAGGAAGGGGTTAATGTAAGGGGTGATCAAAGGGTTACCTTTGTGTAGGGAGTGTTTTACTAGGGGGTGGGGGGGGGGGTGCGTGCTTCACTATAAGCACACTGATCAGGATGGCTGTGCTGTGCACAGCCATTCCGAGCAGTGTGCCCGAGCTGGCAGGTAGGAAGACTGTTTGTAAACAAAACAGTCTTCCAGTCGGTGATTGTCGGTAATGACCGGGCGCCAGCGGGTAATCACCGGCCCGGACCTGGTGATTGACATCCATGTAGTATATCTGCTTTATGGCAGTGGGTAAGCAGTTAAGCTGGTATTAAACTGACAAGAAAGAACAAATGATCATAGTGTAGCTCCTTAAATGTCGTGGCTGCATGGGTTTTCTTTTTTTTTTAGGTTTTTTTCCTTTATTTTCAAAGGCCAGTAAGTCTGTTATTTTCAAAATTCCATTAATGAACCACACTGTCCAATAAAACTGGCAGTTTGAGCCCTTAGATAAACCATTTAATACTGACAGGGGTGGTTACAATGGTCAGCTTTTATTCATTTATATAAAATCTTTATCCAAAGAAAAAGAAAACTCCTGCTTAAAAAGTGTTACGTGGAGTTCAGCTGATATTTGTTAGTCAAGTCCATCTAAATCTACTAGTATATCTAATGCTACCTTTTCCACAGTTTGTCATTGCTGCTCTTCTATGGTTTCTCTATGCTCCTGCATTCAATGTGGAGACACCATAAGACAGGAAGTCAATTACTGGCTGGATCACCAGGAGAGAATAAAGAAAATAAAAGTCTAAAAAAGAATACAAATGCAGCCACCAAAGATACATATTGGTAAGTTGCAATAGATGTTTTGATATTGGGTTTAATACCACTTTAAAGTGTTTTCCACCAGCCAGATTGGGGTAACAGCTGCTATATTTGTTACGTGGTTCCATTGACATAGCATAACTAAGAAATGTTTGCTATATACATTTTTACTTGCTTAAAATCCTACCCAGCTTTCTCCTTCTATGTAATGGCAAGGAGGGGGCTGTGGAGTTGTGTACCAAAATGTACTGTACTGGCAAATCTCATTATCTGTTTTAAAGATTTGCACACTGTCTGTTTTAACCAAATATTAACAAGGCATTGGGTGATGCATTGTATGCAGATGCACTTGTCCTCACTTCATCTTTTTAATTGCACTTTGAAATTGTTCAGAATAGCTTGCCCTATGTATAAACCTACAATATAAGGAAATGATGCAGTGCCAGTAAATATAACAAAAACAATACAAAAAATAAACTGTTCAATATTCCAAATGTCAACTCTCTCTTAAATCAAAGTCCATATATATTCAAATAAAGATTTTCCTGCATCCAATAGATCCTTATAGTGTAACGAAAACACTGAGTGCCAACACTGTAATCAAATGCACACTCACTAGACCATAAGCTGTAACAAGTACAGCAGACACAGCATGTTTCTTAGGCACAAATCCTCCACAGATGTAGGCACTTTCACTTTGGGAATCACTCGTTTTAGGCAACAGCAAAAGGCAACTCCCACTGGAACAGATAGAGCCCACCAAGGAGCTAATAGAAAGCCAGTGATAGTATAGTAGTTTAAATAAAAGTTTATTTGTAGAAGAGCATCTATCCAGTTAAAACAATGTGGTAGTTAAAAAAAATAGTAAAAACTCACTAAAAGAGGTGCTGATGACCCAGAATCATGCAGCAGCATGACGTCAGCACTGAGACTGTCCTGTTAGTGCTGACATCACACTACTGCACGATTCCAGGTCACTGCCACATTGTTTTACCTGGATGACTGGCTCTGTTCTATAGTAAACCTTTTTTAAACTACTACATTTTTACTGGCTTTCTGTTGGCTCCTTGGTGAGCTCTATCTGTTCCAGTGGGAGTTGCCTTTTGCTTTTGCCTAAGAGGAATGATTACGGAGTGGAAGTGCATACACCTGGGGAGGATTTGAGAAACATATTGTGTCAGCTGTACTTATTACAATTTATAATCTGGTGAGTGTGCATTTGATTAAGGTACAAGGATCTACTAGATGGTGGAAGATCTTTTTTATTTGAATATACACTGTATTGCCAAAGGTATTGGGACATCCTTCCAAATCATTGGATGCAGGTGTTCCAATCAGCTCCATGGCCACAGGTGTATAAAATCAAGCACATCGGCATGCAGACTGCTTCTATAAGCATTCGTGAAAGAATGAGTCGCTCTCAGGAGCTTAGTGAATTCAAGCATGGTACCGTGATAGGTTGCCACCTGTGCGATAAGTCCATCCATGAAATTCCCTTGCTTCTAAATATTACACAGTCAACTGTTAGTGGTATTATAACAAAGTGGAAACAACTTGGAATAACAGCAACTCAGCCACGAACTGGTAGGCCACGTAAAATGACAGAGCAAGGTCAACGCATCCTGAAACGCACATTGCGCAGAAGTCACCAACTGTCTGCAGATTCAATACCTAAACACCTCCAAACTTCATGTGGCCTTCAGATTAGCAAAACAATAGTGTGCAGAGAGCTCCATGGAATGAGTTTGCATGGGCAAGAAGCTGCATCCAAGCCTTACATCACCAAGTGCAATTCAAAGTTTCGGATGCAGGGGTTTAAAGCACGTACTGGACTCTAGAGCAGTGGAGACATGTTTTCTTGAGTGATGAATCACTCTTCTCTGTCTGGCAATCTGATGGATGTGTCTGGGTTTGGCGGTTGCCAGGAAAATGGTACATACCTGACTGCATTCTGCCAAGTGTAAAGTTTGATGCAGGGGGATTATGGTGTGGGGTTGTTTTTAAGGGGTTGGGCTTGGCCCCTTAGTTCCAGTGAAGGGAACTCTTAAGGTGTCAGGATACCAAGACATTTTGGACAATTTCATGCTCCCAACTTTGTGGGAACAGTTTGGGGATGGCCTTTTCCTGTTTCAACATGACTGTGCACCAGTGCTCAAAGCAAGGTCCATAAAGACATGGATGAGTGAGTTTGAGTTTGGGGTGGAGGAACTCGACTGACCTGCACAGAGTCCTGACCTCAACCCAATAGATCACCTTTGGGATGAATTTCAGTGAAGAATCATGCTTCTTTGTCTGGCAATCCAATGGACATGTTTGGATTTGGCGGTTGCCAGGAGAACAGTGTTTGCCTGACTGCATTGTGCCAAGTGTAAAGTTTGGTGGAGGGGGGATTATGGTGGGGGGTAGTTTTTCAGGAGTTGGGCTTGGCCCCTTAGTTCCAGTGAAGGGAACTCTTAAAGTGTTACTAAACCCAGGGTCCTGCATTCACTATATCTGGTCTCCTCCAGTACACAGAACATGGAAATGCAATTATTTTAGTAAATAGAAACTTCTAAATACCTTTTCTCGTCAGCAGTTAGAGCAGTCGTGTGACTTCTATCAGTGTTCAGGTTAAAGCTTGTTGGAGGAGTTTTCTTTCTGCTCTAGGAGGATGCAAAACCCCTGACCTCTGTCTGCAGAGTGCTGATTGGCCATGTGCTGATCACATGCATTCTCCCAAGAAACAAAAAAAAAAATCTCTCTCGCAATATATACTAAAATGAGCAGGTGCAGAATGGCTACGGTTCAGTCTGTCTTATCAGGAGATAAGATGTGGACATCTGAACAGAAGAGGAGCAGAGAAGGCCTTTTTACACAATGCAGAGGATTAGATTAACCCCTTAGGTTCCATAGTGAGTATAACAAGCATGCATTACTGCATATACAGGCTGATTTTACTGTTGTGGGTTTAGTAACACATTAAGGAGTCAGCATACCAAGACATTTTGGGCAATTTAATGCTGCCAACTTTGTGGGAACAGTTTGGGGATGGCCCCTTTCTGTTCCAACATGACTGTGCACCAGTGCACAAAGCAAGGTCCATAAAGAAGGACGAAATAGAGCAGAGATTGCGAGCCAGGCCTTCTTGTCATCAGTGCCTGACCTCACAAATGTGCTACTGGAAGAATGGTCAAACATTCCCATAGACACACTCCCAAACCTTGTAGATAGCCTTCCCAGAAGAGTTGAAGCTGTTATAGATGCAAAGGGTGGGCCAACTCAATATTGAACCCTATGGACTAAGATTGGGATGCCAATAAAGTTCATGTGCGTGTAAAGGAAGGCGTCCCAATACTTTTGGCTATATAGTGTATATGGATTTTAATTTAAGAGAGACTTTATGTTTGGCACATTCAACAGTTTATTTACTTTTTTTTAATGTACATTGTTGTTATATTCACAGGTGATGCATAATTTCACAATATTGTAAGTTTTTAGGTTTGGGTATATAAAACTTTGTTTGCCAGAGGCCACCGGTGTTATCACAGCGCAGATTCATTACAATATATCTTTTATGTATAAGCCTGTTTAAAAAAAACAACTAGAAAGATAAGAAATATTTATTTTAAATTATTTGTTAGGTATGCTGTGTGAATGGGGACACATAACAAACACATAGTAAGTGTTTCACAAATTTGACTGCAAAAGTGGAGATACATACTATAATCTGATTGCACAAGCTCTGCAGAACATCATTTAGTTTTACCAAACCTATGCAGGATACGCAGTGTTTAGTCCTTTACCCTATGCTTGCCTTTTTTTTGGGAATGCTTCCAGAGTTAATTTCCTCTTTAATACAGCAGAGAGAACTCTAATTAAAGAAGAGGCCATCATATGACTTTTGACAGGTTATGTGACAGGTCTCTCCTCCCATTTCCCTCTTCATTCATTTTAATAGCACTCCGCTGTCAACAGAGCTGTAAGCCCATTTGTAAGACAATTTTTTTAAAGCAACAGAATGTCAATGATAAGGCCCCACAACAACTTTTTTAATGGATGCCTATGTAATGTGAGGGCTTACCTAAACAATCCATTTAAGTTGTACCCAGTCAGATATGTCCTGATACTACACAGTAATAAATCATATTGAGATTTTAGTAGAATGTATTTTGTATGGTTAGCTTCATATCTCTAACATGACTAGCACAAGCAAGCCTCACTCCTCTTACTGCATCTTTCATCACAATTATACAGTAAATAGGAGGATGCAGCAGAGGATTGATACTCTATGGTCAGCAGACCAGTGCTGGGAACTCCAAAAGGAAAACTTAATCACTGAAGTCCTTGTGAGTATTCAACAAGGCAACATTAAACTCAACAGCATCCAGCCTAACTGAAATATGAGTTTTTAGTAGACTCTGTAATTTTTTTGTCCCTGACCTAAAAACAAATGTTTAATTATAAAGGATAATGTGAACCCATGTAAGCGGTGATATTTATACAAGATTGTCTTTGTAACTAAATATGTTTGTTATATAGCGTTTGTGAGCTCTGTGCACTTTGTAACACCTATATGTATCAGAAATGATAAAACTTGGGATTTCATGTGTTGTTTGAACAAAGATACACTGATTACATGAGAATGTGTGATAGCTCTTTTGTGACTTATTAAATGAAATGCATGTACAAACTTAACCCCTTCACGCCTAAGGGTAAAACAAATCTAAATGCCTAAGCACAATTTTGCAACATTGACATGTGTTAGTAAAACCGTACATATCATCACAACTACATTGTAATTATACTGCATTTTTTTCAGGACAAATTGGGCTTTCATTTGGTGGTAAATGGTAATGGATATCTCCTGATTTTTTTTTATTATCAAAGGAAAAGTGGCCCAAAATAGTAAAAAAAACCCATTTTTTTTTTTTTAGCTGTGTGTTTCTTGTTACTACCATAACCTTCCTACCATAAAACAACCCAAAATAAATTCTCCAGCTCTTGACGATCACAGTGATACCATATATGTGTATGTTATTTGTTGTTTGTATCTGTAGTGCAGCCCAGAAACAATAGTGCAAATTTTTTTTTTTTTACCTAAAACACACTGACACTGACATTGACACAAACTGGCACTGATACCAATTTTTTTTAAATCCTGACCTTTGACCCTGACATTTTGACCTTGACCTTTGACCCTGACATTTTGACCTTGACCTGTGACCCTGACCTTGACCCAAACAATAACCCTGGCACTGAACTAGATCTAACCTTGATCTAGGTACTTTTTCTTTATTTTATTTTTTAATATTTATTTATTTATCTTTTTTTTTTTTTTTTTTACAAACAGTTTTTTTTCTCTCTATGCCAGGAGTTAGGGAGATACAATGTATCTGTCTTCTCCATTCATAGAGAGAGAAAAAAAACAAGGGGTCGGGCTGCACAGTGACTGATCACTGTGATAGCCAATCAGAGGCTATCACAGCGATCATGTGACCTGGAATCGAGAGTCCCGGGTCCCAATTGTTAGAATGGGACCCGGGGCTCTCAGTGATACCGCGGTCTTTGTGCTGGGAGCACGCAGTGAGGTGCGCTCTCAGCACAAAGACAGGTACACAATAATGCGGCCCCATGGAAAAAAGCCCAGTTCCATGAGGCCGCATATTTGTGTGACATAGGCGTCAAGGGGTTAAAGAGCAAGATGTTAAAAAGGTAAAAAAAAGCAGTTGAATATATTATTAAAGAGGATCTTCACCTTTGAAAAACAAATACTGCAAATACTATAGCTGCTGACATTTAATTAAAGTACACTTACCTGTCCAGGGATCCAGCGTTGTCCTCACTTGTGGTAAAGGACCAGCCAATCTCACACCATGCTGTCACTCACATAACAATACCACTTTCAGCTGCACCCTGCACAAATATTTTCCAGCTTACTGGACCACAGTCTAGGTGCAGCAGCCTGAGAGTGATTGTCACTGGGTTAAGTTACTAAGCAATTAACTCTTTAAGCTACCATCAACACCTTTTAACTGAGAAGGAGGAAACTTATAATCTTAGCAATAACAACTATGATTTTAGAATACATGTCTGCAATACACACTGTTACCACAGACAGGTATATTCAGAGGATTCTATTACAGTAGCACTCTTCAAGAGACAGGGATTCTTTTAGCTCGCATTAAAAGCCTTAGGGACAGTTTTAACACTTTTCAAAATAGGGTTTACTAATGAAAAGGTAAAAATGGTGTAAATGGAATATTTACAGAAAAAGGGTGTTACACAGAAACAAAGAGAACAATAAAGCAACAGAGAATTAAGAAGGAGTTGAGAATGAAGAATACTTGCAAAGTCCTTGGTCCAATTGTTCAAGCAAAAATGGTGCAGTGGCTCTCTCAAGTCTGGTTAGGTGTTCCTTGGTTGATGTTAAAACAAAAGCTGTCAAATCTGCTTGTAATCTCTTTTTGATCTGACATCAAGGGGAGTAGTGACAGAGACCATCTGACCAATTGCATGGCTGGGGAGGGGCCCTGGGATGCCACTTGTTTATGACCAAGTCCCCGGTATAGTTTTCCATATGTTTTAATAACTCTGAATATCTGCAGGGTACAGTCGCCTACTAGGCATATTATTGTCCATCATGAAATTAGCTGCAAAATAAATGTATATGTGGCAGGTCTCAGATATCTATTTCTCATAGGAGGGAGGTGGATGTCTAATCCAATCTGGTACATCCTAGTATAAGGATGTTTGGTTCAAAATGCTACCCAATATCTGAGGGAGGTAAATATGTCTATATTCTGGTTGTGCTGTTATTATTTTAGTCTTGGCTGAGAACCAGTCCATCAGAGATGTGTATTCTCCTGTCTTCCAACTAAGGTATTTATGACCCAATGTATAGTAACTTTCTGATCATTGAAGCAGCTATGTTAGACACTTTATGGGCCCTACGATGTATATTGGGGGTTAGAGTCTGCTAGCCCTATTAACAGGCTGATAAGGGGTGTCTGCCAGCAACTAAGATTTTTGTGGATTGTATGAGCTGAAAGTACACACAACACAGTTCTGGCATGCTTATTAAGGAAATCTGGCTGTGACTCCTTGAGGAACCTGTGAACTGTCCCAGAAGACTGCAGGGAGAAATCCAATAGAACACCTTTGGGATGAATTAGTGCAGAGATTGCAAGCCAAGTATTCTTGTCCAACATCAGTGCCTGACCTCACAAAAGTGCGTCTAGAAGAATGGTCATACATTCCCAAAGACACACTCCTAAACCTTGTGGACAGCCTTCCCAGAAGAGCTGAAGCTGTCATAGCTGCAAAGGGTGGGCCAACTCAATATTGAACCCTACGAACTAAGACTGGGATGCCATTAAAATTAATTTGTGTGTAAAGGCAGGCGTCCTAATACTTTTGGCCATATAGTGTGTATGGACTTTGATTTAATAGAGACTTTATGTTTAGCACATTGAATACTGTTTATCTACTTTTTTAAGGACATTTTTGTTTTATTCACAGGCGATGCATCATTTCACAATATTGTAAGTTTTTACGTTTGGTTATATAAAATGTTGTTTGCCAGAGGCCACTCATGTTATCACAACGCAGATTCATTTCAAAATATTTACTATGTATAAGCCTGTTTCAAAAAAACAACTACAAAGGTAACAAATAATATTTTAAAATTATTTGTAAGGTATGCTGTGTGAATGGGGACACATAACACACACATAGTAAGTGTTTCTCAAATTTGAATGCAAAAGTGGAGATACACATTATAATCTGATTGCACAATTTCTGCAGAACGTCATTTAGTTTTACCAAACCTATGCAGGATATATAGTGAGCTTCATTGGTAACCAACATAGTATGCAGGAACATAGGGTTCAAAAAGTCCATCAGTGAATATTTCTATCCACCCAGTAAAATGATGTAACTTCTACATAAACTGTGCTTGTATTGTTTTAGATGCACCTTTTGTTTCTGCAAAATTACATAAAGCTTAAAAAAAGCTGTGTTAACTGCAAATGTTGTAAAGGTTTAAAGTATTTATAAAGTCAAAAATGTGTTTTTTGTTTTGGTTTTTTTTAGTTTGAATACAATGCTGATTAGCCAGAATTCCTGTCTGTGTCTCCTATAAGGAGGTTTCACTCCATGTAATTGTCTTGAAGTCTATTCTTAAAGCATTGAGAAATTAATAATTTTGAGTTGTCCTCCGAACAGGCTTACATGGGAAATGTTCCAAGAGCCACAATTTCCACAGTAACTGTCTAAGAGGCGATTTCCCCTCACTTTATTTTTCACTATTTCTTTTTAACTTCTATTATGTCTATACTATTATGTCAGGGCAGAAAGTGATGAAATATTCTCCTGCTGGAATGTAGATGTAGATGGCAAAAAATCCTGAGAGGCAAATTTAACCACTTCAAGTTCGGACACTTTTACCCCCTTCCTGCCCAGGCCAATTTTCAGCTTTCAGTGCTATCACACTTTTAATGACAATTGCGCGGTCATGCAACACTTTACCCATATGAATTTTTTAGAATTTTTGGAGACAGATAAAACTTTACTTTGGTGGTATTTATTCACCACTGGGATTTTTATTTTTTTGCTATATAAATGAAAAAGTCCAAACACTTTGAAAACAAAAGTGTTTTTCTTATAACATTTTGCAAATAAATAATCTTTCTTCATAAATCTTGGCCAAAATGTATTCATCTATCTTTTTAGTAAAAAAAAAAAAAGATGTGCTGAAAAGAACCATGCTGATAGGAGGATAAAGCAGAGTGACAGTAAGATGAGCTCATCACTGTGCTGCTTCTCCTTTCATTATCCAGTCACAGACTGGAATAGGTCCAGGACAACCTGGGATCAGAGTAATGGGTTGAATGCTGACTAGGAATGTCTTGTGGTAGAAAAAAAGTGCTGCAGGGGAAAATTTGTGGATTGATGGTAAAGGTTGCTGCAAAAGTTGATTTTCTTTTAATGGGCTATTCATTTTTATCTTGTTGTTTTTGGCTGTGGAGCTACTTTAAAAGATTCCAAATACTAACCAATATAGTTCTTTGTGTTACTTTATAGATTCTGTACGTGTCCTCCCAAATAGGAACAATGTGTTTGTGTAGCAGATTGCCAATGCCTGGTCCTGATGTCTTGTTTATTCCAGGCTTGTTTATGATGTGCTGTGTATTCCAGGCTTGTTTTTTCTTTCTATAATATACAGTAATTCATGGGTTGTCCTATAAATTGATGCTGTAGTTAGAAAGCATTGCTTAACGGCGATCAGTATGATGAGACTGAAGACAGAATCCAATATGCTGCAAAGTACAGGTTCTTACACAAAATCTTCCACCGACTGCAGTTTATCTGATTACCCCCTACAGTATCTTTAACAGTGATATATTGCCAGTGTTTGACATAGCCACTAAGCAATATAATATTTTTACAATGCAGCTTCTTGACACCTACAGGGAACTGGAACGTATGAACAGTCTGACTGAATTATACATAAAGTCATGGAGGACAATGATAAAGTAGGAAAACAAAGACCCTGTTTTGTTTTTTATAATATTTAGCAAACTAAATATAAATCTGAAAATCGTTTTAAATACATATTTTAAAGTTTTAGCAAACTTTCCACAGTGCTGACATTTCAACTTTACATGACACGTTTAATAACTTTGCTGCCTTTTTATATATCTTGGGGAATGAAGCAGAGAGATATCCCCACCAGAAGTCGTACTTCTGTACAAATGCTGCAGCCAGAACAAAGCCAAATGATGGTGTGTCGCAATGGATTCTCCGCAAAGTAGATTAAACAGATAATTGAGGAGTGCAAATACTGGAGATTGAAACTTTCGTTATTACCTTGTGGTCTACTATGAACTACTATGAAAATCTGGCTGGTAGAATCTCTGGGCTCAGAATCAGTGTTCATTTTTTTTTTAATTGTATTTTTATTAAGAGTTTTCAGGAAATACAAAAATTGGTGACAGAAAAAGGTGTAAAGGGAACATATACACTATGGCGTCCGTTTATGAACCAGCGGTAATAGATCGCTGCTCAGTTCTCCGGCATTCTCGGAAAACACAGTTCTCCTGTGAATGCCTTTTATGAAACGGTGTAGATCAGTTCTCCAAATGAAGGGAGAACGGTCTACAAATGCTGGAAAACGGCTGATTTTACTATAATCTCGCGAGATTACAGTAAAAGATCAGTTTACTAAGCAGAGGTAAATTATCGCTGCTTAGTTTGCGGTCCCTCTGATTCTCCAGCTCTGGGCTGGGGAATCTGGAGGGAGAACACAAATCTCCAGTGAAAGGCTGAACATGTTCTCCGCTGATCTCCTGAGTGTCATAAACTGAAAATGACCAGATAATAGCTGCAATCCTCTGAATCACAGCTATTCTCTGTGTCATAAATGGACACCTATATTGCCAAAAGAATTGGGACACCCCTCCAAATCATTGGATTCAAGTGTTTCAATCACGTCCATGACCACAGGTGTATAAAATCAAGCACCTAGGCATGCACACTGCTTCTACAAACATTTGTGAAAGAATGGGTCGCTCTCAGGAGCTCAGTGAATTCAAGCGTGGTACCGTGATAGGTTGCCACCTGTGCAATAAGTCCATCCGTAAAATTTCTTTGCTACTAAATATTCCACAGTCAACTGTTAGTGGTATTATAACAAAGTGGAAGCAACTGAGAACAACAGCAACTCAGCCAAGAAGTGGTAGGCAATGTAAAACGACAGAGCAGGGTCAGCACATGCTAAAGCGCACATTGCGCAGAAGTTGCCAACTGTCTGCAGAGTCAATACCTAAACACCTCCAAACTTCATTTGGCCTTTATATTAGCACAACAACAGTGTGTAGAGAGCTTCAAGGAATGGGTTTCCATGGCCAAACAGCTGAATCCAAGCCTTACATCACCAAGTGCAATGCAAAGCTTTGGATGCAGTGGTGTAAAGTATGCTGCCACTGAACTCTAGAGCTTTGAAGATGTGTTCTCTGAAGTGACAAATCATGCTTCTCTGTCTGGCAATCTGATTGACTGACCTCAACCCAATAGAGCATCTTTGGGATGAATTAGAGCAGAGACTGCTAGCCAGGCCTTCTCGTCCAACATCAGTGCCTGACCTCACAAATGCGCTTCTGGAAAAATGGTCAAACATTCCCATAGACACTCCTAAACCTTGTGGACAGCCTTCCCAAAAGAGTTAAAGCTGTTATAGCTGCAAAGGGTGGGGCAACTCAATATTGAACCCTGCTGACTAAGACTGGGATGCCATTAAAGTTCATGTGCATCTGTAAGCAGGAGTCCCTGTACTTTTGCCAATATAGTGTAACTACACCAACATATTGGGTGGACAAGGAAGAGTTACATCATACACAATGGGCTCAGTGGAGGAGAGGAGCATACATCATTAAACTCCAATAACAGCAATTCGTATATATGCAATGAACAGATATATAGGAATATTAAGTCACAAAGGACTAAAAAAATAACAAAATGGAACACCATGGGTTTCGTGGGTCAGGGGAGTCTATTAATGAATAATCAGGTTAGAGAGACATAAGAGGTAGACTACTGAGAATCTGATGTAACTCTTTCAAGATAATACTCTGAGCCATCCCAAGTATACCAAATTTTTGTAAATTTTGACAGCAAGCCTTCTACCTTCGCTATAAGGTATTCCATCCTGTTGATCTCACCTAGAGTGGATAAAAGTTGTCCTTGTGTGGGAGAAGAAGCGGATAGCCAACAGGATGGTATAACTCTTTTTACAGCTAATAAAACAAAGCCATCAGTCTCTTTGCATGCTTAGAGATACCTAGATAAGGCAGACCCAGCAAATGGTGCATGGAGTTTAAAGGTGTAACTGTATCAAGAAGGTTTTGCAAGAGAGACTGAAACTAGGCCCAGCATGGTTCAATGATGGGGCATTCCCAGAAAATATGATAATGGGTGCCTATTGCATTATTGCATCTCCAGCACAGCCAAGAAAACTCTGGATCGCGAACATGAAAAATATCAGGAGTTTTATACCAAAACAGAAGAATTTTATAGGCAGTCTCTTTCTGCTCCACACACTGTGAAACCTTGGAGGTATCTTCCCATATTTTGTCCCATTGTAGAAGGGAAATAGGGAGATTAAGAATGTAGGCCCATATACACAAATAAGCGAGACTATTCTCAGATTGTGGATTGGTCTCATGGAGAATTTAAGATATAGTGGAAATTAAATGTGGTCTATAAGGGCCTCTAGCACATAAAAGTTCAAAGCTAGTGGGTTAATCAAGAGATAGAAAAGGGAACTTAGAAGAAAAAATTGTTTAATTTGGATGTATGAATAAAAAAGTTGTTTCGGAACATGATATTTAGTTTGAAGTTCTGCAATGGGTACGAATTTACAAGTCGTAGGGTGCATTCAACAATAAGATAAGCTATCTGGGACGTCTGGACTAAAGAGAACGTTCAGAAGTGGAGGGCATAGGGAACAAGGAGAGTACCTTTTAAAATACTTGTTTTATGTTGATAAAGTAAACAACATGGAAGCGAAACAAAGACTCCGTAGTTAAGATATAGACTTATGGAGAGTTGACCACAGCATAGAACATGGGAGCACAGGACTTGTGATTTCCATTTCAATTTCTATCTATTTGGAGCATAGTGAGAGGATCAAGAAACAACAGCTCGCAAATGTGTAGCATAATATATAAGTATAGCTGGTGCCTTTAAGCCCCCTCTAGATCATAAGGGCTCGTTCATACTTGACTGTTTTTCCAACTCTTGCCTATAGCGTTTGACAAGCGTTGGTCCGGCATGTGCGGAGCGTTTTCAACGCTCCACAAACGCCACATGCGCGGTTTAGCGGAAGTTGCTAGGCATTTGCCAAGCGTTAAAAATGCCCCACAAACACTGATAATAAAGTTTGAATGGTGTTAACGTTCCGCAAACACCCCACAACCGTGTCGCAACCGCACGGCAAACGCTGGCCGGGCATTTGCGGAGCGGCACCATAGGCACCATGCATGTCTAGCAAGGATGAATCAGGTCTGATTCCTATGGAGCATCTGTGTAAGTCTATTGGCTAAATTTTTAGAAAAAATGTGTAGTCTGAATTGAGCAAAGCAATGGGTTAGTAATTATTATGGATTATTGCACAGTTTTGGTATGACTGTGATGAAAGCATGTAAAAATTGGGAGGGGGAACAGTACCTTTCTTTAAGGACACAAAAATATTTAACATGTATAGGGTTAAAATTGGAAGAAAGGACTTATAGTAAGAATATGACAGTCCATCTGGGCCAAGGGATTTATGTGACGGCAAGTGTTTAACAATCCCCCACCAATTCCTCAGCAGTAATAGCTGAATTCAGTTTAAATTGATTACCGGAAGATAATTTAGGATGGTGAAATGAGGTAAAAAATGCATCAAATTTCTCTTGTGTAAACTGAAATTGTGAATGTTTGCGACAAAGAGGAAGCCAGCTGTTCCTGGGATGTAGGTCATGAGTATAAAGCTTGTAGAGCTTGTAAAGAAGGGCCTGCAAAAACATAATCGGATAGGGTAGAAAAACATAAAGGGCCAATTCAAGTAATCAAATGCTTTTTGAGAGTCTAAACTCAGGACAAGAGCAGGACATTGGGTGAAGTACAGTTGTGTCCAAAATTATTCAACCCCCAATGCTGTAAAGGGGTTTAGGGACTATAGTGTACATTTGGAATTGTATTCAGAATCAAATCCTACAAGGACGTTGTAACTACCCAAATGCAACTAAAATGACATCAATTGTTTATGTAATACAGTAGTAAATGGTTCTTATGTGGTTTCTTCATTGCCACAATTATTCAACCCCTTAAAGACTACCACTCTGAAGAACAGAGGTTCATACAGGTGCTTTCCATCAGGTATTGAAAACACCTGTGGATGTCACCGAGCAGCAATCAAGCATAATAAGCACCAATTAGGCAGCTTTAAAATGACTGTGATACTCAGCTCCTTCTAGACATTTACTGGTGTGGTTACAAACATGGTGAAGGCAAGAGAATGGTCCAGGAAGACAAGAGAAGAGGTGATTTCTCTTCACAGGAAGGGCAATGGCTATAAGAAGATTGCAAAGATGTTAAACATACCAAGAGACACCTTAGGAAGCATCATTCGCAAATTCAAGGCAAAGGGCACTGTTGAAACGCTACCTGGTCGTGGCAGAAAGAAGATGCTGACTTCGACTGCTGTGCGCTACCTGAAGCGTAGAGTGGAGAGAAGTCCCCGTGTGACTGCTGAGGAACTGAGAAAAGATTTGTCAGATGTGGGTACAGAAGTTTCAGCCCAGACAATAAGACGCACACTGCGTAATGAAGGCCTCCGTGCCAGAACTCCCAGGCGTACCCCCTTGCTGTCTCCAAAGAATAAGAAGAGTCGGCTGCAGTATGCCAAAAGCCATGTGGACAAACCACAAAAGTTGTGGGATAGTGTTCTGTGGACTGATGAAACAAAATTAGAACTGTTTGGGCCCATGGATCAACGCTATGTTTGGAGGAGGAAGAACAAGGCCTATGATGAAAAGAACACCTTGCCTACTGTGAAGCATGGTGGAGGGTCAATCATGCTTTGGGGCTGTTTTGCTTCTGCAGGTACAGGGAAGCTTCAGCGTGTGCAAGGTACCATGAATTCTCTTCAGTACCAGGAGATATTGGATGGAAACGTGATGCAGTCCGTCACACACCTGAGGCTTGGGAGACGTTGGACCTTTCAACAGGACAATGATCCCAAGCATACCTCCAAGTCCACTAGAGCATGGTTGCAGAGGAAAGGCTGGAACATTTTGGAGTGGCCATCGCAGTCACCAGACTTAAATCCGATTGAGAACCTCTGGTGGGACTTAAAGAAAGCAGTTGCAGTGCGCAAGCCTAAGAATGTGACTGAACTGGAGGCCTTTGCCCATGAAGAATGGGCGAAGATACCCGTAGATCGCTGCAAGACACTTGTGTCAAGCTATGCTTCACGTTTAAAAGCTGTTATAACTGTAAAAGGATGCTGTACTAAGTACTAAGATTGAATGTCACTTGGGGGTTGAATAAAACTGATAATGCTGTGAGCACAGAAAAGACATTTGTGGTTATTTCATTATAACTGTTATGTTATATTTGTCTGACCTACAAGTGCCTCTTTAATGTAAATGTAAGCAAGATGACTGAATGATCAAAAGCAATGTCAAACTGGCCAAAACACTCAATTTCAGTGGGGGTTGAATAATTTTGGACACAACTGTAAGGTAAACAATGCATCAGATTTCTCTTGTGTAAACTGAAACTGTGAGTCAGAATTCAAACAATTATACAGCTTGGTAAAAATCACCAAACAACTAGGGGCAAAATGTTGGAGTTCTGTCAGATGGGAGTAAGAAATCTGGAAAGGAGAGGAAAGGTCGAAGGTTGAGTTTGTGTACAAGCATCCTATGGGGCTTGTTTGTATACTCATAGAAATCCTGCTTAGCCCATAATAAATATTTAATAGTCTTATTCATGTCCAAGGTTTTGATGCAATTATAGAGGGAGACAACAGCGCGTAAGTGTTCCATCACTGGGGAGAGGAGTAGCAAAGTTTCCAATTTGTGTAATTGAGTGAGAAGGGAGGTCCATTAAAGATTGCTTTCTTTTTTCAAATGAAACCCCGCAGAAATGCATTCATCCCCAAAAAAAGCTTTATGTGCTACCCATAAGGCAGAAGCCTCAGGCACTGTGCCCTTGTTTATCTAAAAAAATTCTGACAGCCCTTGTGTTGGTCATTAATAGATTGGCATTAATAGTTGGTCATTAATAGAGGAGATATGTAACAAAGATTAATTGAGGTACCAATAATAGGACTTAAAAGTAGGGGTGGACAGACTTAGATCTAAAAGTATGGATGTGTGACTTGATTAGGTATTAGGGTTGATTTCGGAAGCTGCCATATTTCTTAATAAAGGTGCCGTTACAAAAAAAAAAAAGTTTGGTCTTGAATAGGGTTTTATGAGAGGGTGTAAACTGGTTATGAGTAGGATGTTTAACCCTTCATGCATCGAGATGGGTGTGAGCTCTAACAATTTTACGAAAGGAAGCATTCTATTGACTTTAACAGATGGAGTAGACTGAAAAAGTGTTAATCTATCACACAAGTTGGGTGCCTATATCTTAACCAGAGTGAGAGAGGATGCAATTAAGTCACTGTTCAGGAAAATAAACCTGCCTTGAAGATCAACGAAGGAGGATTTGATCTGCAATAGACATGAACTTCTAATCTTCTAGTTAAAGTCCCCACACAAGCCTTCCTAAAAGGAACTGAGGCTACATCGATTGTGGGAAAATGTTTAGATGTGAACTTAAACGAACCACTGGCACAGAAGTGAGTCTCCTGAACCATGACCACATCAGCAGTCAAAGATTTGAACTCTTTTAAAGCAAGCCATCTCTTATAAGATGCCTTTCACATTATAAGAAAGAACTCATAAAGCCATGACACATAATTAGGGTGTATGCAAGTATAAACCAGATGACATACTGTATATATGGTGAGAAACCCGTGGTGTGAAGAAGTAAACCAATAACAGATGAACAATCAGCAAGTAGAAAATGTCAGCATAAAAGTCAATAAATGGAGTCAAAATCAGGTAAAAAAAAGACCTGAGGAAAAAAGAAATATACGTAAGTTTGAAGCCTGAGAGGCTGAAGCGACTCAGGAGTCCAGGGCCATAGCCGTGGATGGTGTAGAGGAGCATAGACGCCTCCAAAATCCAGCAGGGAGGTCCCACTGTCCTCCAGTTAGAAACTGAACAAGGCTAATTATTCAGAGGAACTGCATTAAAAATGGTGAAACTTTTTAAGAAAAACATTGTATGTCCCATGGGAGTGGAACATCAATCCTTGGTAGGGAACATTAGTGTATGGGTAACACCAAGTCTGCCCATAAAGGTGTAAACAGCTGAGGTGTAAACAGAGACATTCAGGTAGGGTGCCTGGAAGAAGAAACATGTTGAGGTGTAGAGAATCCTTTTTGCGATTTCTGCTGCACAGGATTCCATATCTTGCCCAGAGTGGAGAGCAGTGCAGCGTTGAAGGGGGAGGCAGAAGAGCTTCCTCAGAGAGAGGTAGTAAACCCAAGTTGTATATAAAAGCCGTGCTTTCCTGGATATCATGCATAGAGTATTGCACCCCAACTTTTTGGGACTGATAAACATAAAGGGAACCCCCAGCAGCAAATAACTCAATGGTTTTGTAGATAAGTGGTGATAGGATGTAGGATCCGACGTTTAGCCAGGGTGATAGGTGATAAGTCGCTAAAGATCTAAATCTTGTCTCCCTTGTAGCTCAGGGGGGCTTTGTTGCATGTAGCTACCGTAAGAACTTTTTTGATTTCATAGTAATGAAGTCCTCAGGAGCAGAAGCGACTGACTCCTATGCTAATGGTGGCTACAGAGGCAGTGTGGGAGTCCTGGAGAACGGATGGGGACCAGAGCCTCTGAAGTGAGCATATGTCAACCTCAAAGGTCGCGCATGAGCCAACCAGTGTTCATTTTCATCATCTACTCTTGTGCAATGGAATTTTGAAACACAGTACAAATTACAGAACATAGGACCAACAACTTTGGTTAGTTCCTTCCATTACTTCTGCACCCATAAATACCTCCAGTTATAGGAGAATCTCACTGAGCCCCATAGCTCTTCTATAATCTTTGTAACAACTCATCAAAGCACAACTCTAAACACTAAAATGTACACTTGAACTTAGTTCACAGCACCCTTGCATGTTTTTTTCTCACCTGCCTCTTTGGCCAGGCCTTTTGGCTAGGACCAGGGGAATTTTTATTTGCACTATGACACCTAGCACTTATTCACTTCTGCCTTCCCTTTTTTTATGTGTGTTTATCACTGCATTTTTTCGCACAGCACTGTATGCACTTTATCACTTTCCCGATTAGTAGAGTCCATGGGCCTGCCCTAAAGTCTTGGGGGGAGGACACATGGCCTTTTGGTTGGGTTGGTCTTGCTTTGACAGGCCTCCCGAAGAAAGGGCCCTTTCTCTTCAGAGGAGGGCCAAGCGTACACCCTGTGCCATTTTTTGTGTGTTTTACTCTTTGACTGCTCACTTTTTGAATGCACTGGGTGTTTAGTTTTCTGAGTGTGCTTTACTACATAGCGGGACTTAAAAATAAAAAAAGTGTCAAAGCATTTGTAATTCTGTACAGTCGATCTTGTGATTCAGGCACATTTTTCCACACTGCAGAACCAGACAGGTGACACAAGTTGTTTTTAATTAAGTGTAGCACTCACCCCTGGAGGGGCTGATGAGAATATGACCAGGTCCCCCTAGTACAGAGGCCTCTAGTCACAAGCACAGTCTCATGTACACCAACAATAATGGATCAGTCTAGGGGATGTATTTCTAGAATGTATTTGTTGAATAACTTTAACAGGAGAAGGGTGGAGGGTCACAGGATACTCCAAAATGATAATAGCATTCAATGGGAGGATAGGCTTCTTAGTAGAATATCCTTACAGGAACAGGCACACTATAGTCCCAAATCAGGCCTTACTAAATATGTCACAGGAGCTGTCTACCACCCAGAATTCATGGGTAGACCCTCAGTGAGGGAGGTTAAGGATCCTTCTGCAAACCAGGATTTCAGGACAATGCCTAGATACACTAAAGACAGCCATTGACATGATGTGATTTGGGTTGCAGGAAAGAAAATCGCCTGATTCCCCCAACAACATAGGCAGTGTTGATGGGAGAATCCCTCCTGCAGAGCTATTGTGTTCTCCCAGAGGGTAGGTGTGGAGAACCATTTATGACTAGCTTTAGTAGTTGCAATGGTAAGTATAGCTTTACTAATCCATTTGTTAAGGTTTGTTTAACTTCAGGCAGGAAGGGATTAAAGAGAACACAGCGAATAAGTGGTTAGCATATTTGATTTGTATTGCTAGAGTCTCCACCAAACAAATAATAAGTCCTGTTTCTCCTGGAAGATGGAGCTTACTCTTAAAAGAAGTCAAGGCCTGTGTACAGCCTGAACCTGGAACCTTTAATTAATGCAGAAGTGAACCACCTCTAAGGACATTATTTTGCAAAGCTCATTTATGGAGTGTCTCCAGTGCAGGAGGCAGTCATTTTGACTGGGTCTAGATTGATCCTGGATGAGGATGATTGGCTGATGCAACAAAGCAAGGGGAGTTTGTGTCTGCAGGCTACTGAGAGGAAAGGAGAGGATAGTCTTAAAGTTACCAGGGGGTCAGAAAAAGACTGGGCTGCTGGCAGAACAGCACACTGCCATAGCTGACCACAATTGGGTGGGTCCTCAAAGAAGCAAAGAGACTGCTCAACACACAAGAGGCCTCAGAGGAAAAAGGGGTGGTGAGTGTGTATTATATACACAAAACACACATGTGCATGCACACGCACAAGAACAAGTGCACCATCATGCACACATGGATACACATTTGCACACACACACACCCAAAATAGTTGTACATGTGATAATAACCCAGCTATGCAGAAAAAGATGAAGAAAAAATGGATGAACAAAGATGTAGTTTGTATTTCAGCCAAAGGAAATCTATAATGAATCAATTAATATATAAAAAGTATATAGAAAAATAACAATATATGTAAGAATTTCCTGTATATGCATCTATAAAGGGCTTAATATAGTCTTTAAGAACTTTTTAGTCATGTATTCCACTTTGAAAAGAAAAAACAAAAAAGAAGAGAAAGGGGATTACGGCAATAGGGCCAATGGTGTGGCCCAAAACCATCACCCCCCCCCCCCCCAAAAAAGCAATATAATAGAGTCATAGACAATTTAATCTCAAAAAGACGTGTCCAAATACATTTTTTTTTATTGGCTCAAAAAAGAATTAGCATATTTCAAAATTGTTGACAACAAAATAGTGTTTCTTACCTAGGTTTGATAGTGTCGATGTATGCCCTTTGGGAAATGTACAGGCTGGCTGGATAGTTTCTCATATATATTGTAATGCCGATAAGTCAATCCGTCACACCTGTCATCAACACAGGTGTTTGTGCTGCAAAAGGCGGAAGAAGGGACAGCCTTCAACTCTCTCCATCCCATCCGGCATCAGAATTGATCACTCTGGCATTCAGCACACAGGCACTGCCCCGCCCCACGTGTGCGATGATGTCAGACATCACTAAACCCCATGTGCATATTCCTATAAGGAAAGAGAGGACTATCTCAGTAGGATTGAAAGACAGACACCACAGCAACTCCTACCCTGTATGAGGACTTGAACTGAATCAGCACACATGTCCAAGGACCCAGAATAGGGCACCCTGGGTCTGGTAAGAGATTAATATTGAATCAAGTTGTCTACAGGGAACGGTTGTGCTTTCTTCAAGCGTCCCAACTTTGCTGAACAACGTTATTTTTTTCATGTTTTGCTGGCTAGTAGGATAAAACAAGGACTGTTATTGCAAGTCATAACGTTTTTTTTATATATAATTGTTTTTTTTAAAAACAATTCAGTTCTGTTAATTACTGATAGTCAAAACACTGTAGGTGTTTAACCATATCTTTCAGAGTAATGTTGCTGCCTTATTGATTGTTTGAATAAATACACTTGCTAATCTCTTTTTGTAGGCTATACTTGGCCTTATACATTTTTTAAATACCTCAAGGTATATTGGTAAGTACCAAGTGAGCAAAGTGTGTAATTTTCAGTTGTTAGGTTTTTTTGTTTTTGCTTTGTTTTTTGTCTTTTTGTTAACTTTTTTGTCTGAGTATAGATCTATGCTTGTCCCACGCATGTTTGCAGCTATTTACTGTTGACTGGCTTACTACCTAAACTTCCAGCAGAGGTAGTGAGTCAGTCAACAGTAAATAGCTTCAAAGGTGTAGGACAAGCATAGATCTATACTCAGACAAAAACGTTAACAAAATAAACAACAAAACAAAAAGAAGAAAAACAAAACAACCCCCCCCCCCCAAACAAACAAACAAACAAACAAGCAGACTCAATGGGCCACTGGGTCTTTTTCTGCCATCACTTTTCTATGTTTCTATGTTCAGAGAAATCACAAAACAACTCAATAGCTCCTCTAGGGGTAGACCTACACATGTATAATTATTTATCTTTAGCTGAATAAACCATAAAAAGGTTTTTTTAGAACTTTATTTTTTTATCATACATTTAGGCTGGCCATACGTGAGTAATTTTTTTCATTCAATTAGTGTGTGGAATAATAGAAAACGACTTAATTCCCCCTTCCTCACATTCACGTGGATGGGGGAATCCTCCCTCTGAGCTATTGTATTCTGATAGTGGGGAGACTTCCCCACTATCAGAATACACAGATCAGCACCCCTAGCTATAGCTAGAGGTGCTGATTGTGTGGAAATTTTGAGGCAGGTTGTACAAAAGTCAATTGTTTTGCCTAGTACACATGATCAGATAATCGGACTACTTATTGTTCGTTTTTGTTGCATGCTGTTCTCAGATCGAAAATTAATAGGTTACTAAAGTTACAAAATTTCTCGTACGACAGAATAGATCTTCAGAAGTGATGTAGTGTATTGTACCATAATGTATTCTTTTGTTTCTGAGCATGAGTGGTCTTGGTCTCTTGATTTTTTTCAAGTGAATCGTGTACTGATTAACCATTTGCCGACTGCCCACGGTACTTTTACTGTGGGCGGGCTGCAGCTACAGGCAAAGCGACTTACAGTACACGCTACAGTACATCGCTTTGCCTGTACTAACTCAGTACACAGCAGAATGCGGATCCTGGTAACTGGGACTCGGTGATCATGTGACTGCTATGCGATCACATGGTTGCAATGCTAGCAAAGCTGTTATGAATCAGTCTGATTCATAACAGCTTTGCTTTTGTTGCTGGTGAGCTGTGATTGGTCCACAGCTCTCACATGGTACATGGGGCCAATCACAGAACCCTGTACCATGTGACCAAATGGAGCCAACCACAGATCACTGCAATTCGAACTGTCATGAACTAACCCATTCTTGACAGTTCAAAGCAAGCATTGCACTGCAGAGCAATAATCTTCATTGTTTCTGCAATGCAAAAAAAAAAAAAAATCCCTGATCACTCTCCCAGAGTAGTACAATGTTACTATGGTAACAGTGCACTACTCTGATCAAATAATTTTAAAAAATAGTTAAAAAAAAGCTGATTGGAGTGAGGGAGTGGCTGGAGCCGGTGAAGAGGAGGAGGGGCCAGAGAAGAAAGACAGCTGATTGGTAAGAGGGGATTTATACTTTTCACTGTCAGCCCACTTCTGCAAATGGAATTATGTCATATATTATGAGCCTCTGGGCCTATTATGAAAGCCTGAGTAAACTTTATCATGTGAGTGCATAAAAGGCAGCCTTTTATAGATTAAAGAGTTTTTTTTACACTATTGCACTATATGTTTCTTTTTATTTGTTTTTCAAGAGAACACCGCACTACATTTTACACACACTTTAGATTAGCACATTTAACCCATTGAACACCCATCACCCAGCTAGTGCAATTGGTACAGTGTCAGTATATAGAATTCTTCACTAGTCACTGTATTACTGCCACTAGCGACATTAGATAGGATCAGGGTCTGCAAGCGCCCCTCACAGCCAGGGTCAGCTAGCGTTAGATTGCTGCACACTATCACACTCACGCTATAGGTTGCTGATCACCTCCATTACTAGTATAGTGTTTGTATGGATCAATATATTGATCACGAACAGAACTACACTAGTGCTTCCTTAGTACAGTGTCCACAAAAATACAGTGTTAGCAGGACCAACCCCGTTTGCTGTCAGCACTAGCGTTTAGCCCCTCCGCTATTTTCCACTGAAGATTTGTATGAATTGATTGTGAGCCAAAGCAATTTATATGCACAACAATACATCGCCGCCCACCCAAATTCAGTTCTTGCCAGACAATTTGCATGGAAACTTATCACGGTTTCTGAATTTAAAACTTTTTTGGGCCTACAGACCCGATCCACCATATGTCCATGTTCTCTGCTGTTAAATATATGCCCAACAAGGACCAGAAACGTACTGGTATGTCACTGCACTCTGAGTGGTTATATTGGGATGAGGCACCATCTTGGTATGGTTTTTTTAAACTGGTAGTCGGCTTTCATGTAAAAGAAATCCTAGTTGCTAATTAGCCACTGGATCACTTTTACAAGCAGCGGGAAGGAATGGTGTGATCAGATGCTTTAAGGGCAGAGGAGAGATCTAGAGTCTAAGAGACCACAAATTTCTCATAAAAAAGTACCTGTCACTGCCTATTGCTATCACATGGGATATTTACATTCCCTGTAATAACAATAAAAGTGATTACAAAAATTAAAGAGGCAGTGTAAAAAGGAAAAAAAAGAATTTTTTTTTTTAAAAATCACCCCCCCAAAAGTGAACGCAAGCATCAATCCAGTGTCAGTATATAAACAGAGATTTCGCCATGCATGTGAGGTATCACCGTGAACCTCAGATTGAGGGCAGTAATTTTAGCACTAGATCTCCTCTGTAAATCTAAAGTGGTAACCTGTAAAGGTTTTTAAAGCATCACCTATGGATATTAAAGATTTATGTAGTTTGTCGCTATTGCACAGATGTGCGCAATTTTAAAGGCAAATTTGTCTTTATTGTTTTATATACATTTAACAAGCAGACCATAGGAAATATAAAAAACAAGTACAAATACAGAAACAAAAGAAAACATCAGAGAGGTGGTTATGATCCATGTGGATAAATAAAGATAGTGCAATATAACAGTGGAAGGAAAGGACAACCAAGATGATAAATTGTAATTGAGGAGAAAGAAAAAGAAAAGTGAAGAGAGAGAAAAAAAAGGGGGGGGGGGAGGAAACGGAACGGAAAAGAAAAGAAGGGGCCAGTGTAAAGGGTATTGAAGGAGAAAAAAGAAGGGGGTGGCAGTAAGCAGCAATGAAATAGCTGCCCACGCGTGTCACATGGAAGCAACCCTGGTGTACATAGCATGGCAAGCGCCACAGGGTCCAAAGAGCGGAAAAGCCAAAATGAGATCAAGTTGGGGGAACAAGGCGCAGCTCCACTACAGCATAGCAGGGGCACACATATCATGGAGAGTCGTGGAGGAGGAGAAATGAAACCAGACTGACCACAACAGCTTATGTTTATCATAGGTATCATTAGTAAACGCCAGCATTTCCTCCATACGCATGGTATCATTAAGCACGGAAACCCACATCGGGAGGGGGGGGCAGCCAATTTCCAAAAGAGAGGTATTAATTGGTGGGCTGCAGACAGGAAGAAACACAACAGACATTTCTTCTGTGATGCCTGTGAGCCCGGTAATATAGAAAGAGGAGCAATTTCCGGAGAAGGGACCAAGGACTCCCCATAGATCTCGTTATATACAGCAGACCTGCCGCAAAAAAAGTTGTATTCGATCACAATCCCACCAAATGTGGAGTTGTGTACCAACAGCTCTATCACAGCATCCACAAAGGTCAGGTGTAGAAGGAAAAATTTTGTGTAGGGAGAGGGGATCCCCGTACCATCAGGAAAGAACCTTAAAATGATTTTCTTGTGAGTAGCAAGAAATAGACGATTTATGAGTGAAGTGAAACGACAGGGACCACTCCTCATCCGACACCTCTCTACCTAAGTCCCGAGCCCAAGCCTTAGTCTAGGAAGGGAGGTCAGAGTAAAGAGCATTATGGAGCACTTTGTAGAGAGAGGTAAGGACATGTCTCAGCGGTTCAGGGAGGGAGCACAGCCGTTCAATCTCAGAAAGTGGATGGTGAATGTTGGAGGAAGAGTGTAAGTGCTTGCAAAATGAGGATAGGTGTAGAGTGGTCAACCAATCTCTAGACCCACCTTGAAGGAGCAGAAGACCCGATTGGGGGCAAATAAAGTCCCGAGCTACGGGCCAGGAGGCACGTGTAAAGGGTCCAATAATAGAGGAGCCCAACCCTTGGAGAAGGGTGGGGTTATCAAATAGGGATGACAAAGGAGAGAGATTGGAAGATAAGAGAGTAACTATGCCTCGTTTATACCACAGCCGTAGCACAGCTAAGGTCAAGGGAGACAGGGCAGAGAAACGCTGATAGTCCCAATCGTAACCCCATGGTAATGCTCGAAGATCCACCTGAGAAAGATCTTGTTCAATCATGCAAGCGGCTTTATGAAAAGGTCTAGGAAACAAATCAAGCATTCGGGCCAGCAACGTAGCTCTGTAATAAAGCTCAAAGTCCGGTAAACCCTCTCTGCCCTCAAGTTTCGGGTAGGAAAGTAACCTGTGCTTTAAACCAGAGAACCCACGGTGCCAAATAAATCGAATCAAAAGGGCGCGTAAAGAGAGGAAAAAAATTCTTAGGGACAGTGATCGGTATCGTCTGAAAAACATATAATAGCATTGGTAAGGTATCCATCTTGAGGGTGTTGATACGGCCAAACCAGGGGAGGGCTGAAGTGCCGCATGTAGCCAAATCTTTTTGAATACATGAAAGTAAGGGTAAATAGTGTAAGAGAATATAAAGCATTAAGATCAGCTGAAATCAGGACCCCCAGGTATGTGATGGCCTTAGGTCGCCATTGAAAGGAAAAATTTGGCAGAAGGTTCGCCATTACATAGGCAGGTAGGTACATTGAGGGCCTCTGTTTTAGAAATATTAAGTTTAAAGTTGCTGAAGGAACCAAATCTACGGAATTCTTGGAAAAGACTGGGGAGGGAAACAAGTGGTTGTTGGATGTAAACTAGCAGGTCATTGGCGTATAAGGATAATTTGTGGTGCACGGTATAGAGTCGTTATCTCGTATGGCTCGCGCAAGATGTTCCATTACTAAAACAAAGAGAAGAGGCGAGAGGGGACAGCCTTGTCTGGTCCCATTCAATATGGGAAAGCACGATGACATCGTACCATTAACCAGGACAGATGCTGAAGGGCGAGAATAGAGGGACATAATCCGAGCGAGAGTCCGCGAGCCCAAACCAATCTTTTCCAAGGTAAGATGGAAAAAGCACTAATCGATGCGATTGAACGCCTTCTCGGCGTCAAATTAGAGTAGGCAAGCCTTTAAACCGTGTTGTTTGACGTAAGAGATAAGATGGATCGTTTTGGAAGTATTATCCCATGCTTCGCGACCCTGAACACAGCCGACCTGGTCGTGATGGATCAAGGTTGGTAGAAAAGGGGAGAGCCAGTTCGGTAAAATTTTAGCAAAAAGCTTAACGTCCAGGTTAAGTAGAGAAATCGGGCAATAGCTACTGCAATGAGAAGGGTCTTTACCCAGCTTGGGGATAACCGAAATGGTAGCAGACAGAAAGGCTGATGAAGGCATATTCGAATCGTCGATGATATTAAACGCTCGGGCCAGAAACGGAGCCAATTAGGCTGCGAATGTTTTGTAAAAGCGAGGGGTGAATCCATCTGGACCCGGGCACTTACCATTTTTCAGGGCCCTAATTGCCCCAAGAACGTCTATAACCGAGAAGGGCTCCTCTAGATCCAAAGTGTCTTGGGCATCAAGGGCAGGTAACACCGTCTCCACAATTTATTGGGACATAGCCGGCAGGGAGGAAATGGGGGGGATATCAGGATTTGCCGAGGAGAGATTATAGAGTTGAGAATAATAGCGCTCAAATGCAGAACAGATGTCCTTATTGTGGTAGAGTTTAGAATTATCAGGTGCCTGGATATATTGAAACGGACGGCGGGAAGGACGGAGATGAAGTACACATGCCAAGTGTTGAGCACATTTGTTCGCTAAAGAGTAATTGGTGTTGCGTGCTTTGTCTCGTGCCATAAGGGAGGAGGAATCTAAAAGTTTGAGTAAATCTCTGCGAGCATTAGATAGGTCCACCGGGTCGAACGTACGTTTGTGGGACAGTTCCAAACATGCAATAAGCGAAAATAATCGCTGCATCTCTGTCGTACGAGCCTTTTTTAGGCGAGAGCCATGTTTAAGGAGAACCCCTCTAAGAACACATTTGAGGGTCTCCCATTGAGTAAGAGGGCCGGTAGTGTCCATTGTGTGATCCAAAATAAAGTCCCGGATAGTCTTCTCTATCTCTGCGATAGAGAGAATCTTTGAGTAGGGTGTCATTTAGGCGCCACAAAAATGACGTACAGGCGATGGCCTGTCTTGAATCATAAAATGGATTGGAGCGTGGTCCGACCACAAGAAATGACCGAGAGAGGATGAAGTCAGGCAATCTAGCAAGGAATGCGAGACAAAGAAATAGTCTATACAACTGTATGATGCATGAGCTGCAGAGTAATAGCTGTAGTCTCGCTCCGAAGGATGTTGAATATGCCAAACATCCACTAGGTGTAAGTCATGCAAGCATGAATTAAGCTGAGATAAGGTCAAGAAGGAGAGAGAAGATTTACCTGCTGAAGTGTAAAAATCTGGAGAGAGAGCGACATTGAAGTCCCCTCCGACAATGAGACAGGAACCCCTAAAAGCGGACAGCTGGGAAAGGACCTCCGTAAGAAAAGGAGCCTGATCAAGGTTGGGAGCGTAGATGTTTGCAACTGTAAAAATGAAATCTTGGTATTTCAATTTAAGGAAAAGGTAACAACCAGTTGGGTCAATTAAGGAGTCCAAGACCTCCGGGCCGAAAGTATGATGAAAGGCTACCGACACCCCTCTAGACCTAGTCTGAAGATTAGTACTATGATACCACTGATTAAAGTAACGATTGCAGACGACTGGGATACCATCGGAGTGAAAATGAGTCTCCTGAAGTAGTAAGATCTATGTGTCATATTTATGGAAATGGTAGAGCAGCTGGCTCCGCTTCTCCGGAGTGTTAAAGCCCCTACAATTAATAGAAGAAAATTTTATCGGAGTCATATTTGGTTGTGGGGGAACAAATTGGTTAAAAGTGTGACAGCAAAAAAAGCTCTGCCGGGTCGCCCCCAATCCCAGAAAAAAGGAAAAACTACTAGACAGGCGAGCTGTCAAAATAACATACAGTGTAATACTACGCAGTACACTGAAGGCCTACAAGGGGAACGTCAAAGGCGCATGTATCTGATCCCGACCCAGGCCTCCCACAGGCAAATGGTAACTTGAGAAAGGTCACCCATTAAAAAGAGCGACCACCTCTACAAAACGTATGCAATAATCCTTCAAACAGGCATGAGAAAATAAGCCCCCGTCCCCAACAAACAAAAATGAACAATGTATGGCAAAGATGAGTTGTGGATAAAACAAACAAGGAAGGGCCTGAAGCCCCTAAGGCTAGGGCCAAAGGTGTCCCCGCCCATCATGGCAAAACCGCAGTGGTGATACCCGGGGATTAGCCACAGGCCACAGCCTCAGAACCCCCCCGAAAAAAAAAACACACACAGAAAACCAACAGGCACAAAGAGAAGGCACAAATACAAGGTACTGAACCAGCAGAGGTAACCATCAGAATGTGCAGGAACTGTAGAAAGAGAAGTAAAGGGAGAGGCCTCCCACTTCACGTAGATAAGGGGTCATCCCTTCGGAATCTGTTGAGAGGAGGATCTGGAACACTTCTTCTTCTTGCAATCAGACCGCTGCCAGGGAGAGTGGAGAGGGAGGCCTGGGGTCAGAAGTTGAAGGGGCCAGTCCAGGAGGGACACCTAATGCAGCTCGAACACACCGAGAAATGTAGGCAGGTCTCCAAGGATGCGGAATTGGGCAGATTTACCATTCTGTGAGGTTGAAGCTGGAACTGGAACCGCCACTGGTAGTGGATATGCCTCTCTTGCAGCATTTGAGTGAGAGGGCACAGAGCCCTGTGCATAGCTTGAGCCTGGTGGGAAAGATCAGGGAGGAGCATCACCGTTATTTCGTTAAATAGGATGGTGTCCTGCGTGCTGGCCGCACGCATAATGGCGTTCTTGACCTTAAAGTAATGGAGCCTGCATAGAGTGTCACGGACAAAAGACGGATCAGGATGTCTTGGGCCCATTGTGCAATGTATGCGGTCCAACTCAATGTAGGTGTCTTTAGGTTGCTGGAGTAGTTGATTGAAGATGGCGGTCGCTGCCGCGGCCAAATCTTTAGGTTCAAAGGATTCGGGTATACCCCCCTGATACGGATATTGTTACGGCGGTTCCTGTTCTCAATGTCATCCTGCTGGTACATGAGCTTTTGTATAAGAACTGTATGGGAGTGAAGGGTATCTTCGTGGGTTTGTAAAGCATTACACACGCTGTCAGCGGTATTTTCAATCTTTTCCATAGGCACACAAATATCTTGTTTAAGATCAGAAATTTCCTGTTTGTATGTGCTTTTAATACGCTTCACACATTGCTCAAGATCTGCCTTTGTAGGAAGGGATTTGATGTAGGTGTGCAGGGATTTCATGTGGGACTGCAGATCCCAGCCATCCTCAGAGCAGAGAGATGCTGGGGAGGGGCTGCGGGATCCCTGTGTGCCCTGGGTCTGCTGAGCCCATTGGAGAGAGTCCCCAGGAGGAGAGAGAGAGAGAGCCCTGAGGGCTTACCTGTCCTTCATCTGCCAGGTGCCCTGTAGCCACGGGGGATGAGGAGGGAAGAGGTGCCAGCGCCATCTTGGCAGCCGGGCCGCCCGAGGCCTCGGCCTTGAATCGGATGACGAACCGGCTTATACTTTCTTCGGGCCAGCCCCCCGCTGCTCCCTGGGGGTCCAGAGATGGTTTTTCCCCATGTAGGGTGGATGCAGAGGCCCGTGAGGTAGAGAAGATGCCGGTAGTGGAGGACCGGGTCGGGAGCTCAGCTGCTAAGACTCCATGCACCAGGTCACACCCCCCATGTGCGCAATTTTAAAGCATGTCATGTTCGGTATCTATTTACTTGGCGTAATATCCTCTTGTATATTTCACCAAAGAATTGGGAAATATATTGTGTTTTTGTGCATGAACTTTAAAAAAGCAGATTTTTTCAGAGCCTCTGTTTAAATACAATAATAATTAAATAATATTTGGAGGTTCAAAGTAATTTTCTAGCCAAAAAAATGTTTTTTTATGTAAAGAAAAAGTGTCAGAAAAGGCTTGGTCTTCAAGTGGTTAGAAGAGAGTGTGATGTGTGGCATAAGCTTTTAATGCTGGGCATAAAATTCCAGGATAGTAGAAGCACCCCCCCCCCCCCCTCAAATGACCTATTTATGGAAAGTAGACATTTCAAGGTATTTGCTAAGGGATATGGTGAGTATTTTGCAGAACTCATGTGTTGCCATAAGGTTTTGGAAAATGAAGAAAGAAAACGAAAATCTATGTTTTCTTTTCTTTTTTTCTATTTCAAAACCCTTTGACAAGAAATGATATCTGAAAGATACTCACTATGTCTCTTTGAATTCCTTGGGGTGCCTAATTTATAAAAAGGGGTCATTTGTGTGGTGGGGGGTGTTTGCACTGATAAGTAGTGAGGAAGTGCCCTTTGAAAGCCTGAAGGTGGTCATTGGATTTTGGGGGCCTGTATGTAGCTAGGCTGCCAAAAAGTCTCTCACATGTGTTATCCCCATACTCAGGAGAAGTAGCACAATGTGTTTCGGGTGTTATTCCACATATAGCCATGGCATGTGTGAGCAATATATAATTTAAATGACAATGTTTTTGTCAATTTCCCAAAATTTGTGGCAAAACATAAAATCTTCCATGGACTCAGCATGCCTCTTTGCAATTTCTTCGGGGTGTCTACATTCCAAAAAGTTGTCATTTGGGTTTTTTTGTTCTGATCTGGCGTTTTAGCTCTTCAAGAAATGTGCAGACAGAAAGTAAAAGCTGCGTAAATTCCAATATATCTACCATAGTTTGTAGACGCTATAACTTTTACACAAACCAAAAAATTTACACATATTGGGATTTTTTTTTACCAAAGACATACAGAATACATTTTGGCCCAAATTTATGACTAAATTTGCGTTTATTGGATATTTCTTTACAGCAGAAAACAGAAAATGTTGTTGTTTTTTAAAATGTTCTGTCTTTTTTTCATTTATATCACAAAAAATAAAAATTCCAATGTTGATCAAATACCACCAAAAGAAATCTCTATTTGTGTGAAAAAGAGGACATACATTTTGTTTGGGAACAGCACTGCATGACCACGCAATTACCAGTTGAAATAGAGCAGCACGAAACATCAAAAAATGCTTGTTCCTTCAGATATTGTTGTATGAACTGTCGTGATCGGCTGTTGAAAGCTGTATACTAACGATCAGATTATTGAAAGCAATTTTTTGCCATCCGATTTTCTGATCGAGTGTATTGAGCATTGGATCAACTTATGTACAACCAGTCTGCCCATACATGGATTGAAATTTGTCAGGTCCCTGCTAAATCAGCTGAATTTTGATCCATGTATGGCTGGTTTAAGGGACACTGGTTAACAGAGCTGTAAGACAACCCAGCATAACCCATCCCACTCCCAACATGCCTCAGTTTTTTACTATTGTCCAAGGGGAACAGGTTGTAGGAAATAAAATCGCTGTAATCCCCCATCAACGAAGACAGTGGAGCTATTGTGTTTTCCCGGTGGGGGGCACAGGAGGGAGCTGTCACTGTTGGGAGAGCACCGTGATTATTGCTACCAGCTTTAGCCACTGGCAATAATTGCATGACATATCCAACAGGCTGTTTGTACCCAAGTCATATAACAATCGAATTGGGTACAATCAGCCTGCCCATACATTGTTCGTCTGGTCCCTGCTACAAGCTAGAATTTCATATTCTATATCTATGCCATTTCATGTTGTCCAACCTGCCACCATCTCCAGAAAGAAGACCAGACCTCCAGGTTGCTAGTTCCCTTCTCAAAGTGTCGCCATAATAGCCATCATTCTGGAAAATGGTCCAGAGTTTTCACTCAAACCTGTTCACTGTAACCAAAGCAAAAGATGTGAAATTTCTCAGCACCTTCTTCTAGGTACAAAAATTCCACATAAATTCTACTAGGTCAGTCATTGCCTCCTCCATGTCAAAATACTTTGCAGCCTCCATGGACATCAGTGATGCCTATTTGCTTGTTTCCATATTCCTGGCTCATCAGCACTTCCTGCATTTTTTGACGGGCCATCAACATTACCATTTTGTTGCTCTTTTCCTTTGTGAGTTCTTCTGACCACCACCTGTTAACTTGTTGTTCATGAGGGCCTGTTAGCATTTGTTTGCTGTTTTGCCCTCCACTCAGTTGAACTACTTTTGGACATTCTAGGGTGCCTGATTACATTTCTATCTTTGAACCCTTTTGCTGCCACAACATAAGGCTTAGATAGAAAGCAGTAGTGGTATTTATACACACTATAGAAGCTAAGAGTGCATGAATACTTATCAAGCCAACTTCAGCTTTCTGGTGGAAGTGATTTGAGCAGTCACCCCACACAACCCCAAACTGCTATGTGTCCAGGCTCTACTGCCCCACTATAGAGTTCAGGATGGAGCTCCCTCTGGTGAATGAACCTTTAAATGATGTGTATTATGTCACTTCCTGCTTCACAGCACTCATCCTTCAACTGCTGTGGTCAGGGATGAAGCGAACAGCTTTACTGGGGTCCATACTGTAGATATGGAAGCAAAATGAATAATTTCTATAGTGGTTGCATTAGACAGAACCCTGAGAAAAAACAGGGATAAATCAGATTGTTAATGAGTCTCTCAGTCTCTTTCCTCTCTCTCTCTAAGCAGTTTGGAATAAATGGCTTTATAATATAAGGCTGCATCTGTACATTAAATCAGAAGCTCTGGATGTATAGTTGGCCCCAGTGGCAAATAAGGAATGATTTGCCTGCTGCATCCACTATTGTAAATTGAGGAATAAATCCCTTACTTTTTGGATCTGCGATATATGTTTGAAGGAGGCTCTACTTTGTTAAGCTTAAAGCTGAACTCTAGGTAGATAAAAACAACACAAAGTAATGCTGCACTGTAATAATTATAATACATCATTAAATGCATTTTTTTAAAACAAGCACTGTTTGTGTCCAAATTTGACTCTGTATCAGCTTTTTGCAGTTACTTTAAAGCAGAGCTCAGGGAGTGGGATGGAGAAGCAGCACATGGAGCCAGTCAGCTGTTATGCAGTAAAATGGACATGCCTATAAGAGGAGAAAGCAGAATGATAAGTTCATTAGTGTGCTGCTTCTCCTTTCACTATCCAGTCACAAGCTAGAAATGGGTAGGACAGAAACATCAGGTCCCCTCCCCTGGCAGACTGTGTTGTGTGACTGAGTTGTGTAAAACTCGGGGCTGAATAGACAGAAATACGAATCCTTTTGGCGGGTAAAGCAGTTCACATATATTCAACTTTAAGTGAGAATGCATTGAGCAAAGCCAATTTTGCTTGATATTTCGCACCCCCCTTTTAACCTAAGCTATACTTTTGTCCTGATTCTTTGGAACATCAAAAAATCAAATATCAAAAATCTTTCCTGACTATTGTATAACAGTACCATACAGTATTTTCAACCGCAAGTACATCATCTATAAGTACATTGTAAGATTTGCTTTCTGTAATCATCAGCCCTGATTTATTTGCTTTATTTGAAAAAATGTCAATTTTCTTTCTCTAGAACCAAACAAATGAGCGATCTCTTGTAGATTATAAATTGATAGGTAGAGCTTTAGTGTGTTTAAGCAGCAGGATAGGAAGCAAAGACATACTGTGCCGCAGATGTTTATTGAGACAAATTATAGATCTTTTTCTAAGCCTGGATGTCTTCATACATATTATTTAATGTCAGCTTTATGCTTTTTCCTAGTTGTCTTATTATTTTTTTTACACAGTTTGAGTTTTTATCAATGTTGTGCCTCATATATTTATTACTATTAGTTAAAAGTCCAGTTTATGTATTTAAGAAAAACAAATGGCAGCCTGTATTTGCATTGACTTCCATGCAAAATGATCTTACATACTGTAGCTCCAAATACAAATTATTTCTCACTTTCCATGGCTCTATCACTTTTCTGTTTGGAGCTGTAATAATTAAAACCAAAAGATTGATGAGGTGTTTTGATATTACGTAATATAGTTACTAAGAAAGTGTACAAACACATACTATAAATGAGTATTGGTTAATAAAGGGCAAGGTTATTTTTCACATAAATAAAAAAGCACATTACATCCATCACATTACTGTTCAAGGTATGATTTAAAAACTGTAGTTTCCTATTATTCCAGCCTCTGTTGCTGCAGTACAAAAATCCGCATTAAACATTGTAGGGTATTTCTTTAAAAAAACTGCTGAAAGGGTGAGCTTTGCATCTTACCATTATGGATCTTTTTTCTAGCTATGGTGCTGGTAATTTTTCTGATGTCTACCGTAATCAGTTTCATGTTTTACGCTGGGGAATTGCATACCCATTACCTTGGGCTATTTCACAGTAAAAAGTGGACAGCTCTGGGCTGGAAGACCTCTTCCTCCAGGTATAGGAAAAAAGTAATTCTTAAAGGGAATATATATTGTTTTTTTCTGCATATGTTTTTTTTTTACTGCGGTCAGGACTAAAAAATGAAAATGCAAAAAATATAAAATATATTGCACATTAATATTTTGTACTCTCCTTTTGGCTTGCTGGTGTAGAGACTATTAACTAAATGTTTATTTTTATATTTATCTTACAGAATAAAGTGAGGCTGTGCTCATTTTGAATACCAGGTCATGTGTGAAAGTTCAAAAAAGCAACATTTTGTTACTAAATATTAAAACACAGCTTCAATATATTTCCTAAGTTCAGTGATCACTTAATTTCCAAAGTAAATATTCAGTAACAGTCTGTACTTTTTCAGTAAATCAACCAATTAAGTCACCAGCACAGTGATTCATCCCAGCACAGTTGGAACTTTTAACCCAACAAAGCAAGCAATGTCCGCTATGCTGTCTTTTTAGATAACCCATAGTGCTCTGGGAATTGTTTGCTGCATATTGAATATTTATTTACATGGCTTGTTTTGAAGTAATGTGAACTAAGGCAAAACTTTGTTTTCAACTTATATATAGCGTAAGGGAGGGTTATAACCTTGTCATTTTTTTTGCCATCTGTGTCCCATTGTTGCGATTTCCTGTCCCATAGCCAAAACAAGAAGTGAGAGGAAATCCCTCCAAAGTGAGTGGATCTATAGGTGTCATTGGGGTCAAAGGAACTAGTGTCCCCATTAGAAGATTTCCCCTTTATTCCTGTTCTTTTGTCCGCTCAGATTTTCTTTTACATTCACTTTTGGCGGTAATAGTAAACAGGACAAATAGAGAGGATGAGACTCCCTAAATGGGACACAGGCAGCAATACAAATCTCACAGGTGTTCTAATCCCCCTTCACTTTATCCAAAACACTTTTTTCAATAGATAATTTATTTTGGTGAAATATCAGATCTGCCCTCTATATAGAGGATCTGTATATATTTTGGTTTTACTTTATCCATTTTTATTAATTGTAATCGATTGGTCAGGTATTGGAATTTGGTGGCCGAATAATTTTATAAAATTTTTTTATATACATTTACTTTATGTTTTTTACCCTTTTTTTTTAAAAAAACCCTATTTTTTTACTTTCTATGTTTTTAAATGTATTTAATTTAAATGTTGTATTTATATTTATTTTAATATTTTAATAGCCCAATTTATAATAAATGTTGGTGAAATATCAGGTCTGACTTCTATATAGAGGACCTGTATATATTTTGCTTTTTGTTTTATTTTACTCATTTTTAGTGATTGTAATCAATTGGTCAGGTACTGCAATTTGGTGGCCAAATAATTTTTATTTTTTTTTATGCATAAACCATACCTTACATGAAACCCGTGCTGAGTACAATGTGCAACATTCTATAGTTATGATAGGTTGAAGTACCTGGGAGAAGAATGCAGTCCAGGGGAACTTATTACTCCAGAAATGCACTTCTTTCAGGTCAGTGGATCAGAACTTTTTATAGTTACTTGATCAGCATAAGAGATAGCATTTTCAGAGAGGCCTACAGTTAATATGGCAGCTGTATTTTCTTCGTACTCCATCTTTTTGTGGTTCAAAGTAATATTTTAATTGTATAACTGTAGCTTTCCTTCAAAATTCCTCATATTAGGTGACTCAGTTGTGAACATCAGTGTAATGGGTAGATAAAAAGGATTTATACAAAAAAAAAAAAAAACTCAAAGATCGCTCTGTACATTAAAGATCTTATTGCATCTCTGGCTCAGTAAGGAGACATCTGTGACCAGTAAGATCAAGGGATTTGTATAAAATCAGACAAATTCAGAAGTGGGAGACTTTTTACAGACTGCTTGTCCTAATGTGACAGCACTTTGTGCAAATATGTCTTGTTCTACTTATCACCAACCACCCAGCTTGCTTTCCCTGTATGCACATAGTCGCTGCCTGTAATGAACAATATTATTTGGTTTCTGATTTACAGCATGTTTGCCTTTTAAATCTTTTCATTAGTTTGCTGGCTTTGCTTGGATGATCTGCTTGCTGTATACTTCATGGATACTTATTACTATAATTGCCCTTGCTCACAAAATTTTCCTTCTCAGTAATCCCTTCTGCTCCTCGCAGAGAGAATCCATCTTTCATCTTGTCAAAAGCAGTTAACAGAGTGTGGGGCTCGTTTATCAAAATCCCTACAAATTAGTAACTGTTAATTTATGCTAATTAGCATGCGCTGATAACGACATGTATGTTAGCGCTATCATAGAATGAGACCTTGATAGCATCTCTCCAACCTTCCATGACATTCTATTAACTATTGTGAATCAGTGTAAGCTAATTGTTTTTAAATAAGCACTCATTTTGTCACAGTTTAGAGTTAATGACACTTGAATACATGTACACTGTCTGCATTTGTTGATGTCTGATTTAAAATATTTACGGGATGTGTGAAAATATTCTCCTCTGTGATACAACTGTTCTGAATGATTTCGGCACTTTCATAGGACAACATAACCAATGTGTGTTGGGTAAAAATGTGTGCGTCAGATAGGAGCCAGGTTCAAAGAATTTGGATTGCTTTCTATGCTCCCCTTTTTACTCAGATACCGTAAGCTGATTCTGTGTATTTGAAGCCCATGGGGTGATAATTGGACATTTACAGTGTAATTGATGAGTGGAAAGCAACTTTAGATGGTTCCTAAAAGAAAGATGTAGATAACTACTGAATAAGAGAAAACAATGTGACAATAACTGCATCAAAATAGAAAAAAATCTAATATACTGAAATGTAATAATTAGAGATGAGCGAATTATTCAAAAATTCGATTCGACTGATTCGGCGAATTCGTGAAAAAATTTCGATTCGAGTCGAATATATTCGCTGCGAATTTAACTTATAAAAGGGTGTTTCTAGGCTTCAGAGAGCCTTTATATTAGTGCAGAACACTGTACCTTTAATTTAAATGCCCTTGGAGTCTGCTGGGGAAGAGAAATAATACTGACAGTCAGTATGACATGCAGATGAGTGCCGTCGATCTTAGAATCACCGCACACTTCACTCATTTGGGCAGTCACGGGGCCAAAGCCAGAGTGTGGAGCCACAGTGTGGCGGTGGAGGCAGCAGCAACGGGAGGCCATACAGCACCCTATGACAAAAATGGAAACCACCAGCAGTGTGAGGAGACCTGAAAGTGGCACATGGAAGAGTGTGGCGATGGAGACAGCAGCAATGGGAGGCCGTACAGGGACCCATGAGACACTCTGGACCTGGCAGCAGCATGAGGAGGCGGTACAGGGGCCCATGACAGATTACGGGCCTGGCAGCAGCATGAGGAGTTGGTACGGGGGCCCATGGCAGATTACGGGCCTGGCAGCAGCAATGGGAGGCCGTACAGGGACCCATGACACACTCTGGACCTGGCAGCAGCATGAGGAGGCGGAACAGGGGCCCATGACAGATTACGGGCCTGGCAGCAGCATGAGGAGTCGGTACGGGGGCCCATGACACACTCTGGACCTGGCAGCAGCATGAGGAGGCGGTACAGGGGCGCATGACAGATTACGAGCCTGGCAGCAGCAACTTGGACAGGAGGACGTTCAGCTTCTGCACCGTTGGGTGCGTGCTCGCAAACTGTTGTCTCTTGGAAACGGATTCCAAGAAAGACTGCTGACGGAATCCGTGAAGAGGAGTAGCAGGAGAAGGAGCATCTGAACGAGCGGAATATGCCAACAAGCGACAACAGGGGCCCATGACAGATTACGGGCCTGGCAGCAGCATGAGGAGTCGGTACGGGGGCCCATGGCAGATTACGGGCCTGGCAGCAGCAATGGGAGGCCCGTAATCTGCCAGCACCCTATGACAAAAAATGGAACACACCAGCAGTGTGTGAGGAGACCTGAAAGTGGCACATGGCAGAGTGTGGCGATGGAGACAGCAGCAATGGGAGGCCATACAGGGACCCATGAGAGACTCTGGACCTGGCAGCAGCATGAGGAGGCGGTACAGGGGCCCATGGCAGATTATGGGCCTGGCAGCAGCTATGGGAGGCCCGTAATCTGCCAGCACCCTATGACAAAAAATGGAACCCACCAGCAGTGTGAGGAGACCTGAAAGTGGCACATGGCAGAGTGTGGCGATGGAGACAGCAGCAATGGGAGGCCGTACAGGGACCCATGAGAGACTGTGGACCTGGCAGCAGCATGAGGAGGCGGTATAGGGGCCCATGGCAGATTACGGGCCTGGCAGCAGCAATGGGAGGCCCGTAATCTGCCAGCACCCTATGACAAAAAATGGAACACACCAGCAGTGTGAGGAGACCTGAAAGTGGCACATGGCAGAGTGTGGCGATGGAGACAGCAGCAATGGGAGGTGGTTCAGGGACCCATGAGACACTGTGGACCTGGCAGCAGCATGAGGAGGCGGTACAGGGGCCCATGGCAGATTAAGGCCTGGCAGCAGCAATGGGAGGCCCGTAATCTGCCAGCACCCTATGACAAAATGGAACCCTGGGCTGGGGCAGGCAGAACCGCCGTATCTTTATCACGGTTTTCCCAGGCCACCGAATGGCGACGCTGCATATGCTGACGCAACGCTGTAGTCCCAACATGGGCCCCCTGGCCACGCTTGACTTTCTGGCCACATAGTCGACATACGGCTACGTTTACTTCCTCGGGCGGCTTGACGAAAAATTGCCACACTGCCGAGTAGGAAACTTTGCCCCCGCTACTCCTCACTGGCTGACTGCTACTTCCTCAGTGCACACCGGCACCACTACTGGCCGTGGTGGTAGGCTGCAGTGGAGCTGGTGCTCTACTCCGTGGCCGTTTGCCTCCACTGACACTGCTGCGAACCTGCTGCCTCCTGGCAGCAGCAATGGGAGGCCGTACAGGGACCCATGACACACTCTGGACCTGGCAGCAGCATGAAGAGGCGGTACAGGGGCCCATGGCAGATTAGGGGCCTGGCAGCAGCTATGGGAGGCCCGTAATCTGCCAGCACCCTATGACAAAAAATGGAACACACCAGCAGTGTGAGGAGACCTGAAAGTGGCACATGGCATGAGACACTGTGGACCTGGCAGCAGCATGAGGAGGCGGTACAGGGGCCCATGGCAGATTAGGGGCCTGGCAGCAGCTATGGGAGGCCCGTAATCTGCCAGCACCCTATGACAAAAAATGGAACACACCAGCAGTGTGAGGAGACCTGAAAGTGGCACATGGCATGAGACACTGTGGACCTGGCAGCAGCATGAGGAGGCGGTACAGGGGCCCATGGCAGATTAGGGGCCTGGCAGCAGCTATGGGAGGCCCGTAATCTGCCAGCACCCTATGACAAAAAATGGAACACACCAGCAGTGTGTGAGGAGACCTGAAAGTGGCACATGGCAGAGTGTGGCGATGGAGACAGCAGCAATGGGAGGCCGTACAGGGACCCATGAGACACTGTGGACCTGGCAGCAGCATGAGGAGGCGGTACAGGGGCCCATGGCAGATTACGGGCCTGGCAGCAGCAATGGGAGGCCCGTAATCTGCCAGCACCCTATGACAAAAAATGGAACACACCAGCAGTGTGAGGAGACCTGAAAGTGGCACATGGCATGAGACACTGTGGACCTGGCAGCAGCATGAGGAGGCGGTACAGGGGCCCATGGAAGATTAGGGGCCTGGCAGCAGCTATGGGAGGCCCGTAATCTGCCAGCAACCTATGACAAAAAATGGAACACACCAGCAGTGTGAGGAGACCTGAAAGTGGCACATGGCATGAGACACTGTGGACCTGGCAGCAGCATGAGGAGGCGGTACAGGGGCTTATGGCAGATTAGGGGCCTGGCAGCAGCTATGGGAGGCCCATAATCTGCCAGCACCCTATGACAAAAAATGGAACACACCAGCAGTGTGTGAGGAGACCTGAAAGTGGCACATGGCAGAGTGTGGCGATGGAGACAGCAGCAATGGGAGGCCGTACAGGGACCCATGAGAGACTCTGGACCTGGCAGCAGCATGAGGAGGCGGTACAGGGGCCCATGGCAGATTACGGGCCTGGCAGCAGCAATGGGAGGCCCGTAATCTGCCAGCACCCTATGACAAAAAATGGAACACAACAGCAGTGTGAGGAGACCTGAAAGTGGCACATGGCATGAGACACTGTGGACCTGGCAGCAGCATGAGGAGGCGGTACAGGGGCCCATGGCAGATTAGGGGCCTGGCAGCAGCTATGGGAGGCCCGTAATCTGCCAGCACCCTATGACAAAAAATGGAACACACCAGCAGTGTGTGAGGAGACCTGAAAGTGGCACATGGCAGAGTATGGCGATGGAGACAGCGGCAATGGGAGGCCGTACAGGGACCCATGACACACTCTGGACCTGGCAGCAGCATGAGGAGGCGGTACAGGGGCCCATGGCAGATTACGGGCCTGGCAGCAGCAATGGGAGGCCCGTAATCTGCCAGCACCCTATGACAAAAAATGGAACACACCAGCAGTGTGAGGAGACCTGAAAGTGACACATGTTTGGGGCATGATTCATGGCGGATTTAGTCAGTTGTGTCAGGAACTGTTGGTTTGAAATCCAGACTAATCCACGCCTGATTCATTTTCACAAACGTGAGTCTCTCCACACTTTGGGTGGACAGTCGTGTCCTCCGCGGAGTTACAATACCTCCTGCCGCACTAAACACGCGCTCTGATGCCACGCTACTGGCCGGGCATGACAGCCTTTCAAGGGCAAATTCAGCTAGTTGGGGCCAAAGGTCAAGTTTCGTTGCCCAGTAGTCAAGGGGATTGTCTACCTCGGTTGGCAGGGTGCTGTCCAAGTAGGCCTAAGCCTGTTGTTTGAGGTTCTACTCCAGGTCCACCTGATGCTGCTGCTGCTGCGGCTGGTTAGTAGTTTCCTCACTGCGCTGGTGAAGAAAGCTACTCATCATCGACTGCAGACTGAGGCAGCCGCTGCTGGTGGAGCTGCCACTGCTCCTACCACCCTACCCCTCCCCTGCTGCCATGGCAGTGGAACGCGAGCGCACAGGGCCCACAGTGTCTGAGGATGGACGTTGGCGCAGAAAGGCAGAGACCAGCTGACTACATAGGTGGTTTTTATAGTACGTTATTTTGGCCTCCCTCTCAGCAGGTGTGAAAAAGGCCACCATTTTTGAACGGTAGCGAGGGTCCAACAAGGTGGACAGCCAAAAGTCATCCCTCTGTCTGATGGTTATTATTCGGCTGTCGCTACGCAAGCAAGCGAGCATGCTATGGGCCATTTGTGCCAAGGAATGCGAGGGACTCCCTGCCTCCATCTCCACAGCATACTGCCACGGTGCGTCTGGGTCCTCTGTCTCCTCCTCCTCCTCTACCAGATGCTCCTGCTCCTCCACTCCTGTCCGCTGAGTGGAAAAACCACCCATTTCACTCAATAATTCCTGAGCACCAATGTCCTCCTCTACCTCCTCCTCCTCTTCCTGTCCTGCCCCCACAGGGGTCATGTGGCGTTGAGATCTGTGCGCCACGTCTACCGCACCCTGACCAGCCATTGTTAACAGCATTTGTTCCAGGACGTGCAACAGAGGAATGACGTCGTTCATCCCATAGTCCTGCCGACTCACGAATAGTGTGGCCTCCTCAAAGGGCCTGAGCAAGCGCAGGTGTCACGCATGAGCTGCCAATGGCTGACATCTAAGTTACACAGGGAGTACCTTTATCCGCTTGTAACATCAGGAAATCTGTGATGGCCTTTCGCTGTTCGCAAAGGCGGTCTAACATATGTAGGGTTGAATTCCACCTTGTTGCAACGTCACAGCATGAGGAGTCGGTACGGGGGCCCATGGCAGATTACGGGCCTGGCAGCAGCAATGGGAGGCCCGTAATCTGCCAGCACCCTATGACAAAAAATGTAACACACCAGCAGTGTGAGGAGATCTGAAAGTGGCACATGGCAGAGTGTGGCGATGGAGACAGCAGCAATGGGAGGCCGTACAGGGACCCATGAGAGACTCTGGACCTGGCAGCAGCATGAGGAGGCGGTATAGGGGCCCATGGCAGATTAGGGGCCTGGCAGCAGCTATGGGTGGCCCGTAATCTGCCAGCACCCTATGACAAAAAATGTAACACACCAGCAGTGTGAGGAGACCTGAAAGTGGCACATGGCAGAGTGTGGCGATGGAGACAGCAGCAATGGGAGGACGTACAGGGACCCATGAGAGACTCTGGACCTGGCAGCAGCATGAGGAGGCGGTATAGGGGCCCATGGCAGATTAGGGACCTGGCAGCAGCTATGGGAGGCCCGTAATCTGCCAGCACCCTATGACAAAAAATGGAACACACCAGCAGTGTGAGGAGACCTGAAAGTGGCACATGGCATGAAACACTGGGGACCTGGCAGCAGCATGAGGAGGCGGTATAGGGGCCCATGGCAGATTACGGGCCTGGCAGCAGCAATGGGAGGCCCGTAATCTGCCAGCACCCTATGACAAAAAATGGAACACACCAGCAGTGTGAGGAGATCTGAAAGTGGCACATGGCAGAGTGTGGCGATGGAGACAGCAGCAATGGGAGGCCGTACAGGGACCCATGACACACTCTGGACCTGGCAGCAGCATGAGGAGGCGGTATATGGGCCCATGGCAGATTAGGGGCCTGGCAGCAGGTATGGGAGGCCCGTAATCTGCCAGCACCCTATGACAAAAAAATGGAACACACCAGCAGTGTGAGGAGACCTGAAAGTGGCACATGGCAGAGTGTGGCGATGGAGACAGCAGCAATGGGAGGCCGTACAGGGACCCATGAGAGACTCTGGAACTGGCAGCAGCATGAGGAGGCGGTATAAGGGCCCATGGCAGATTAGGGGCCTGGCAACAGCTATGGGAGGCCCGTAATCTGCCAGCACCCTATGACAAAAAATGGAACACACCAGCAGTGTGAGGAGACCTGAAAGTGGCACATGGCAGAGTGTGGCGATGGAGACAGCAGCAATGGGAGGCCGTACAGGGACCCATGAGAGACTCTGCACCTGGCAGCAGCATGAGGAGGCGGTATAGGGGCCCATGGCAGATTAGGGGCCTGGCAGCAGCTATGGGAGGCCCGTAATCTGCCAGCACCCTATGACAAAAAATGGAACACACCAGCAGTGTGAGGAGACCTGAAAGTGGCACATGGCAGAGTGTGGCGATGGAGACAGCAGCAATGGAAGGCCGTACAGGGACCCATGAGAGACTCTGGACCTGGCAGCAGCATGAGGAGGCGGTATAGGGGCCCATGCAGATTAGGGGCCTGGCAGCAGCTATGGGAGGCCCGTAATCTGCCAGCACCCTATGACAATAAATGGAACACACCAGCAGTGTGAGGAGACCTGAAAGTGGCACATGGCATGAGACACTGTGGACCTGGCAGCAGCATGAGGAGGCGGTACAGGGGCCCATGGCAGATTAGGGGCCTGGCAGCAGCTATGGGAGGCCCGTAATCTGCCAGCACCCTATGACAAAAAATGGAACACACCAGCAGTGTGAGGAGACCTGAAAGTGGCACATGGCAGAGTGTGGCGATGGAGACAGCAGCAATGGGAGGCCGTACAGGGACCCATGAGAGACTCTGGACCTGGCAGAAGCATGAGGAGGCGGTATAGGGGCCCATGGCAGATTAGGGGCCTGGCAGCAGCTATGGGAGGCCCGTAATCTGCCAGCACCCTATGACAAAAAATGGAACACACCAGCAGTGTGAGGAGACCTGAAAGTGGCACATGGCAGAGTGTGGCGATGGAGACAGCAGCAATGGGAGGCCGTACAGGGACCCATGAGAGACTCTGCACCTGGCAGCAGCATGAGGAGGCGGTATAGGGGCCCATGGCAGATTAGGGGCCTGGCAGCAGCTATGGGAGGCCCGTAATCTGCCAGCACCCTATGACTAAAAATGGGACACACCAGCAGTGTGAGGAGACCTGAAAGTGGCACATGGCATGAGACACTGTGGACCTGGCAGCAGCATGAGGAGGCGGTACAGGGGCCCATGGCAGATTAGGGGCCTGGCAGCAGCTATGGGAGGCCCGTAATCTGCCAGCACCCTATGACAAAAAATGGAACACACCAGCAGTGTGAGGAGACCTGAAAGTGGCACATGGCAGAGTGTGGCGATGGAGACAGCAGCAATGGGAGGCCGTACAGGGACCCATGAGAGACTCTAGACCTGGCAGCAGCATGAGGAGGCGGTATAGGGGCCCATGGCAGATTAGGGGCCTGGCAGCAGCTATGGGAGGCCCGTAATCTGCCAGCACCCTATGACAAAAAATGGAACACACCAGCAGTGTGAGGAGACCTGAAAGTGGCACATGGCATGAGACGCTGTGGACCTGGCAGCAGCATGAGGAGGCGGTACAGGGGCCCATGGCAGATTAGGGGCCTGGCAGCAGCTATGGGAGGCCCGTAATCTGCCAGCACCCTATGACAAAAAATGGAACACACCAGCAGTGTGAGGAGACCTGAAAGTGGCACATGGCAGAGTGTGGCGATGGAGACAGCAGCAATGGGAGGCCGTACAGGGACCCATGAGAGACTCTGGACCTGGCAGCAGCATGAGGAGGCGGTATAGGGGCCCATGGCAGATTAGGGGCCTGGCAGCAGCTATGGGAGGCCCGTAATCTGCCAGCACCCTATGACAAAAAATGGAACACACCAGCAGTGTGAGGAGACCTGAAAGTGGCACATGGCATGTGTCAGGGCTCCCAGGTATGACCAGAGGTGTGTGACTGAAGCAGGGAAACGCAGACCTCAGATATGTTATAAACAATATAATTTATTAACACTAACAGTACAAACATAAACGCAGTGCAATACTAAAACATAATACAGTGCAAACAAACCAAACCACCCACAGATAACAGTACATACAAGCAAGCGTCGTCAGGCAGGCCGGGTCAATATCAATTGGGCAGGTAGGTACAGGGGGAGCAAGCGGAGAATGGTCGGGGTCACAGGCCAGGTTCAGCAGGTAGCAAGCAGCATAGTACAGAGGGTCAGGCAGAGGGATGGTCCGGGTCACAAGCCAGGGATCAGAACAGGTAGCAAGCAGCGTAGTACAGAGGGTCAGACAGAGGGATGGTCAGGGTCACAAGCCAGGATCAGAGCAGGAGAAGTCAGCAAAGGAACAGAAACAGGATGCAGGACAGATACAGGGCCCAGGACAAACACAACACCAAGGCAGAGTCTGTGGGTCTGGCCATCCCTTAAATACCCCAGCATCATCAGTTACAGGTGTTAGCTGGCTGCAGAGTTGAGTCTCTGATTGCTGGGAACACCCGCTGGCCAGCCCTGGTACTGCAGATCAAAAGGCAGGTGAGTCCCACCATTGCTGGCCAGTCCATTCCTAACAGTACCCCCCCCCTCAAGGAGCGGCCTCAGGACGCTCCAAACAGTCCTAGCTGGGCAAAATGTTCCACCGCCCGGGTCTGGCAACTGGCGGGATATCAAAGACTGGCACACCGGGCAGGACTCCGGGCAGCGGCACACCGGGCTGGACTCCGGGCAGAGGCACATCGAGCAGAGGCACACCGGGCAGAGGCACATCGGGCAGGACTCCGGGCAGAGGCACATCGGGCAGAGGCACATCGGGCAGGACTCCAGGCAGAGGCACATCGGGCAGGACTCCGGGCAGAGGCACACCGGGCAGAGGCACATCGGGCAGGACTCCGGGCAGAGGCACATCGGGCAGGACTCCGGGCAGAGGCACATCGGGCAGGACTCCGGGCAGAGGCACATCGGGCAGGACTCCGGGCAGAGGCACATCGGGCAGGACTCCGGTCAGAGGCACATCGGATTACCAGGCGAAGCAGCAGGCAGCGGGCCACCAGGCGGAGCAGCAGGCAGCGGGCCCCCAGGCGGATCAGCAGGCAGCGGGCCCCCAGGCAGGGCTACAGGCACCGGGCCGCCGGGCGGGGCGGCAGGCACCGGGCCCCGGGCGGAGCAGCAGGCACCGGGCCCCCGGGCGGGGCGGCAGGCACCGGGCCCCCGGGCGGAGCGGCAGGCACCGGGCCCCCGGGCGGGGCGACAGGCACCGGGCCCCCGGGCGGAGCGGCAGGCACCGGGCCCCCGGGCAGAGCGGCAGGCACCGGGCCCCCGGGCGGAGCGGCGGGCGCCGGACCCCCAGGCGGAGCGACAGGTCTCGGGCCCTCAGGCGGAGCGGCGGGCGCCGGACCCCCAGGCGGAGCGACAGGTCTCGGGCCCTCAGGCGGAGCGGCGGGCGCCGGACCCCCAGGCGGAGCGACAGGTCTCGGGCCCTCAGGCGGAGCGGCGGGCGCCGGACCCCCAGGAGGAGCGACAGGTCTCGGGCCCTCAGGCGGAGCGGCGGGCACCGGACCCCCAGGTGGAGCGACAGGTCTCGGGCCCTCAGGCGGAGCGTCGGGCGCCGGACCCCCAGGTGGAGCGACAGGTCTCGGGCCCTCAGGCGGAGCGGCGGGCGCCGGACCCCCAGGAGGAGCGACAGGTCTCGGGCCCTCAAGCGGAGTGGCAGGTGCCGGACCCCCAGGCGGAGCGACAGGTCTCGGGCCCTCAGACGGAGCGACAGGTCTCAGGCCCCCAGGCGGGGCGGCGGGCGCCGGATCCCCAGGCGGAGCGGCGGGCGCTGGACCCCCAAGCGGAGCAACAGGTCTCGGGCCCCCAGGCGGAGCGGCGGGCACCGAGTCACCAGGCACGACAGTGGGCTCCGAGTCAACTGGTATGACCGCAGGCACTGGGTCAGACATTGTATGGTCTGGCTGGACAGCGGGCATTGGGTCACCAGGCATCAAGTCATTTGGCTCGACAGCGGGCACCGCGTCATCTGGCAAGGCAGTGGTCTCCGAGTCAACAGGCCCGACAGTGGGCACCGGGTCATCAGGTACCGGATTGTCTGGCTCGACAGCGGGCATCGGGTCATCAGGTATGACAGCGGACACTAGGTCACCAGGCATCAGGTCATTTGGCTTGCCAGCGGGCACCGCGTCATCTGGCAAGGCAGTGGGCACCAAGTCACCAGGTACGACAGCGGGCTCTGAGTCAATTGGCACGACAGCGGGCACCGGATCAGGTACCGGATCATCTGGATCAACAGCGGGCATCGAGTCAACTGGCCTAATAGGATCGTCAGGCTGGATCAGTTCATCATGCTGGGTAGAGGCATTAGGCCGAGTAGAGGCTTCAGGCCGAGTAGAGGCATCAGGCCGAGTAGAGGCATCAGGCCGAGTAGAGGCTTCAGGCCGAGTAGAGGCTTTAGGCTGAAGAGAGGCATCAGGCCGAGTACAGGCATCAGGCCGCGTAGAGGCTTCAGGCCGAGTAGAGGCTTCAGGCTGAGGAGAGGCTTCAGGCCGCGTAGAGGCTTCAGGCCGAGTAGAGGCTTCAGGCCGAGTAGAGGCTTCAGGCTGCGTACAGGCATCAGTCTGAACCACGGAAGGCAGGTTCACCGGTTTGGATACTGGCAGGATGGTACTGGTTGGAAAGAATTTTCGCTTTTTTCTGGTTTTAACTACTGGAGCACTGCAAGTAAACGCAGGTCTGCAAACGAATGGAGCAGCTGGAGACAGAGAAGAACTGGAGGATGGAACAGGAGAGGGAGCAGTTGCTACAGAGGGCTTTTTTACAGGGTTAAAGGCAGGATAGGTGCAGCGAGTGGGAACAGGGTACTGACATGCGGTAGATAGCCAAGTATACTGGGCTGTAACTGGAGGAGCTGGTGGGAATACAGGAGTAGAGTTAGAAGCAGGACTGGGTCTTTGTAAGCTGACTGAGGCTGGGTGCAACAAATCTGTCCATGTCTGCAGTAGGGGTTGAACAAAGCTGCGCTTACACAAAGTCTGTCTGGTCAATGACTGCACTGCGTTTATACAATCTCTTAGTGTCTGTGGTGAACATGTGGAATAACGCTCCAGAAAGTAACCCACATCATCCTCTAATAACCACACCAGGGACTCTACCTGGTCTGCACTAAATGGTGGCAAAAATTCATCCCTGCATTCGGGGGAACCAGATGAAACCAACTCTGCACAAACCTCAATCAATGGCTGCACCTCAGAGAACACTGTGCCCTGATCTACTAGAACATGAGCGAGCCGTATACATTCTAGCAATTCATCCCGGGTATACTCCTTCAGAGTTTGATAAGCATACTCCCTGTCATCAAACACTAGCAGATATAAATACTCAACCTCATCAAGATCCATCCTTCCCATCAACAAGCCAAGATGGCTTCCCTGTGCAGCCACTTCTGGTCAGGATTGCCCTTGGTGTAATGTCAGGGCTCCCAGGTATGACCAGAGGTGTGTGACTGAAGCAGGGAAACGCAGACCTCAGATATGTTATAAACAATATAATTTATTAACACTAACAGTACAAACATAAACGCAGTGCAATACTAAAACATAATACAGTGCAAACAAACCAAACCAAACCACCCACAGATAACAGTACATACAAGCAAGCGTCGTCAGGCAGGCCGGGTCAATATCAATCGGGCAGGTAGGTACAGGGGGAGCAAGCGGAGAATGGTCGGGGTTACAGGCCAGGTTCAGCAGGTAGCAAGCAGCATAGTACAGAGGGTCAGGCAGAGGGATGGTCCGGGTCACAAGCCAGGGATCAGAACAGGTAGCAAGCAGCGTAGTACAGAGGGTCAGACAGAGGGATGGTCAGGGTCACAAGCCAGGATCAGAGCAGGAGAAGTCAGCAAAGGAACAGAAACAGGATGCAGGACAGATACAGGGCCCAGGACAAACACAACACCAAGGCAGAGTCTGTGGGTCTGGCCATCCCTTAAATACCCCAGCATCATCAGTTACAGGTGTTAGCTGGCTGCAGAGTTGAGTCTCTGATTGCTGGGAACACCCGCTGGCCAGCCCTGGTACTGCAGATCAAAAGGCAGGTGAGTCCCACCATTGCTGGCCAGTCCATTCCTAACAGCATGAGACACTGTGGACCTGGCAGCAGCATGAGGAGGCGGTACAGGGGCCCATGGCAGATTAGGGGCCTGGCATCAGCTATGGGAGGCCCGTAATCTGCCAGCACCCTATGACAAAAAATGGAACACACCAGCAGTGTGAGGAGACCTGAAAGTGGCACATGGCAGAGTGTGGCGATGGAGACAGCAGCAATGGGAGGCCGTACAGGGACCCATGAGAGACTCTGGACCTGGCAGCAGCATGAGGAGGCGGTATAGGGGCCCATGGCAGATTAGGGGCCTGGCAGCAGCTATGGGAGGCCCGTAATCTGCCAGCACCCTATGACAAAAAATGGATCACACCAGCAGTGTGAGGAGACCTGAAAGTGGCACATGTTTGGGGCATGATTCATGGCGGATTTAGTCAGTTGTGTCAGGAACTGGTGGTTTGAAATCCACACTAATCCACGCCTGATTCATTTTCACAAACGTGAGTCTCTCCACACTTTGGGTGGACAGTCGTGTCCTCCGCGGAGTTACAATACCTCCTGCCGCACTAAACACGCGCTCCGATGCCACGCTACTGGCCGGGCATGACAGCCTTTCAAGGGCAAATTCAGCTAGTTGGGGCCAAAGGTCAAGTTTCGTTGCCCAGTAGTCAAGGGGATTGTCTACCTCGGTTGGCAGGGTGCTGTCCAAGTAGGCCCAAGCCTGTTGTTTGAGGTCCTGCTCCAGGTCCACCTGATGCTGCTGCTGCTGCGGCTGGTTAGTAGTTTCCTCACTGCGCTGGTGAAGAAAGCTACTCATCATCGACTGCAGACTGAGGCAGCCGCTGCTGGTGGAGCTGCCACTGCTCCTACCACCCCACCCCTCCCCTGCTGCCATGGCAGCGGAACGCGAGCGCACAGGGCCCACAGTGTCTGAGGATGGACGTTGGCGCAGAAAGGCAGAGACCAGCTGACTACATAGGTGGTTTTTATAGTACGTTATTTTGGCCTCCCTCTCAGCAGGTGTGAAAAAGGTCACCATTTTTGAACGGTAGCGAGGGTCCAACAAGGTGGACAGCCAAAAGTCATTCCTCTGTCTGATGGTTATTATTCGGCTGTCGCTACGCAAGCAACCGAGCATGCTATGGGCCATTTGTGCCAAGGAATGCGAGGGACTCCCTGCCTCCATCTCCACAGCATACTGCCACGGTGCGTCTGGGTCCTCTGTCTCCTCCTCCTCCTCTACCAGATGCTCCTGCTCCTCCACTCCTGTCCGCTGAGTGGAAAAACCACCCATTTCACTCAATAATTCCTGAGCACAAATGTCCTCCTCTACCTCCTCCTCTTCTTCCTGTCCTGCCCCCACAGGGGTCATGTGGCGTTGAGGTCTGTGCGCCACATCTACCGCACCCTGACCAGCCATTGTTAACAGCATTTGTTCCAGGACGTGCAACAGAGGAATGACGTCGTTCATCCCATAGTCCTGCCGACTCACGAATAGCGTGGCCTCCTCAAAGGGCCTGAGCAAGCGGCAGGTGTCACGCATGAGCTGCCAATGGCTGACATCGAAGTTACACAGGGGAGTACCTTTATCCGCTTGTAACATCAGGAAATCGGTGATGGCCTTTCGCTGTTCGTAAATGCGGTCTAACATGTGTAGGGTTGAATTCCACCTTGTTGCAACGTCGCAGATCAGGCGATGCTGTGGAATTCCGTTCTGCCGCTGCAGCTCAAGGAGGGTGTGCTTTGCGGTGTAGGAATGGCTGAAATACATGCAAAGTTTACGTGACATTTTAAGGATGTCTTGCAGTGGGATGGTGGATTTTAGGAACCGCTTGACAACCAGATTGAACACGTGAGCCATGCATGGCGCATGGCACAACCTTCCTTAACGCAGAGCAGACACCATGTTCTTTCCGTTGTCGGTCAACATGGTTCCGATATTCAGTTTGCGCTGAGACAGCCATCTGTCGATTTCTCTGTTCATTACACTGAGAAGTTCCTCCCCTGTGTGACTACGTTCGCCAAGGCATACCAGGTGCAGCACAGCGTGACACTGTTGCGCCCTGCACATGTGATATGCCGGTCGGGTAATGGGACTTGGCACGGGGGTGGCGGCTGAGGACACGGCGGAAGAAGAGGTGGTAGAGGCGGACAACTTTGCCGGACCAAGGACGTGCAAACGTGGAGGCAAAAGCGGCGTGACCTGTCCAAGTTGCTGGTGCGGCTGTGACGGCACCACGTTCACCCAGTGGGCCGTAAATGACATGTACTGTCCCTGACCGTAGTTACAGCTCCACACGTCGGCGCTGCCGTGCACTTTGGCAGAGACCGACATGCTCAAAGACTGGCCCACCATCTCTTCTACATGTGAATGCAGGGCTGGCACTGCCTTTTTGGCGAAGAAATGACGGCTTGGCACTCTCCACCGCGGCACGGCACAAGCCATCATTTCTCGGAAAGGTGCTGAGTCCACCACTTGGAAAGGGAGGGACTACAGCACCAGCAACTTGGACAGGAGGACGTTCAGCTTTTGCACCGATCGGGTGCGTGCTCGCAAACTGTTGTCTCTTGGAAACGGATTCCAAGAAAGACTGCTGACGGAATCCGTGAAGAGGAGTAGCAGGAGAAGGAGCATCAGAACGAGCGGAAGATGCCAACGAGCGACAACTCCCCTCAGCAGAGGTGTTGGAGCCTTGACTGGCTGATAGAGGGCGATTGACGTCGGGTGACGGAGCAAGTAACGGAGCGGGTGATGGAGCGGGGGCTGGGGCAGGCAGAACCGCCGTATCTTTATCACGGTTTTCCCAGGCCACCAAATGGCGACGCTGCATATGCTGACGCAACGCTGTAGTCCCAACATGGGCCCCCTGGCCACGCTTGACTTTCTGGCCACATAGTCGACATACGGCTACGTTTACTTCCTCGGGCGGCTTGACAAAAAATTGCCACACCGCCGAGTAGGAAACTTTGCCCCCGATACTCCTCACTGGCTGACTGCTGCTTCCTCCGTGCACACCGGCACCACTACTGGCCGTGGTGGTAGGCTGCAGTGGAGCTGGTGCTGTACTCCGTGGCCGTTTGCCTCCACTGACACTGCTGCGACCCTGCTGCCTCCTGGGCAAACCACCGACTGTTTTGCTCACTGCCAAGCTGGCACCCTCTTCTCCTGATGATGCGGAAGCAATAGCCTGATGACGACGAGGCTGCCAAGTGCGATCAGCCTCATCATCATCAATTAGGGTCTCCGCCTCACTACTAGCCCCCTCGGCTGCGTGTGGGTCAGGAGAAAGACCTGTCTCTAGACCGGCTACCGAGCCACTCTCCTCGCCACTACTTCTTCGCCTGGCTGCTGAAGAGACGGATGTCTCCCCCCGTTCCTGACCGCCCTCTGTTAGCTCTTCCTCACTGTACAGTGGGGCTGAGCCCACAGCATACGATACTTCGCTTGGTGAGTTAACACCAAAGGACAGGGGCCGGTCGAGGACACGTGATTTCAGTGGGCTTGCTCCCGGGCCATGCCAACAAACGGTTGTGTCTGACGTACCCACCGACCGTTGGCTGTAGGTGTCAGAGGTGACCTGGGAAGAGGAAGACGACCGAGCCAACCAATCGATGACGGCAGGGTTGTCGGTGGAGACACAACCGCTAGATGACACCGGGAGCACTGGCCTCTGGCTGCGACTAGTGCTGCCTCGACCCCTTCCTCTGCTGCCACGTCTGCTCGCTCCTAAAACATTGCCTCCTCTGCCACTCCTATGCATGTTGTCTGACATACTCTTTAATTAAACGATTCTGTGTCCCTGAGTAACAATTCTGTGTCTGTCCCTGAGTAACAATTCTGTGTCCCTGAGTAACAATTCTGTGTCCCTCAGTGACAATTCTGTGTCCCTCAGTAACAATTCTGTGTCCCTGAGTAACAATTCTGTGTCCCTCAGTAACAATTCTGTGTCCCTCAGTAACAATTCTGTGTCTGTCCCTGAGTAACAATTCTGTGTCTGTCACTGAGTAACAATTCTGTGTCTGTCCCTGAGTAACAATTATGTGTCCCTCAGTAACAATTCTGTGTCCCTCAGTAACAATTCTGTGTCTGTCCCTGAGTAACAATTCTGTGTCCCTCAGTAACAATTCTGTGTCCCTCAGTAACAATTCTGTGTCCCTGAGTAACAATTCTGTGTCCCTCAGTAACAATTCTGTGTCCCTCAGTAAAAAATTCTGTGTCTGTCCCTGAGTAACAATTCTGTGTCTGTCCCTGAGTAACAATTCTGTGTCTGTCGCTGAGTAACAATTCTGTGTCCCTGAGTAACAATTCTGTGTCCCTCAGTAACAATTCTGTGTCTGTCCCTGAGTAACAATTCTGTGTCCCTCAGTAACAATTCTGTGTCCCTCAGTAACAATTCTGTGTCCCTGAGTAACAATTCTGTGTCCCTCAGTAACAATTTTGTGTCCCTCAGTAACAATTCTGTGTCCCTCAGTAACAATTCTGTGTCTGTCCCTGAGTAACAATTCTGTGTCCCTAAGTAACGTTTCTGTGGCCCTAAGTAACAGTTCTGTGGCCCTCAGTAACAAATCTGTGGCCCTCAGTAACAATTCTGTGTCCCTCAGTAACAATTCTGTGTCCCTCAGTAACAATTCTGTGTCTGTCCCTGAGTAACAATTCTGTGTCTGTCCCTGAGTAACAATTCTGTGTCTGTCCCTGAGTAACAATTCTGTGTCTGTCCCTGAGTAACAATTCTGTGTCCCTCAGTAACAATTCTGTGTCCCTGAGTAACAATTCTGTGTCCCTCAGTAACAATTCTGTGTCCCTCAGTAACAATTCTGTGTCCCTCAGTAAATATTCTGTGTCTGTCCCTGAGTAACAATTCTGTGTCCCCAAGTAACAATTCTGTGTCCCTCAGTAACAATTCTGTGTCCCTGAGTAACAATTCTGTGTCTGTCCCTGAGTAACAATTCTGTGTCCCTGAGTAACAATTCTGTGTCCCTCAGTAACAATTCTGTGTCCCTCAGTAACAATTCTGTGTCTGTCCCTGAGTAACAATTCTGTGTCCCTGAGTAACAATTCTGTGTCCCTCAGTAACAATTCTGTGTCTGTCCCTGAGTAACAATTCTGTGTCTGTCACTGAGTAACAATTCTGTGTCCCTCAGTAACAATTCTGTGTCCCTCAGTAACAATTCTGTGTCTGTCCCTGAGTAACAATTCTGTGTCTGTCCCTGAGTAACAATTCTGTGTCCCTGAGTAACAATTCTGTGTCCCTCAGTAACAATTCTGTGTCTGTCCCTGAGTAACAATTCTGTGTCTGTCCCTGAGTAACAATTCTGTGTCTGTCCCTGAGTAACAATTCTGTGTCCCTCAGTAACAATTCTGTGTCCCTCAGTAACAATTCTGTGTCCCTCAGTAACAATTCTGTGTCCCTGAGTAACAATTCTGTGTCCCTCAGTAACAAATTCTGTGTCTGTCCCTGAGTAACAATTCTGTGTCTGTCCCTGAGTAACAATTCTGTGTCTGTCGCTGAGTAACAATTCTGTGTCCCTGAGTAACAATTCTGTGTCCCTCAGTAACAATTCTGTGTCCCTCAGTAACAATTCTGTGTCTGTCCCTGAGTAACAAATCTGTGTCTGTCCCTGAGTAACAATTCTGTGTCCCTCAGTAACAATTCTGTGTCCCTCAGTAACAATTCTGTGTCCCTGAGTAACAATTCTGTGTCCCTGAGTAACAATTTTGTGTCCCTCAGTAACAATTCTGTGACCCTCAGTAACAATTCTGTGTCTGTCCCTGAGTAACAATTCTGTGTCTGTCCCTGAGTAACAATTCTGTGTCCCTAAGTAACGTTTCTGTGGCCCTAAGTAACGGTTCTGTGGCCCTCAGTAACAAATCTGTGGCCCTCAGTAACAATTCTGTGTCCCTCAGTAACAATTCTGTGTCCCTCAGTAACAATTCTGTGCCTGTCCCTGAGTAACAATTCTGTGTCTGTCCCTGAGTAACAATTCTGTGTCTGTCCCTGAGTAACAATTCTGTGTCTGTCCCTGAGTAACAATTCTGTGTCCTTCAGTAACAATTCTGTGTCCCTGAGTAACAATTCAGTGTCCCTGAGTAACAATTCTGTGTCCCTCAGTAACAATTCTGTGTCCCTCAGTAACAATTCAGTGTCCCTGAGTAACAATTCTGTGTCCCTCAGTAACAATTCTGTGTCCCTCAGTAACAATTCTGTGTCCCTGAGTAACAATTCTGTGTCTGTCCCTGAGTAACAATTCTGTGTCCCTCAGTAACAATTCTGTGTCCCTCAGTAACAATTCTGTGTCTGTCCCTGAGTAACAATTCTGTGTCTGTCCCTGAGTAACAATTCTGTGTCCCTGAGTAACAATTCTGTGTCCCTCAGTAACAATTCTGTGTCCCTCAGTAACAATTCTGTGTCTGTCCCTGAGTAACAATTCTGTGTCTGTCGCTGAGTAACAATTCTGTGTCCCTCAGTAACAATTTTGTGTCCCTCAGTAACAATTCTGTGTCTGTCCCTGAGTAACAATTCTGTGTCTGTCCCTGAGTAACAATTCTGTGTCCCTCAGTAACAATTCTGTGTCCCTGAGTAACAATTCTGTGTCCCTCAGTAACAATTCTGTGTCCCTCAGTAACAATTCTGTGTCCCTCAGTAACAATTCTGTGTCTGTCCCTGAGTAACAATTCTGTGTCCCTAAGTAACGTTTCTGTGGCCCTAAGTAACGGTTCTGTGGCCCTCAGTAACAAATCTGTGTCCCTCAGTAACAATTCTGTGTCTGTCCCTAAGTAACAATTCTGTGGCACTAAGTAACGTTTCTGTGGCCCTAAGTAAAGTTTCTGTGGCCCTAAGTAACGATTCTGTGGCCCTAAGTAACGTTTCTGTAGCCCTAAGTAACGTTTCTGTGGCCCTAAGTAACGTTTCTGTGGCCCTAAGTAACGTTTCTGTGGCCCTAAGCAACGGTTCTGTGTCCCTCAGTAACAATTCTGTATCCCTCAGTAACAATTCTGTGTCTGTCCCTGAGTAACAATTCTGTGTCCCTAAGTAACAATTCTGTGTCTGTCCCTGAGTAACAATTCTGTGTCCCTAAGTAACGTTTCTGTGGCCCTAAGTAACGGTTCTGTGGCCCTCAGTAACAAATCTGTGTCCTTCAGTAACAATTCTGTGTCTGTCCCTAAGTAACAATTCTGTGGCCCTAAGTAACGTTTCTGTGGCCCTAAGTAACGTTTCTGTGGCCCTAAGTAATGATTCTGTGGCCCTAAGTAACGATTCTGTGGCCCTAAGTAAAGATTCTGTGGCCCTAAGTAACGTTTCTGTAGCCCTAAGTAACGTTTCTGTGGCCCTAAGTAACAGTTCTGTGGCCCTCAGTAACAATTCTGTGTCCCTCAGTAACAATTCTGTGTCTGTCCCTGAGTAACAATTCTGTGTCCCTAAGTAACGTTTCTGTGGCCCTAAGTAACGGTTCTGTGGCCCTCAGTAACAAATCTGTGTCCTTCAGTAACAATTCTGTGTCTGTCCCTAAGTAACAATTCTGTGGCCCTAAGTAACAATTCTGTGGCCCTAAGTAACGTTTCTGTGGCCCTAAGTAACGTTTCTGTGGCCCTAAGTAACGATTCTGTGGCCCTAAGTAACGTTTCTGTAGCCCTAAGTAACGTTTCTGTGGCCCTAAGTAACAGTTCTGTGGCCCTCAGTAACAGTTCTGTGGCCCTCAGTAACAATTCTGTGTCCCTCAGTAACAATTCTGTGTCTGTCCCTGAGTAACAATTCTGTGTCCCTAAGTAACGTTTCTGTGGCCCTAAGTAACGGTTCTGTGGCCCTCAGTAACAAATCTGTGTCCTTCAGTAACAATTCTGTGTCTGTCCCTAAGTAACAATTCTGTGGCCCTAAGTAACGTTTCTGTGGCCCTAAGTAACGATTCTGTGGCCCTAAGTAACGATTCTGTGGCCCTAAGTAACGTTTCTGTAGCCCTAAGTAACGTTTCTGTGGCCCTAAGTAACAGTTCTGTGGCCCTCAGTAACAATTCTGTGTCCCTCAGTAACAATTCTGTGTCTGTCCCTGAGTAACAATTCTGTGTCCCTAAGTAACGTTTCTGTGGCCCTAAGTAACGGTTCTGTGGCCCTCAGTAACAAATCTGTGTCCTTCAGTAACAATTCTGTGTCTGTCCCTAAGTAACGTTTCTGTGGCCCTAAGTAACGTTTCTGTGGCCCTAAGTAACGATTCTGTGGCCCTAAGTAACGATTCTGTGGCCCTAAGTAACGTTTCTGTAGCCCTAAGTAACGTTTCTGTGGCCCTAAGTAACAGTTCTGTGGCCCTCAGTAACAGTTCTGTGGCCCTCAGTTACAATTCTGTGTCCCTCAGTAACAATTCTGTGTCTGTCCCTGAGTAACAATTCTGTGTCCCTAAGTAACGTTTCTGTGGCCCTAAGTAACGGTTCTGTGGCCCTCAGTAACAAATCTGTGTCCCTCAGTAACAATTCTGTGTCTGTCCCTAAGTAACAATTCTGTGGCACTAAGTAACGTTTCTGTGGCCCTAAGTATAGTTTCTGTGGCCCTAAGTAACGATTCTGTGGCCCTAAGTAACGTTTCTGTAGCCCTAAGTAACGTTTCTGTGGCCCTAAGTAACGTTTCTGTGGCCCTAAGTAACGTTTCTGTGGCCCTAAGTAACGGTTCTGTGTCCCTCAGTAACAATTCTGTATCCCTCAGTAACAATTCTGTGTCTGTCCCTGAGTAACAATTCTGTGTCCCTAAGTAACAATTCTGTGTCTGTCCCTGAGTAACAATTCTGTGTCCCTAAGTAACGTTTCTGTGGCCCTAAGAAACGGTTCTGTGGCCCTCAGTAAGAAATCAGTGTCCCTCAGTAACAATTCTGTGTCTGTCCCTAAGTAACAATTCTGTGGCCCTAAGTAACGTTTCTGTGGCCCTAAGTAACGATTCTGTGGCCCTAAGTAACGATTCTGTGGCCCTAAGTAACGTTTCTGTGGCCCTAAGTAACGTTTCTGTTGCCCTAAGTAACAGTTCTGTGGCCCTCAGTAACAATTCTGTGTCCCTCAGTAACAATTCTGTGTCTGTCCCTGAGTAACAATTCTGTGTCCCTAAGTAACGTTTCTGTGGCCCTAAGTAACGGTTCTGTGGCCCTCAGTAACAAATCTGTGTCCCTCAGTAACAATTCTGTGTCTGTCCCTAAGTAACAATTCTGTGGCCCTAAGTAACGTTTCTGTGGCCCTAAGTAACGTTTCTGTGGCCCTAAGTAACGATTCTGTGGCCCTAAGTAACGATTCTGTGGCCCTAAGTAACGTTTCTGTAGCCCTAAGTAACGTTTCTGTTGCCCTAAGTTACGTTTCTGTGGCCCTAAGTAACGTTTCTGTGGCCCTAAGTAACAGTTCTGTGGCCCTCAGTAACAATTCTGTGTCCCTCAGTAACAACTCTGTGTCTGTCCCTGAGTAACAATTCTGTGTCCCTAAGTAACGTTTCTGTGGCCCTAAGTAACGGTTCTGTCGCCCTCAGTAACAAATCTGTGTCCCTCAGTAACAATTCTGTGTCTGTCCCTAAGTAACGTTTCTGTGGCCCTAAGTAACGTTTCTGTGTCCCTAAGTAACGTTTCTGTGGCCCTAAGTAACGTTTCTGTGGCCCTAAGTAACGATTCTGTGTCCCTCAGTAACAATTCTGTGTCTGTCCCTAAGTAACAATTCTGTGTCTGTCCCTGAGTAACAATTCTGTGTCCCTAAGTAACGTTTCTGTGGCCCTAAGTAACAGTTCTGTGGCCCTCAGTAACAATTCTGTGTCCCTCAGTAACAATTCTGTGTCTGTCCCTAAGTAACAATTCTGTGGCCCTAAGTAACGTTTCTGTGGCCCTAAGTAACAGTTCTGTGGCCCTCAGTAACAATTCTGTGTCCCTCAGTAACAATTCTGTCTGTCCCTAAGTATCAATTCTGTGGCCCTAAGTAACGTTTCTGTGGCCCTAAGTAACGTTTCTGTGGCCCTAAGTAACGATTCTGTGGCCCTAAGTAACGTTTCTGTGGCCCTAAGTAACGTTTCTGTGGCCCTAAGTAACGATTCTGTGGCCCTAAGTAACGTTTCTGTGTCCCTAAGTAACGTTTCTGTGTCCCTAAGTAAAGTTTCTGTGGCCCTAAGTAACGTTTCTGTGTCCCTAAGTAACGTTTCTGTGGCCCTAAGTAACGTTTCTGTGTCCCTAACGTTTCTGTGTCCCTAAGTAACGTTTCTGTGGCCCTAAGTAACGTTTCTGTGTCCCTAACTAACGTTTCTATGTCCCTAAGTAACGTTTCTGTGTCCCTAACTCTCTCCCTGAATACAGCCAGGTCTGCCTCTGTTGAATGACTGGAGGCAAATGGAGAATTCTAAAATGGCCGCCATTTATAGCTCGACCATTACACAGTGCTGGCTGGCTGGCTGCTGATTGGCTAATGCGATCACATGTCATGAATGAATGCATTATGGGTCAGCGCGCCTTGTCTGCGCGCCTTCCCAGACATCCCCGCTCCGTCGCCGCACATGTCGCCGCCATTTTAGGAAAAATTTTCGAAAATCGAAATTTTCCTAATATTCGAAACGAATTCCACTTCGCCTACTTCGATTCGCTCATCTCTAGTAATAATTTCAAACCAATACTATGTACGTTTTCTAAAAAAGAGACAAAGAAATGTTACTCTATATAAGGAGTACCAAAATACCTACTTTATATAAGGTATTTGGAAGACAGGAGGTATACAGGAGTTTGCAATTTTTTGTAAAATTCTTTACCTGAGACAAGTATGTCCACATATGAAGAAATGAAAGATCAGAGAAGAGCACAGTTGAAATACATCTGATAAACTAATATATTCTTAACTTGCATGCGGGCATGTTTGTAAATACAAAGGGCTCTATCTTGGTCAAGGTCCCAACCGACCACAATGGCCGAAGCCTGCTTACCGCTTAAAAAGGATAAACTGTTAGTACATTTAATGTCCTAAAAAGAGAAAAAAAACTTTTTTACTTTAGTCTTTGCATTTTTTTTTTTACAAAAGATAGATAAACATTCAAAGCTATGTTATTAGCACCTGTTGCTTTGATGCAGTCCTCCCAGTGCCAGGAATGATGGTCTACACTAAGGCCCACCACACACAGGCCCACCACACACTAACCTTTCCTGTAACACTAGCCCTCACCCTCACATTAATCCTTTCTAACCTCTAGCATTAGCCCTCATATTAACTCCCTCACTCTAAAGCCTTGTACACATCAGAAAATCGGACGAAAGATCATCTGGATTTTTTGGCTTGCTAGTCACCTTTTGAAGCAGAATCAGTTACTCATTATAAGAAAGTTACACTAGCTCTCACATTAATCCACCATGTATTCCTAACACTCACCCTTACACTAGGCCACCCTGTAACCTTTCATTGGTGCTCACACTTTATCTCCTTGTATCCCTAATACTAGCTCGACATTAACCCTCCCCAGGGGCGGACTGACCATTTGGAGACTCAGGCACTGCTCGAGGGCCCGGGGTCAGTAGGGGGCCCCATGAGATGCCCCTGGTACCTTTTTCATAGGCTTTTTTGAGTTTGGGCAAGGACACAGGGGCCCCATGATCCCCTATTGCCCGGGGGCCCCATGAGTTGTCAGTCTGCCCTGACCCTCCCTGTATCTCTAATACTAGCCCTCACATTGACCCTTCACGTATCACTAGCACTAGCCCTCACATTGACTCCCCTTGTAACCCTATCATTAGCCCTCACATTAACCCTTCTTGTAACTTTATACTAGCTTTCACAATAGCCCTTCCTGTATTCCCAATGTGAACCCTTACATTATTTCTCCCTATAACCTTATATTAGCTCTCACAAAAACCCTCCCTGTATTTATATGACTAGCCCTCACAGTAACCATTCATGTTTCCCTAATACTAGCCAACACCTTAATCTCCCCTTTAACTTTATTACTTGCCCTCACATTAGCCCTTCCTGTAACCATACACTCACCTTCACATTAAAGTGGAACTTCACTCTCTCAATCAAAATTTCTACTCCCTATATCATATTTACTTGTTTTACCTTCATATATTTCCTGGTTTTCATGCCAAGGCAAATTATGTCATACATCCCAGCAGTCTTCAGGAAGGGAGGGTTCTCAGCTCAGCCAATGCTAAGGACAGATGGATTCCAGGAAGTAACTGCTGCATGAATCATCTACCCTTACTCAAGATGGCCACTGCCAGAAATGCCAGGAGGTGTTTTTCAAAATTATTTCTCAGCAAAATAAAGCATGGGGACATGGATGGATTCAGGAGATTGCTTTCAATATTAAAAATTAATTGTATAGCATTTTTGGTTTGTGGTGCTCAGATACAGTGCAGTTCCACTTTAAACCTCCTTTCAACCCCAGCACTAACTTTGCTTAAAGATGGACTGTATCATAATAATATGCAAATTTCTGATAGACTATTACTATTTAGGGGACAGTATGTGTGTGAAGGTCATGGTATAGCTAGTGGAAGTTAGGCACTTTCAACTGGACTTACAATAGTGAAAATCGTACAGAACAAGTTCAGTTAAATGTGACTAGCTACTACTAACTATATTGTGCACACTGTGAAAAGAAGAATTTTATTACCTTATTACTATTTATTCAGTGCCAACTATTCCCTCAAGGTAATGGCCTCAAACACAGCTGCATCCTTAAGCAAACATGTCTATAACCAAATTAACAGAGAGAATCTAGCTAATAAATTTTACAAGAGATTGTTACAGAAAACTATCAGACAGTTTTTATCAGTAGAGCCAAGGGGGCACAGTGCTTCAAAGCATTTTCTATTTTATCTGTAATAACATTTTATGCCAGCCTGCTTCACTTCATGGTTTGGGGACCTTTTCAATGCCTATAAATTGTTATTGTGGAATACTACCATGTGTTTAATCAATGTTGGAAGACATTTTCCTATATACATAGTGTATTTATCTATCTATACCTATATATATATATATATATTCCTGACCTGAACTCGATAGAACACCTTTGGGATGAATTAGAGCAAAGACCTTCTCATCTGACATCAGTGCCTGACCTCACAAATGCGCTTCTGGAAGAATGGTCAGACATTTCCATTGTTTCCATTGACACACTCTTAAACCTTGTGGACAGCCTTCCCAGAAGAGCTGAAGCTGTTATAGCTGCAAAGGGTGGACCAACTCAATATTAAACCCTAAGGACTAAGACTGGGATGCAATTAAAGTTCATGTGCGTGTAAGGACAGATGTCCCAATACTTTTGGCAATATAGTGTATATTGAAATGCCACCTGCAGCTGAGTTTTTTCAGAAGAGGTACTAGCAATGGTCAAACCGGAACTCAGTGTTACCACCTGTAAATGATTTCTTTCAGGGGAGGTACTAGCAATTGTCCAAACTGGAGCTGGTAGCGCGATGGCTGACCTCCATGTAATGGCTATGGTGAGATTTAATATTCAAGAAAAAGTACAATAATTGATGTTCCTACTTTCAGTTCATCATTACCATATACACTATAATACCAAAAGTATTGGGACTCCTGCCTTTACACGCACATGAACTTTAATGGCATCCCAGTCTTAGTCCATAGGGTTCAATACTGAGTTGGCCGACCCTTTGCAGCTATAACAGCTTCAACTCTTCTGGGAAGGCTATCTACAATGTTTGAGGAGTAATGTCTATGGGAATGTTTGACCTTTCTTCCAGCAGCACATTTGTGAGGTCAGGCACTGATGTCGGTCAAGAAGGCCTGGCTTACAGTCTCAACTCTAATTCACCCCAAAGGTGTTCTATTAGGTGGTAAGGACTCTGTGTAGGCCAGTCAAGTTCCTCCACTCCAAACTTGCTCATCCATGTCTTTATGAACCATGCTTTGTGCACTGGTGCGCAGTCATGTTGGAACAGGCAGGGGCCATCCTCAAACTGTTTCCACAAAGTTGGGAGCATAAAATTGACCAAAATGTCTTGGTATGATGACGCCTTAAGACTTCCCTTCACTGGAACTAAGAGGCCAAGCCCAACCTCTGAAAAACAACCCCACACCATAGTCACCCCCCCCCACCAAACTTTACACTTTGCAAACTGCAGTCAGGTAAGTACTGTTCTCCTGACAACCACCAAACCCAGACACGTGCATCAGATTGACAGACAGAGAAGCGTGATTCATCACTCCAGAGAACACTTCTCAACTGCTCTAGAGTCCAGTGGCGGCGTGCTTTACACCACTGTATCCGAGGCTTTGCATTGCACTTGGTGATGTAAGGCTTGCATGCAGCTGCTCGGCCATGATAACCCATTCCATTAAGCTTTCTACACACTGTTGTGCTAATCTGAAGGCCACACAAAGTTTGGAGGTCTTTAACTATTGACTCTGAAGACAGTTGGCAACTTTTGCGCACTGTATGCTTCAGCATGTGCTGGCCCAGCTCTGTCATTTTATATGACCTACCACTTCATGGCTGAGTTGCTGTTGTACCTTGTTGCTTCCACTTTGTTATAATACCATTAACAGTTGTCTGTGGAATATTTAGTAGCAAGCAAATTTCACGGACGGAGTAACCTATCACGGTACCACATTTGAATTCACTGAGCTCCTGAGAGGAATCCATTCTTTCACAAATGTTTGTAGGAGCAGTCTGCATACCTAGGTGCTTGATTTTATACACCTGTGGCCATAGAGGTGATTTAAACACCTGAATCCAATGATTTGGAGGGATGTCCCAACACTTTTGGCAATATAGTGTATGTTATCAGCAGTGGCACCAAACTATTTTTGCAGAAGAATACAATGAGAATCTGACTGCTAACAAATAGGGATGAGCGAATGTGTCTTGTTTCAATTTGCAAGATCTTCACCAAACCCTTCATATAGTCTAAAAATTGCGAACTTAAATCTGAACCTCATTGGAGTCACGTGAATCTTAAAAAACTATTTTGTTTATTTTCATGGCTGATATGTAAGGGATTATCAAACAAAGAGCAAGAGGGGCTGTGCACTGCCATGAGGGACAGGCATCAATAAAAAAAACAAAAAAAAAAAAATATAAATATAAAGGGAAGATTAGGAAAAACCTTTTGTCACAAGTTGGTCAAGAGGGCAATAGTTGGACCCCTTTGTTTCATCCTAAGCTGCACCAGATTTTGCACTCTCCAGGTTTAGTAAATCAACCACATAGTGTTTTAGGGTTGCACAGCAATTAATTGCATCTGGGGTTGACGAGCAGGGCAATGGAAACATGGAAGAAGGTGACAACAGGTAGGGAGAACCAATTCAAACTGATGTTCTTGTAGGTGCACTCCAAAAGAAAAACAAACGAAACCAGCGCTCCAATCTTCATGCAAACCAAGGAATTGTCAAATGCCAACCGAAGAGGTGCTGCCCTTCTGAGATCGGGAAATCTGACCACTGATGAATAAAAACAAACAAGGGCGCACTCTCATCGTGCATTACCGAGGTATAACACATAATTTATTAAATAGAAAGGATGTATACTCACAAACCAACGTGATAATGGGCAGTATAGGTGATCCACAGAAACAGTCACAATGCAACTGTGTCTAATGATGCGGATAACTTGACGCGTTTCGGGAGTTAAACCCCCTTCCTCAGAGCTCTTTCTATTTAATAAATTACGTGTTATACCACGGTAATGCACGATGAGAGTGCACCCTTGTTTGTTTTGATGTTCTTGTAGCCACAGCCTACTGCCAGGTGGGCTCCAGTAATGAGGAGGGGATTTGTTGAGGTCTCTGAATGTATTTTGGTGGCAGATACGGCAGAGGAGGAAAGGGATGAGAGGGTGACGGACGTTAACTTATAGCTCTTCCAGAGGGGAAAAGGGTCAGCATAGGGCCATGCAGATTAGGGGGATGCATAGGCTGCAACCTTACTCTCATTCTTTCAAGCCACCTTGTCATCTCCAGCTGTAGCATTCAGCAGGCAAGTTTTCCTGCCCAAGCTTTTAAAATGCCCCTGGCCACTCAAATACCCACCAAGTATAATTACAGCTTGGCCATGCAGCAGCATCTGTGTATGCATCAGTGAGTCAGTAAAGAGTACCTATGTGAGTATGGCTCAAAGACAGACTAGAGGAAGCTGGGGTTCTTGTCCATGTCAGTGGCTCCTAATGGACTCTTGCACCATATTGCCACAGTTTTAGGAGTCAACCAGAACAATGACCTGTGACAATATGTTCCTCAGTGTTACAGTTCCTGTGGTCTTTCTCCCGTAGTGAATACTGTATGGCATTATACACAGTGCAGTATGGCATTATACACATAGCAGTTGGAGGAAGCAAAGGACTCACTGATGTCTCAGAGTCCACTGCTTGCAGACACTGTTCCTGTGAGGCCTCAGCAGGTACAGTAAGAGCATGAGGGGGATCATTATGGTTTGCTATAATGGTATCCAGGAGGAAGAGAATAAAAAAGTCTTACAGGGGTGGGGTTTATTACTATGTATGTAGCAGAGGGGAGGTAGCTGAGGACAATGTTTACCTCAGTGGCCACCGAGGACTTGGGTAGCTCCACATTTAGCAACTTATGGCAGATGGACTCCTTTATACTCTTTAACTTGCAAAAGAAGCATATGGTTTGTGGCTGACAACCCTCCTGGGTCCATTTTACAAGGGTAGAGTCATGCAGCTCATCCTGCCCTTGCAGAGGGAGCAAAACATGAAAAACATGGAGGATGTGCTGTGGAGGAATCTGTTAAGCTCCTTTCCAGAGGCTGGCAGTATACTGTCTCGTGGACAATATGGCTTGGGGCCTTCTATCATTGAAAAGAGGAGCAGTGTTGGGAATGACTGTCTTAGGAGTGTGTTAAAAACATTTTTCTCTATCCAGTGCTAAGGGTTGTTTACTGCCAGCAGCAATGGAGGTGATGCCCCCACTTCAGGGAAGTGAAAAGTGAAACCAACTTGGCTACTCATGTAAGTGCCCACCCGGCTCGCTGACCTCAGGAACATAAACTGGAAGAAGTGGCCACACACTGCAGATGAATGCTGATATAAAGAGAAGTTTATTCCATCATACACTGTACACCAAGCATCACAGCAAAGGATGGTTGACATGTTTCTCACTAAAGCGCGCTTAATCATAATGACGTAATGATTAAGCACGCTTTTGTGTAAAACATGTTAACAATCCTTTGCCCAAGGTGCTTGGTGTAGAGCGTAATATGGAATAAACTTCTATTTATATCAGCATTCATCTTCGGTGTGCGGCCACTTCTCCCTGTTTAAGCAATCAGCAGCAGCTGCCTTTTCCTCTAATGAGGATGAATCACTGATCAAAATTTCCCTAGTATGCAGTTAAGATGCTGGGCTGCCTTGCAGCCAGCTTCCTTTCTGAACATACATTTAGTGCTTTGGAAGGCTTTGTGACAGACAGAAGAGTCTGCCTGTCCCTGGACATAGTTCACTGTCTAACACTGGTTAAAATAAACTAATTCTGGATCAGCAGCAACTACAAAACACCTGCTGCAGATTAACGTTTGAGAGATTCTGCCACATAAAGTTGCAGCCTAAACCTCTGATTTCATCACTGCAGCCATTAAAAAAATCTCATCTCCTGCTACCATTGTCATCTCCTGTGCCCATCAGCACACCCAGCCACCATTAACACTTCCATCTACCAGTGCTGACCTGGTACTGTTAACACCTTTACCATCTCATACTGGGCTCATTGCTATTGTTCCTTGCAATGACATTTTTAATTTGGCACAACCAATTTTCCTATAGCTATTTCACTGTTGCAAAGAATTAAAAATTTTTTGACAGGTAAAATCTTGTGCATTCCACTAATATTGCTGTAGGGGTTTTGAACCACTAACACCTCAAACCCAATTTTTTCCTCAGCTGTTTACCAAAGATAAATATTTTTACATATTTTTGCAGCTGGCTGACTACTGCATTTGCCCTTACACCCCGGATTACATTAAACACTACTATGAAATCGTGCAACTTACAGTGAAGTTGCACGATTTCAAAGTTGGATGACATGCCGATTTCAGGTGTGATTTACAAGACATCTGATACAGATATCTATGCAAATCGCACTAAAAGTAGTACATGTACTACTTTAGAAATCATTGCGGCTCTGACCAAGTCGAAACTGCACTGATATGACCACTCTAATTGTAGACAATAGGCTGCGATTTGAAATGTGATTTTCATGCCACTTGCATCCAGTGTGCCCGGGGTCTTAATGTTTACATTTCATTATAGGCCATTGGCTTTAAAAATGGAAAACGATGTTTCTGCATTGTTTTCAGTTTGGACTTTTTTTGGCTTTCATAGTATGTTGTTTGTATTAATCTTTTGACCCTACTTGAGCACGTTGGCTGTTGTTCGTTGCAATGACTCTTTTAATTTGGCACACCCAATTCTGTAGCTATTTGACTATTGCAAAGAATTAACATTTTTTAGACAGGTAACATCTTGTGCTCTCCGCTAATATTGCTTTAGGGTTTTTGAACCACTAACACCCAAATCTAATTTTTTTCCACAGCTGTTTCTCAAAGATAAAACATTTTACAGATTTTTGTAGCTGGCTGACTACTGCATTTGCCATTAATGTTTGAATTTCATTACAGGTCATTGGCATTAAAAATTGACTGCATTGTTTTTAGTTTGGATTTTGTTGGTGCTTTCATAGCATATTGTTTGTATTAACCTTTTGACCCTACTTGAGCACATTGGCACGATCCATAATTATATTATATACATGCTCTTTAAAGTAGGGTGGCCTCACAATAATTCTTTAAATAGAAACCACCCGTTCTCATTCCATAACTTTGGATTTTGTGGCCAAAAACATATACTTTACATTTTGGCAGCTGACTTGTTTTTATTCCTTTTGATACAGGAAGAATACAATATTTATTTATGTATTTATTAATAAAGATGGAGTCTGCCTCCCTATTTGATTCTATAAAAAAAAAATTGATTTTGTGTAGCTGATCTGTATAATTTAAAAATGATGTATCCAAAAAAATAACAAATGCATATTTAGGCTGAAATATGACTTATCTCTGCTTCCAAAATGTAATTTTGTTTTAAAATGATGATATTCTGTGTATAAAATTTTAACAACTCTCTAAAAATAAGTTGCATTGCATTCTTATAGCTATCACTGTATTAGGAATACTCTCTCCTGTAAAAAAAGAGATTCAGTACAGCACCGCATTACTATTATCATGTAGTGTCTTCAAAACATACCACTGCAGAGACAAGAAGATATTCTGGCAGCCACAAACCATTCCTAGCCATGCGGTTAACAGATAAAAGCAGTCTCAGCTTGCTCCATCTAAGCCACATTCCAAAGCATTTTGCTCTGCCTCAAGTCTTCAACATGGACCTCCATGATTAAGCCTAGGGGTGAGACAAAACATGTTGGGGTGTGGCTTAGATGGAGCAAGCTGAGGCTGCTTTTATCTGTTAACTGCATGACTGGGAATAGTGTATAGTTTCTACAATATTCTCTTTTCTATGCAGTATACCTCGAGCCAGGATGGCCTCACTCCCAGCCTGCACCTCACAGCAGCTTCCACCTCACAGGATCATGGTTACCTGAGCAGGGCCCCTAAGCAACATTCAGGTTCAATAAATACAAGTCTCATTGCTTATTTCTGGCTGAAAGATGTGATCCTGTGTATCAAATATGTTCAATTTCTATATAATGTTTGAAGAACAAACTTTTAATGAAATATTTTTTCCTGATAAATTCCTACTCTCTGCCTCCCAAATTGCCTACTGTTTGCCTCCTATGTGACTCTATAGACACATGGGCTGCACAAAAATAAAAAAATGGAGAGCTTGGAAGGGAACTGAAATATGCTCTGTGGATGACACAATCTTAGCCTGCAATGGGGACACTGAGAAGATGGGAGGGACAACTAAAGGCAGGATCAACCAGGTATATTTCACTCTACACAATAGGAATGCTTTAATGGCTTTGTATGGGAATAAATAACCAATTTTTGGTAAAATGCAATTTGCTTGCTGTATGACCAAAATAAAGCAACCTGCCCACACGGCTTTAAAAGCTATGGTGCTAATCTGTTAACATGTACCCCCTTGATTAATTCTTGAAAAATAAAATGGAAATAGTTTATTTATTTCTAGCTACAATATAATTAAAAGTTTCTTGGCTAAAAAGGATTACAAGCTTAGCAGGAAATCTGACAATTTTTACTTAAATGATAAGTGTGCCTGTTATATAAAAATGCAGGTAAAAAAAATGTACATTTATTATTTTTTACACTGCAGCCTGTAAGGCATCGCACCCGAGATCAGCAAATCACAGGTGTAAAGCCAGGATTCTGCACACTTTCAGTTTGCTCTCTGCCCGTAGGAATGGCAGGATAATCAATTAACTACAAGAACACTCACTAGGACCCTCACATTTCATTGAGAACTTCAAGCCATCAGCCATGGAGGCTTATGGTAGATGTAGTTCATTCATTCACAGAACTCTGTGAATGAATGATGCGGTCGTATGGGCAGAACCACATGCAGCTGTGCTGTTATTAAATTGCGCTAGTGGGTGGGGGAGAGGATACTCCATCCGCTGTCACAGGGTGTGGGGTCAGGGGGAGAGGAGGCAGACAGATGTTTAACTGTGAATATGAGTAGAACATGTAACATGTTCCAAAGGTGAACTTATCCTTTAATTCAGTCTGTGCAAAAGGAAGCCATTTTTTTTTGCTTTCAGATGCCATCTACTTACTCTCTTCCTTCAGAAATTGTGGCCTATTCTAATGAAGACTTGAAAAGGGTGGCAAAATTCTTTTCAATGTGTATATTTTCAACTGTACATATAAAGAACCTAGTTTCTTTGTTCCAGATGCTCAGACATTTAGAAATTGCAGCCTACCAAAACAGGCTGATTATCTGTGATGCAAATCTCCAACTTTTTCCCATCTTCAGGCTCCAAAACAACACACTATTTTTTTACTTCCAGTTGTAATGTGCTTGCCATCTTTTTTGCCTATCCAATAAAATTTGGTTTATGCTTTTTATTTTCAAATTAATAGACAATTTATTTTAGGACACAAATTGTTTAACTTTCAAATTCAATATGCCCTTTAAGTTGCTCAGAAATTTCAGTCTGACAATACAGGCTTAATGAAAAATGAAGACTCTAAAATATGAGCCCAGCAACATGGGCATGTGGCCGCCATCCCTCTAAATGTAAATTTAACCACTTGCCCTCCTGAGGATTTTCCCCCTTCATGACCAGGCCATTTTTTGCGTTACAGCCTGCGTTATTTTAGCTGACAATTGCGCAGTCATGCAATGTTGCACCCAAATGTAATCTACATCCTTTTTTACCATGAATTGAACTTTCTTTTGGTGATGTTTGATCACCTGTGTTTTTTTTTTTTTGCGGTATAAGCAAAAAAAGACCGACAATTTTGAGGAAAAAAAATAATATTTTGGACTTTTTGCTATTAAACATATCCTGTAAAAAAATAAAAAAAATCTAATTTCATCATAAATTTAGGACAAAATGTATCCTGTGACATGTCTTTGCTAAAACAAAAAAACAATACGTGTAAATTAATTGGTTTACGTGAAAGTTATAGCATTTACAAATGGCGTTATAGATAATGGGAATTTTTTTTCTACTAGTAATGTCGGTGATCAGCGACTTTTAGCGGGACTGCAGCGGACATTCTGACACTGGGGGGAACTAACTTGGTGTCACTGACACCCCAGTGACACCAATACAATGATCAGTGATAAAAAAAGCACTGATACTGTAATAATGGCACTGGGCAGGAAGGGGTTAATGTGAGGGGTGATCAAAGGGTTAACTGTGTGCTGGGAGTGTACTAGAGGGCGGGGTGTGTGTTCTTTACTGTAAGCACACTGATCGGGATGGTTTTACTGTGCACAGCCATCCCGTGCAGTGTGCTCAAGCTGACAGGGAGGAAGATTGTTTGTAAACAAAACAATCTTCCTCCCCGTTGGAAGTGCTCGGTAATCACGGGTATTTACCAGCTGGGACTCGGTGATTGACATCCGCGGCTGCGAATGGTGATGCAGATAGCGCCCCCTACCCGGAAATGCAAAATTATGTATATATACATGATTCTACGCACAGGTGCCACCCTGTAGCAGTATATTTGCTATAGGGCAGTCCTTAAGTGGTTAAAATTAAAGAAAAAAAAATGTCCTCAGTAATAGCTATGAATTAGGTTAGGGCCCTTTAAGAAATACATATAGGAAAAAAGCAGGAAAGGGAGTAGGCGCGTAACCATTGGAAAAGGCAGGAAAACCTTGTGATCCTTTGGAACATTCTGGAATAGTGGGGCTTATTATATAAAGGCACTCCGTGACAGAAGATTTTGCAGTTGGTCAGAGTCGGCCAACGGGCTCCCCACCCTCCCTCCTTTGTCGCAAAACACTATTTATGTTGTTACATAGTTACATATTTAGTCTGGCTGAAAAGGACAAAAGTCCATACAGTTCAACCATAGAAAAAAAAAAGTTATAATCCTATACTCACAGTTGATCCAGAGGAAGGCAAAAAAAACCCCAGCAAAGCACAATCCAGTTTGCACCTGCTGGGAAAAAAATTCCTTCCTGATCCCCCGAAAGGCAATCGGATATTCCCTGGATCAACTTTACCTATAAATGTTAGTATCCAGTTATATTCTGTGTATCTAAGAAAGAATCCAGGCGTTTTTTAAAGTAATCCACTGAGCTGACCAGAACCAACTCTTGAGGGAGTCTATTCCACATTTTCACAGCTCTCACTGTGAAGAAACCTTTCCGTGTTTGGAGATTAAATTTCTTTTCCTCCAGATGTAAAGAGTGCCCCCTTGTCCTCTGTGATGACCTCAGGGTGAATAACTCTACACCGAGTTCACTATATGAACCACTGATGTATTTATACATGTTGATCATATCCCCCCTTAATCTCTTCTCAAGAGAGAATAAATTCAGTTCCTCTAATCCAGCGGTTCTCAACCTGGGGGTCGAACGACCATTTCCCAGGGGTCGCCTAAGACCATCGGAAAACACATATTTCCGATGGTCTTAGGAACCGAGACACCGCTGCTGTCTCCGGCGATGTGTGGGCGGGATGATACGCTGCTCCTGTCACCTGGCCACACCTCCGGGATCGCTCAGCAGCTCCGCCTCCTCGCCGCTGATTGGCCACCGGAACTGTAGCTCAGGAGAGGCACACAGGCGGCCAATCACCGGCGAGGAGGTGGAGCTTGGAGAGGAGGAGCCGAGCGACAGCGCGCGTACATCAAAGAAGACCGAGGGAGCTGCCGGAGCGAGTGAAGAGGAGAGCGGCCAGAGAAGGAAGACAGCTGACAGGTAAGTGAGAGAGCGAGCCCAGGCTGGAGCAGGGGTCAGCAAGGTAAGTATCATTGGTGTCAGTGGGAGGAATAGTGCCCCATCATTTGTGTCACTAATACCAACGATGGGGCACTATTCCTCCCCCCACTGACACCAACGATGGGGCACTATTCCTCCCCCCACTGACACCAACGATGGGGCACTATTCCTCCCCCCACTGACACCAACGATGGGGCACTATTCCTCCCCCCACTGACACCAACGATGGGGCACTATTCCTCCCCCCACTGACACCAACGATGGGGCACTATTCCTCCCCCCACTGACACCAACGATGGGGCACTATTTCCCCCCCCCTGACCCCAATGATGGGGCACTATTCTCCCCTCCACCACACTGACATCAATGATGGGGCACTATTCCTCCCACTGACACCAATGATGGGGCACTATTCCTCCCCCCACTGACACCAACGATGGGGCACTATTCTCCCCTCCATCACACTGACATCAATGATGGGGCACTATTCCTCCCACTGACACCAATGATGGGGCACTATTCCTCCCACTGACACCAATGATGTGGCACTATTCCTCCCACTGACACCAGTGATGGGGCACTACTCCCACTGACACCAGTGATGGGGCACTACTCCCCCCACTGACACCAGTGATGGGGCACTATTCCTCCCACTGACACCAATGATGGGGCACTACTCCCCCCACTGACACCAATGATGGGGCACTACTCCCCCCACTGACACCAATGATGGGGCACTATTCCCCCCACTGACACCAATGATGGGGCACTATTCCTCCCACTGACACCAATGATGGGGCACTACTCCTCCCACTGACACCAATGATGGGGCACTACTCCTCCCACTGACACCAATGATGGGGCACTACTCCTCCCACTGACACCAATGATGTGGCACTATTCCTCCCACTGACACCAGTGATGGAGCACTACTCTTCCCACTGACACCAGTGATGGGGCACTACTCCCCCCACTGACACCAGTGATGGAGCACTACTCCCCCCACTGACACCAATGATGGGGCACTACTCCCCCCACTGACACCAGTGATGGGGCACTACTCCTCCCACTGACACCAATGATGGGGCACTATTCCTCCCACTGACACCAATGATGGGGCACTATTCCTCCCCCCACTGACACCAACGATGGGTCACTATTCCTCCCCCCACTGACACCAACGATGGGGCACTATTCCTCCCCCCACTGACACCAACGATGGGGCACTATTCCTCCCCCCACTGACACCAACGATGGGGCACTATTTCCGCCCCCCTGACCCCAATGATGGGGCACTATTCTCCCCTCCACCACACTGACATCAATGATGGGGCACTATTCCTCCCACTGACACCAATGATGGGGCACTATTCCTCCCCCCACTGACACCAACGATGGGACACTATTTCCCCCCCCCCCCCGACCCCAATGATGGGGCACTATTCTCCCCTCCATCACACTGACATCAATGATGGGGCACTATTCTTCCCACTGACACCAATGATGGGGCACTATTCCTCCCACTGACACCAATGATGTGGCACTATTCCTCCCACTGACACCAGTGATGGGGCACTACTCCCACTGACACCAGTGATGGGGCACTACTCCCCCCACTGACACCAATGATGGGGCACTACTCCCCCCACTGACACCAATGATGGGGCACTATTCCCCCCACTGACACCAATGATGTGGCACTATTCCTCCCACTGACACCAGTGATGGAGCACTACTCCTCCCACTGACACCAGTGATGGAGCACTACTCCCCCCACTGACACCAATGATGGGACACTACTCCCCCACTGACACCAATGATGGGGCACTACTCCCCCCACTGACACCAATGATGGGGCACTATTCCTCCCACTGACACCAATGATGGGGCACTACTCCTCCCACTGACACCAATGATGGGGCACTACTCCTCCCACTGACACCAATGATGGGGCACTACTCCTCCCACTGACACCAATGATGGGGCACTACTCCTCCCACTGACACCAATGATGTGGCACTATTCCTCCCACTGACACCAGTGATGGAGCACTACTCCTCCCACTGACACCAGTGATGGGGCACTACTCCCCCCACTGACACCAGTGATGGAGCACTACTCCCCCCACTGACACCAATGATGGGGCACTACTCCCCCCACTGACACCAATGATGGGGCACTACTCCTCCCACTGACACCAATGATGGGGCACTATTCCTCCCACTGACACCAATGATGGGGCACTATTCCTCCCACTGACTCCAACGATGGGGCACTATTCCTCCCACTGACACCAACGATGGGGCACTATTCCTCCCACTGATACCAACGATGGGGCACTATTCCTCCCACTGATACCAACGATGGGGCACTATTCCTCCCACTGATACCAACGATGGGGCACTATTCCTCCCACTGACACCAACGATGGGGCACTATTCCTCCCACTGACACCAACGATGGGGCACTATTCCTCCCACTGACACCAACGATGGGGCACTATTCCTCCCACTGACACCAACGATGGGGCACTATTCCTCCCACTGACACCAACGATGGGGCACTATTCCTCCCACTGACACCAACGATGGGGCAATATTCCTCCCACTGACACCAGTGATGGGGCACTATTCCTCCCACTGACACCAGTGATGGGGCACTATTCATCCCACTGATACCAACGATGGGGCACTATGCATCCCACTGACACCAGTAATGGGGCACTATTCCTCCCACTGACACCAGTGATGGGGCACTATTCATCCCACTGACATCAGTGATGGGGCACTATTCCTCCCACTGATACCAACGATGGGGCACTATTCCTCCCACTGATACCAATGATGGGGCACTATTCATCCCACTGACATCAGTGATGGGGCACTACTCCTTCCACTGACACCAATGACATGGCACTACTCCTCCCACTGCAAAATTACAGTTATGAAGTAGCAATGAAAATAATTTTATGGTTGGGGGTCACCACAACATGAGGAACTGTATTAAGGGGTCGCGGCATTAGAAAGGTTGAGAACCACTGCTCTAATCTTTCCTTATAGCTGATCTCCTCCATGCCTCTTATCAGTTTGGTTACCCTTCTCTGTACTTTCTCAAGTTCCCCAATGTTCTTTTTGTGAATTGGTGCCCAAAACTGAACTGCATATTCCAGATGAGGTCTTACTAATGATTTGTACAGGGATAAAATTATCTCTCTCTGGAGTCTATACCTCTTTTAATACAAGAGAGGATTTTGCTCGCTTTAGAAACTGCAGCTTGGCATTGCATGCCATTATTAAGCTTGTGATCTACCAGAACTCCCAGATCCTTCTCCACCATTGATTCCCTCAGTTGTACCCTCCCTAGTATGTATGATGCATGCATATTCTTAGCCCACAAGTGCATAACCTTACATTTATCAACATTAAACCTCATTTGCCACATAGTTGTCCAATAAAACAGTGCATTGAGGTCGGCTTGTAAGTTGAAGACATCCTATAAGGACGTTATTCCACTACACAGCTTGGTGTCATCTGCTTGTTTGTGTCACCTTTTCTATTGAAAAGGGGGACTTACTGATATAATTATTTCATTATAGCTCGAGTCCTTAAAGACTGAGCAAGTTTATTCATGGTTGATAATAAAGTGTAAGATGTTTGAATAAATTACAGGTGTACCTCGGTTTACAAATGCCTTGGTTAACGTAATTTTCGGTTTACAAATTAAAATCCATTGAAAATAATACCTCGGTTTACAAATTTTTTACGAATTTCTTTCGAAATATGAAGTGTATGTCAGTGACGATTTTTAAATACAATTCCCAGTTTTTTTTTTCTTTACTATAGCTGACAGAATTAGTTGTCACTTTCCCCGGAATTAAAAAACAAAAAGGAAACACTGTTTCTTTTAACTCAGGGAAATAAACGAAAAGGAAACTTTCTTTCTTTTAGCTGAGGGGAAAGTGACAGCAGAATCTCTGAGCTATAGTGAAGAAAACAAAGCGGTTATTACATTTAAACCTGGCACCATAATAAATAAAAAATGGTGTGGGGTCCCCCCTCCCATCCATACCAAGCACTTCAGGTCTGGTATGGATTTTGATGGGAACTCCCAAGCCACAATTAAAAAAAAAATGGCATGGGATTCCCCCCCAAAATCCATACCAGACCTTTATCTGAGCATGCAACCTGGCAGGTCAGCCAGCGCCCCCCCCCCTCCTGAACCATACCAGGCCACACATCCTCAAAAAGAATTTTAAAAAAAAGGCTCCGCTCCCGATGATGGCCCCCGACCATCTGCCTGCTCCTGTGGTTTGACAGTTGTTAAGTATGTAAGGGGCGGGGCCACTCGGGGACATCAATGATATCACATGGGGCGGGGTCACTCAGGTGATGTCCCGGGTGGCCCCGCCCCTTACATATTTAAGAACTGTCAAACTACTGGAGCAGGCAGATGGGGTGGGGGCCATCGTTTGAAGCAGAGTCTTTTTTTAATTCTTTTTTCAGGTCAGCGGTGGCAGTGGACATCGTGATTGACGTTGGATCTACTGCGGGGGACATTCTTTAATTTTTTTCTTTTAATAAAGGACTTATCAAAGACTGTGTCCTGTCTTTTTTCACACTACACTTTTTGTGAATGAGTAGCGGGACCATGTACCACATACTCATTCACAGAGGGGGGGCCGGGATCTGGGGGCCTCCTTGTTAAAGGGGGCTTCCAGATTCCGATAAGCCCCCTGCCTGCAGACTCCCACAACCACCACAACCAGGGTTGTGGGGAAGAGGACCTTGTCCCCATCAACATGGGGACAAGGTGCTTTGGGGGGGAGCCCCCCTGCCTCAAAGCACCCCCCCCCATGTTGAGGGCATGTTGCCTGGTATGGTTCAGGCCCGCTCGTTCATCCCCCTCCCTTTCCTGACCTGCCGGGCTATATGCTCGGATAAGGGTCCGGTATAGATTTTTGGGGGGACCCCTACGCCATTTTTTGTTTTAATTTTGGCGTGGGAGTTCCCCTCAAAATCCATACCAGACCCGAAGGGCTTGGTATGGATGGGAGAGGGGACCTCAAGCCGTTTATTTATTTATTTAATTGTCAGCAATTCTTTTACATTCAGCTGTCAGTGGGGAACCCTGCTGACAGCTGAAACATTAACACATTGTTGTCACTACTAAAATACAGCATGACTTGATAAAATAACTCATGCAGTATTTTAGTAGCATTTACTTTTTTTTCTGACCTCTGGAATGGATTAATTGGTTTTCAATGCATTCCTATGGGAAATGGTGTTTTGGTATACAAATTTTTTGCTATATGAAAAGTCCCGCAGAACGAATTAAATTCGTAAACCGAGGTGTGCCTGTATATTGCAAGTTTAAGTTATGTTATGTGTAATTACCAATAAAAGTGCCGCTGGCAAATGTTATGCCAAAAAAGAAATGTTGTGTGTATGTAATTATTTGAGCATAATTTATTAAGTATAAGTATTAGGGGAAGTGGGGTAAAGTGTGGCCTGCATTCCCATGACTGTGGTCCATATTTGTAACCTTTTTCCATCTTTAGTGTCCGAAATAAAACACTATGTTCTCAATTTTACATTTTTATCTTCAGTCCCCTACAAAGAAGGCAATAGTTTTCTATTTCCAGAACAACATGAATGTTCTCTCCCTCAGGTGTGCTGCAAATTTGTGCATTTTCCATTAAATTTGAAACAAATAGATCATTTTTTTTTCTTTCCAGATGCAATATGCAAACTCATTCCCTAAGAAATTGTGGCTTGTCCAAAAAAAGCTCAATAATTGTGGTGCAAAACTGTAGCAATTGTCCCTTTTCAGTTTCTGAATGAAGACACTATTTTTTTCTTTCCAGATGTAATATGCCTGTTCAGTTGCTCTGAACATGAATACTATCCATACAGTCTTAATATCTGTGAGTAAATCTGTAACATTTTTCCATCTTCTGTCTCCTGAAAAATAAATTATTCTTTTATTTCCACATGTACTTGCTTGCGAATGTACTTGCTGTCAAAATTATATATCTCTCTCTGCAGTCCATTTAATGCAAAAAAGGATTTCTCTTTGCACATAGCAGCTTAGCATTCCAAACCATTATCTACCAGAACATCCAGATCCTTCTCCACCTTTGATTCCCCCAGTTGTACCCCCCCTAGTATGTATGATGCATGCATATTCTTAGCCCCCCAGTGCATAACTTTACATTTATCAACATTAAACCTTATTTGCCACATAATTGCCCAATTAAACAGTGCATTGAGGTCGGCTTCTAAGTTGGAAACATCCTGTAAGGACATCATTCCACTGCTTTCCACAGCTTGGTGTCATCTGCAAAGACTGAAATGTACTTTTAATCCCAGACCCTATATCATTTATAAATTTATGAAAAAGTAAGGGTCCCAACACTGAACCTTGGGGTACACAACTAATAACCTTAGACCATTCAGAGTATGAATCATTAACCATTACTCTGAATACGATCTTTTAGCCAGTTTTCTATCCATTTACAAACTGATTTTTCCAAGCTTTATCTTACACAGTGGGAAACTGTGTCAAATGTATTTCCAAAATCCAAGTATGCTATGTTCACAGCCATTTCTTTGTCTAAGCTGTTGCTTATCTCCTCACAGAACGATAACTTCTGTCTTTCATGAATCCATGCTAATTTTTTGCTTAAAATATTTTTTCTTTTAGCAAAAGCTCATGTATATGGTCTTTTATTACACACTCCAGTATCTTCTCAACTATAGAGGTTAATCTAACAGGTCTATAGTTAGTTGGTAAAGACTTTACCTCTTTTTAAATAAAGGGCACCATGTTGGCCTTACGCCAATCCAGTGGTACTATGCCAGTCTATAGAGTCCCAAAAAAGTAGAAACAATAGCTTTGAAATAACAGAGCTCAATTTTTAGGACCTATGGGTGTAAGGCCAGGTGTTTTAATCACTTTTATTCTGTCTAAATACTTCTGTACCATATCAATTTTGTGCCACTGTGGATCATTTGGGGCTGTGTCAATATCATTCTCATTATGGACATGAGCTCCCCCATGCTCCTTTGTATACATTGAGCTGAATAAGGTTATTTAATAAATTTGCGTTCTCTTTGTCCCCAGTCACCTACTCCAGATTGTTTTGTAACGGGCCTACATGCTCAGACCGGACCTTTTTACTATTAATATATTTGAAGAATGTCTTTGGGTTTGTCCTGCTATCTTTGCAATCTGTCACTTGTTTTGAATTTTTGTAGCCTTAAATTTATTTTTTACATATTCTGATATATTTCTTGTAACATTTAAATGATGATATTGTTTTTCATTATTATATTTTTTAAAAGCTCTTTCTTATCATGCACCAAAGCTTCCAACTCCCCTATTTTGTTTGGCATTGGTGAACAAACCCTTTAATACATTGTCACATTTTTGCAGATTTTCTATTTTAGTTGCATTTCCAATGGTTGTTCGTAATATGGGAATCTTCTTATCACCTACCATAGCCCTCCTGTCAGGAGCATGCAAATGCTCCTATTCTTGACAGCTGCTGGTCTCATTTCAACATCCTGGTTTTGACTATGATGCATCTGTAACGGAATCGAACCCCAACTGCACTAGGGTATTTCCGTTAGCCTCCCGCTTCCCTGTCCGAACACAGACCGACGGACACCACTCGAAGTAAAATCCGGAAATAGACTGCTTTATTTTAACACATACACAAGATATAAACATTCAAGTGTACAACCCCCCCCCCCCCCTCCCTGCATATGAACACATCAGCAGACAGTCCCATCAGGGGGAAGGGCTTCCTGAAACACCCCCCACCAAGCCAATACACAAACACATACATCCCATAATAGTTTGCTCCCAAGCAGGACACACAATAGAACAATGGGATGCACCACATGGCAGTACAATGTACAACCCCCACACCCCACCTATACATGTCTACACAATATCAGGATATTCCACCCTGTACCCCTAATAGGCACAGGGTGACTTACACATAAGAGGGATATGGGGAGTTGAGACAGGGGTCTCCCCAGCTCTCTAAAGTGAGCTGGGTTCCATGGGCCCCCCACCCAAAGTAACTCCCGTCACAGCATCCCTGTCTGTCTGTCCACCCGCAAGGTGATTGATGTGGTTAGTCTCTGGGTTGAGACCAAACCTGAATGAAGCCAACCAAGCCTGCATTCCCATGCTTGTGATACTGCATTTGTTACATGTGCTCATGCTGCGCATTTGTCTGCCCTGCTCTGCTAGATTGGATTCCCTCGTTGGCTGATTGGAACGAATATCGACTACTCTCTGAAATCTGCCTGCCTTTTGACTATGAATTGTCCTGATTACTCTGAACCTTGTCTGCCTTGTACCTGGGCTGTCATTGAACCGCTCTGCCTGTCTACCAGCCACAAGTACCTGTCTACTTTGCTCAGTTCATGCCTGCCTCTGTGTGGTGGCCAAGCACTATAGCATATTTAATTTAATTCACCATTTTAATTTAATTCACCATCTCCCCTCATCCACCTTCCCCTTCAAACTCCAGCACAGTAGTCCCCCTGCCATTTAGGTGCAAACCATCTTTAGCATATAGGTTTCACCCCAATGAAAAGTCAGCCCAGTGCTCTAGAAATGCAAATACTTTCCTCTTAAACCAGATCTTTATGCATGCATACAGTTTTTCAAAATATCACCTTGGAGGTCCTTCCCTTCAACTTGCAACCTAGTTCTTTAAATTGATTCTTAAGGAGCCTCCACCTTCCATGTATTCTGTCATTGGTCCTCCACATGCCTAACCCTGGGAGACAGCAAACTATTCATTTGAGGTGATCCTGGTGAAAATCTATTATATCAGTCCTTCCGATTATAGAATCCTCTAATATCACCGACTATCTAGGCCTTCCTGCACCCCTACTACATGGGCTGTTCTCCTGGCTCATAGGGGTTGCAGTAACATCTAGGGCTGCCACCTCTAAATTTGCTACACCCACATCTTGACCCAACTTGGCAAATTTGTTTGGGTGCTCAAACACAGGGTTTCCTTTTCTGTGAGCCCCTACTTCTCCCTCTAACTACAGTAACCCATCTTCCTAAATGATAATCCTGGCTTACCCCTCCATCCTCCATATCAACCTCATTTACCACCCGCTCAGTGAGCAGAAGGTTCTCATTTTGTCCAGAGCAACTTGCTCTTCCAGATCTCTAATGTGAGCTTCCAGAAGGGCAACCCGCTCACATCTGTTGCAACTGTATCCACCCTGGAGCTGATGCTCTATTGTTGTATACACTGCATACTGTGCACTACATAAAACCTTCAACCTTGCTAGCACTCATTATCCCAGTTACAATATTAATATTACTTACAGGAAATTTCAGATGTCCCATGGGATGTTCTATTTTGCTGAAAATGATAAACAGTTGCAAATTAAATATGTTTACCTACAGATACTCTTGCTTCAGCATATTCATTGGAGGTCTCAGTACTGAGAGCAAGTAGATACTTCCTAGAGCAGGGGTGTCCAAACTTTTTTCAAAGAGGGCCAGATTGGATGAAGTGAACATGGTGGAGGGCCGAACATTTTTCCAAACATTCTTTGAACCATTACAATTAAATGCAAATAAATTATTTTATGCCAAGTTACCGTATTTTTCGCCGTATAAGACGCACCTGACCATAAGACGCACCTAGGTTTTAGAGGCAGAAAACAGGAAAAAAAAATTCTGAACTAATGGACTGCAGACACAGTACAGGAGATGACCAGAGACTGCGGACAGCACAGGGATGACCAGAGACTGCGGACAGCACAGGGATGACCAGAGACTGCGGACAGCACAGGGATGACCAGAGACTGCGGACAGCACAGGGATGACCAGAGACTGCGGACAGCACAGGGATGACCAGAGACTGCGGACAGCACAGGGATGACCAGAGACTGCGGACAGCACAGGGATGACCAGAGACTGCGGACAGCACAGGGATGACCAGAGACTGCGGACAGCACAGGGATGACCAGAGACTGCGGACAGTACAGATGACTGCTGACCTTTGGGGAGGTGGGGAGCGGGTACCTGAATTTGACAGGTACCCGCTCTTACTTCCGCAGTTGTTCTTTGATCTTACCTGTTCCTCTATCCAGCCGCGCGCTGTCTTCCCGGCTTCTGTAATGGCGCTCGGCATGACAGCCGGGTGCCCAGTGCGCATGAGCGAGAAGCACTTGCGCTTTGTGATTGGTCCGGTGGCTTCTGGGATCTGTCATGTGTCCCAGGTACCGCCTTACCATTCACAAAAAGCACCGCTTCTTGCGCATGCGCACTTGGCACCCGGCTGTCATGCCCAGCGCCCACACTACAGAAGCCGGGAAGACAGCGCGCCGCTGGATAGAGGAACAGGTAAGGTCCCGCTGCAGAGCTGAGCGGCCGGCCCAGTATTCTGACATGGCCGTGGTGGAAATACCGGACCGGCCGCTCCATATTCGCTCCATAGGACACACTGACACACTGACATGGAGGGCCGTATTAAACCGACCCTCGGGCCGTAAATGGCCCGCGGGCCGGATTTTGGACATGCCTGTCCTAGAGTATTGATATTTATGATTTCATATGGCTGATAAACAATGGGGTTGATTTATTAAAGGCAAATAGACTACGCACTTTGCAAGTGCACTTGCACTCATTTTTCCCCAGAGCTTAGTGGTTGTGGTGAGGCTTCAATTTATAAAGAAGCAGGTGCAAGAAAAATACATTTAAAGAAGCAGGTGCAAGAAAAATACATTTAAAAAAGCATTTTTGGTTGCACATGATTGAATGATGAAAATCAGCTGAGCTTTACCACATGAATGAGTGCAACTGCACTTGCAAATTGCAGTCTACTTGCCTTTAGTAAAGCAACTCCCAAGTCTTAAAAATGCAGTCCATAAAAAAAAGGTATGTGGTGTATATCAAAACAAGAAAATTGGATCTGAGTACATTTCTGACACTTGAAGGGTCTTTAAAAGGATAAAACATGGAAATGGTGCCTATATTTCAGGGATGTACTGCATATGTGTTTTTTTTTTATTTTGTCCCGACAGAATTCTGGGGCCTTTTCTTGTCACTTGGTCCATAGAGATCTGTAGTGCATAGAGCAATAACTTCCCTTTCAACCAGAGATTTCGTGTTTCTGATTACTTGAGTTCCACAAATGTGTAATGCTAATGCACTAAATTGTTCAAGTAACTTGTGCCACGCACTGACTTCTAAATATTCCATGGTGTAGACTTTCTCTTCACAAAGTTGCGGGAGTCCACACACAACCTCCATTAAAGCATCTAACCTTGTAATTGTGTGCTAATAGAAACATGTTGGAAATTCACTTATGGCTAGGTTCTGCATAGTGTTCACTGGCAAAAATATCTAGAATTTGAAATGTACAATTAATGATGTCCCATGAGTCTCTGTTTGAAGTGCAAATGAAGGGAAATAGGTTTCTGTGAATAAAAGGTGGAACTTTGAGCAGTTTCTCCCTGAGCAGTATGTTATTTTATTTTTCATGTCCAATGAGGTATGAAGTCTATTCAATGTTCATTCTTTATTACAGCACAGGAAGGATTTGTTGAGCCTTTGTAATACCTATGCCATTTATGGGTAACAAGGGTTTTTGTCTGCCTATTACAAACGTAAGATTCAAAAGGGGAATTATTTTATATTCAGTCTAATGCCAAGTATTGTCAATTGCACAGCAAGCTGAAGTCGAACCATACTGTACAGCAATAAGTCCAGTAATTGCAGGTAACACTACTGCATATATTACTACAGAAAAGTGGACATATTCCCTCCATGGCATGACACGTAAAATCTGTGTCTGAAGTAAAACACATTTCACACAATGTTTGGTACACTGTTTAGCTTATTCTAGATTTACATTTTTATACCTTCACAAAGTTCAATATCAGCTCTTGTAAATACTGTACATTTATGGCACTGTGAACACTTGGAAATCTTAAAACCAAGCTGAACCTCCCGAATTTATAACAGTAATGTAGTCAGGCTGTATATACAGTAATAAATATGATTTTTAAATTTTTCATTTAGCTACCATTGTCTGCAGCAAGGGTTAAAATACCCTTCCTGTCATCATGGTGGGGAGTCAGGCCGCATCTTTCACAACACACAGTGGACCGGATCTAAATGGGTCTGACATGCCCTCATACGCACTGCTCCAATTAACAGGGCTGCTCAGGGAAGCTGTCACCATTGCTCTTACAAATAATGATATATGAAAATGCCAGGTCAGCTTATCTGGGAACCTCCCACAGCTTCATTAAAAATATTAAAATGAAACCTGTAGCAAAAAAATGTGTAACTAAAGCCATCCTTTTTTTTGTTTTGAATATAGTGGAGAGGAATTAGAACCCCACTCAAGTTTTTATTTCAGTCTGTGCCCCATTATAGAGATTCACCCTCTCTATTTGTCAAGTTTACCATTATCACTGAAAGTGAAAATAGATGAAAATCCAACATTTTTTCTTGTCCTCAAAACAGTAATAGAGGGGAAATTCCAGTGGGGACACTAGTTCTTGTGATCTCGGTGACAACTAGAGATTCCCTCACTTTGGAATGATTTCCTCTCACTTTCTGTTTTGACTATGGGTAAGTAAGTGAAGGGAAATCAAATGAATGGGACACAGATGGCAAAAAAGCCTGACAAGAGTTTTAGCCCTCCCTTACTCTATCCACAATGGTAAAAAAATGTTTTGCCTTTAATTCTGTGTTCCCTTCTTCTCTACCTTGCTTTAGCCAAAAGATGGCTACAATGTGGTCATCCAGTTCTGGGGGTAAAGATGTCCTTCCAGAACCATGCCCCCTGTGCACCCTCTGTGATCGATGTGTTCTTTGGACACAGCTGATCGAAGCAGCCAATCGTAGCAGCCCTTTACCATCTGATCAGCTGTATCATTCACATAGTAAACAGACTTGCTGGTTATCAGCAGTCCTTTCCTCACATGCTTTCCAAGAGGAGAGGAGAGCCATTAACCAGCAATTCTGACAGGGGACATTTACACTGATTATCAGTGCTGCCCATCAGTGTCCATCAGTGCTTCTTATCAGTTCCCCACAGTGCTGTCTATCAGTGCCAATCAGTTCCACCTATCAGTGCCCATCAGTGCATCCTATAAGTGCCCTAAAGTGCCACCAATTAGTTCCATCAGTGCCACCTATCATTGCAGCCTAATCAGTGGTGCCTCATAAGTGCCCATCAATGCAGTCTATCAGTGCAGCCTATCAGTGCACATCCATGCAGCCTATCAGTGCCCATCAGTGAATCCTCATCAGTGAAGAAGAAAAATTATTTATTCGCAAAAAACAAACAATGAAAAAAAATTTTTCTCAAAGTTTTTAGTCTTTTTTCAGTTGTTTAGAAAAAACCCAGTGGTGATTGAATAACACCCAATAAATCTGTCTGTCTCAAAAAAATGATACAAATTTCATATGAGTACAGTGTTGCATGATCACGCAATTATCATTCAAAGTGTAACAGCGCTGAAAACTGAAAAATGGTCTGGGCAGGAAGGGGGTGAAAGTGTCCAGTATTGAAGTGGTTAAAGAAAAATGTAAAAGATACTTATCCCACACCCCAGATTTCTTCCTCACACTACCTGAGCAGTGCTGTTGATTGGTGTAGTGTGCATGGGGGACATTTCAAACCATTGGAGAGCCAGGTTGCTGCTTTGTGTGTAAGAGCAGTGGTCCAGCTCTCGAACAGACTGCCAGCACAGGGTATTTTAACTTTTTGCTGCAGCACATACAGTAGGTCTCAGGTAACTAGACACATGCCAAAATATAAGGAGCAGGGGCGGACTGACCATTTGGAAACTCGGGCACTGCCGAGGGCCCGGGGTCAGTAGGGGGCCCCATGAGATACCCCTGGTATCTTTTTCATAGGCTTTTTTGAGTTTGGGCAAGGACACAGGGGCCCCATGATCCCCAATTGCCCGGGGGCCCCATGCGTTGTCAGTCCGCCCCTGATAAGGAGTATTTTTTCACCTTCAGGTGGGTAGCCCTCTTCCAAGCTAGACACCACCAGCTTCCAGACCAACCAGTGTTACACTTTATTATTCAAGAATCGGTCATTAATACCAGTCCAACAGTTACGAGAATGTGACCTTTGCTGCTGTGTCCAAACTCACTTCAAATGCTGACACTTGAACATACAAGCACCCTCTATGAATAACAGGAGGAAGTAGAAACCCCTCTCTACAGGCAGGGTGACTACACTTCATCTCCTGCAGTAGTTCAATTGGGTCCCCATTTTATTCTTCATCACCTCACACAGCCTCTGTTACTTGTTTTATGTTAACTAGTGTGCTTAGTGATGTCTCTTCCTTGTTTTGCACCAACAACCAGGGCTGTATTTACATATCAGGAACCTATAGGCAGAGAATTCTGAAGCCTCCCCCCCCCCAACAAAAAAAAAGTCAGTAAGACTGAATTTTTTTTATAGATAAAATATTTTTATATACATTTTTTATGTGTAAAGGGGAATGCTGCAGACTTTGATGTAAAGGGGAACTCTGATGTAAGGGGGATTCTGGTCCCCAGAGTTCCCTTTACATCAGAGTCCTCAGAGTTCTCCTTTATATCAGAATCTGCAGGGTTCTCCCTTTCAGAGCAAGGGGACCTCTGCAGACCCTGATGTAATTGGGGATGTAGGGGAGGCACTGTGGATCATGATGTAAAGGGGAACTCTGAAGTATCACAGGCATCAGCGTTCCCCTTTACATCATGGTCTGCAGTGTTCCCTTTTACATCAGAGTTCCCCTTTACATCAGGGTCTGCAGAGGTCCCCTTTGACTGTGGGGCACTAGTATGAAAGGGGCCTAATTCATCATGGGCAACAACCAGGGCATTGCATTGGGGCAAGCCACACACACTTTGCTGTGTATCTCTTTTACTGACTGTACCTTTTCTGAGAATTCTCTGCAGACTTGATGAATGGAGGATGGATGGAGGATCCCTCACTCAGTGTTCTCCTGTGCCTGTGTGTTCACTTCACACTGACAGCTGCCTCTGCCCACTGCACTGATGATGTGATGGCTGGCACATGGCACCTTCCAACCTGCTGCTGATTCCCTCTCAGCCCGAGCCCGTTCTTCCCTCAGCACTTCACTGAAAGGCAGGCAGTGAAGAAGCAGCTGTGAATTATATCACTTCTCCAGCAGGGAATGTCAGGCGGAACTATAATTTTATCAGCAAATGCGTGTGAGTCGATCTAGAAAAAAAGTCCTTCCATGCTATTGGTTCTCTCTCTCCCTCTCTCTCTTCCTCTATTTCCTTTCCATCCCTGCCAACAGCCAATTACGCTCTGAAGAAGGGAGTACATCTCCCAAAATGCGTTAGCACACCCTGCTGTCGGATTACCGTTTATTCTGACTGTCACACTGGTTTCCAGCTTGTATTATGAGTCTTGGTTTGTGAGTATACACTTTTGTCATTTTAAATAAAATCCTTTTTATCACGGTAATGCACAAGGAGAGTGCACCCCTTCTTTGCTTTCTCCCAACAGCCAAATAGCTTAAATCACCCAGATTAATGACTGGATCAAATCTCTTATCGTGGAAAATCTCCATATTGGCCTGATGGGGGCCACTTGTTTTCTTTGGTACTCCAGTACCAAACTACAAAAAGCTGATTTACTGAAAGAGCTGAGAATCTTCTCTCAATGAACCGTAGCTCTGTTCACTATAAATACCCAGTCATGTGTGGAAGACATAAAAAAGATAAATCTGATTTTTATATGATTGTATAATTAAAGTGAACCTTTACACAATTTAGTGAGTGAAAATGCTCAACTTCTTTAGTAAATCAGCCTCACCATGTTCATTCCTGGAATTACAATACCACTGTGCAAGGAAATATGGAGTTAACATGGGGTAGCGTTATCAGTGCATCAACAAACATACACAATGTAGCCTATAGCATAGATAAAGTTTAAATTGTATCTAAACTGAAAACCAAAAAATTTAATATTGCATCTTACTAGTCCTTGGTGTGAGGCTGCATTACATTGGGAGTCGGGGGGCAATTGGTGTAGATAGCTAGGAAGGAAGAGGTTCCTCTATGCAGATCACAGGATGTGGCAAGGACACAAGCAAGATCTACAAGTAGTTGCTGAACATGTTCTAAGCTTAAAAAAAGAAAGAGAAAATGCATTCAGCCTCCACATCTAAGGACAGTAAGCTGCAATATATTACATTTTTGTTCTCACACTTATTCATCCTATAACTCAGGCTCACTTTCCGTTGTGTAGCAGTGTCCTTTTTACACCCCCTCCCACCTGCTTGTTTTTTTTTTTTTTTTAAATCAGGACATTGTGTATAAGGTTTATGCTGTAAATTACTAATGTGTGTCAGGAGAGTTAGGATCTTTTTAAGTTGTTCTTGAATTGAAGTGCTTTTTCCAAGAAGCATTTTCAATGTTTTGCTTGTCAAACATACCTGTGATCCTCCCACACAGCTTAGTTTTCCCATAGCAATAATAAAGCCTGAAAAGGATTCAAAAATGTTTAGTAAGAGCAAATCTTTAGTGTTTTTTTCCCTGCAAGTAAAGAAGTTGATAAATATGATTGACAATATAATGCAACTGAGTTTCCTACTGACAGCAAATCCAAAGAAAAGTGTTGTGCTAAATAACAGACATTTACTTGTCCATATATGCTTTTTTAAATATTACACTTTGAAAAATCATATTTAAAAGGCTAGTAAATACATGTTACATTTTTTTAAAATAAAAAAAATCTGTTACACTTTTTTTCCTGTGTGCATAGCTGTCCAGTAGCTGTACACACCTGTCAAGCAATTTGCCTACAAAGCTCAAGTATCAAATCTTTAGCTATTAAAGCTTTTATTGCCTCACAACAACCAATCAGATTCACTCTGGCACTGAAAAAAACCCCTGAAAATTTGAATGGCTGTGTGGAAATAACCATTATCGATACTGACACTTTAAAACAATGATCTTTTTTTTTTTTTTTTTATTATTATTGTTTATTTATTTTCAGCAAAAAGAGTACAAGTAGATACTAACCAAAAGTCTGCACCACCTAAGAAAAAAATAAGATCTAAGCAAATATCTGAAAAACGAAAAATAAAAAAATAAAATTAAATGGTGACTGTGCTATCCCCTTTTAGCAATACCCAACAATATAATACACAGTGTAAATTTGTGCAAAATACAGAAAAATATAAATAGTCCAAATCAAAAAGTGTCCTAAAAAACTGAAAAACAATGTGCAAATATTACAAATACCATGCAAAAAATCAAAACATTGCATGAAAAAAATCAAAGTACCCAGTGCTATAATTTCATATATTAAAGTGCCCTGTGCAATCAAATTGATATATTCAATAAAGTTTCTAGTGCTTTCCAATGAGTAAACTGTCCCATACAGTATATTAAACAAACATGTGCAACAAAATCTATGTGCAAACAAAGTTCATAAAGGAGAAAATGCTTGCGTACCAAAATAAATTTCTCCTCCAATCTATGTGTCCACGTTTTGATCAACACAAACAATAGCTACTCACCAAATATTAGTCAGCATCAAACTTTAATTTTGTATCAAGCATTACAATCTGTTTAATCCAGCCAACAATTGGTTCACTCTACTCCTCAAATGCACCTCCTCCTTCCTCAAGGCCATGCACAGAGAACAAACAGGTGCTGCATAGTGTAAAATCATTAAATCATTTCATTCAAATAAAACCCTAAAACCAAAATGCACTTACATTTGGATGTGTCTTGCCCTGGCACTAAGGTTTATGTATGTAATTTTATGCATGTATCCAGTAGTACCGTCAGCTCCAGCCGCACACACCAATCTGTGAGCAAGACAGGTTCTCTTCGCGGGATGACTTCACTCCAGAACCAACCTCGTCCTGCATGTTTCACTCTTCTGACATATTCAGGGAGGGACAGATTGCATTTTTTCGTCCAATGTTTTTATTTTTGCATGGTATTTGTGATATTTGCATGTTGTTTTTCAGTTTTTTTTAGACACTTTACAACTTTAACTGTTTATACCTTTCTGTATTTTGTACAAATTTCACGAAGTTACACTGTGTATTATATTGCTAGGTTTTTCTAAAAGGGGACAGTGCAGTCAAAATGTATAGGTTATAAAGAGAGTACAAGAACAATTGGCAGAAGATTCAAGTATATTGCAGTTCAATATACATGGTATGCCTATTCTAGCAAAGAAAAACAAGGTGGTAAGAAATAGGGAAAGGGAAGGGGAAGGGGAAGGGGAGAACAAACAAATAAACAAAAGAAACATAACCAGTTCTTGGAAAATGCATAGTTCAATATGGCTGGCATATATCGAGTTCATTATTTCAAAGTTGCTTGGATTTGCTTCAGATACGATACTTATGTGCAGGCATTGTGGCGTCTTTATGCAGACCAATGTGCCCAGAAGGCCTGTTGCTTATCATTTTTAATGGCAAACAAGAACATGTTTGCAAATTCAGATTTTCCAGAAAAATAGAAGATTTGGGGGCAAAGGGGTTATGTTTCCGAGTCACCACAGATCTTCTAGCAGCAATTATGCAGTGAATGATAAAGTATCTGTGTTCAGTAGCGCAGTGTTTGTTGTTCAGCAGCACAAGTGTCATATCTGGGTCTGGATTAATGGTAGTTTGCATCACATTAAAGACAAAGTCCCAGAATTTTGAAATCTTGGTGCTAATCAGGGGCGGACTGACAACTCATGGGGCCCCCGGGCAATAGGGGATCATGGGGCCCCTGTGTCCTTGCCCAAACTCAAAAAAGCCTAATAAAAGGTACCAGGGGCATCTCATGGGGCCCCCTACTGACCCCTGGTCCTCTGGCAGTGCCTGTGTTTCCAAATGGTCAGTCCGCCCCTGGTGCTAATGTCCCTGCAGTATCTCCAGTATATAGGGGAACTAAAGAGGAAATATATTGATAGACTCATAGGGGTGTAGTACTATTGATGTATTAATTTACGAGTGGTTTCCCAGTGAGTGACACAGTTTGTTGATTTAAGAAACATCCATGTAGCCCACGACCATTGGGCTGGTTGAAACAATTGGTAGAGATTCAGTTCCCATAGGTGCATGTAATGTGTCTTGTCTGGAAAAGAATCTTAAGTAAGACTCTTGCAGGCAAAACCACAACAAAGTATTATAAAAATATTTACTTTTTTATTGTAGAAAATTACAATTATAAATCAAATAAAAAAAACTTTACGTAAATACTCTGGTTTTAAGCATTCATACTGTATTTGAATAGGTCTGAATTTCAGATACAAAATGATCACTGTACATATATAACATGTTGCAAAAATATTATTTTTACCAGAATTCTCCAATGCGTTTCAATTGATTTACACAATCTTCATCAGGGGGTAACAGGAGTGTAATATTGTTCAACAACTAAATTTTACATGGAACAAGAATCCACAAACTAACGCCATGCCTGGAATAACAGAGGAAATGTAGTTGTCGAGTCACTGGGGATCCCAACTGACCCACAAATGCCCACAAAGCTCTCAAGGGATCATGGTGACCTTCTGTGGTTGGCTCGGGTGGGCAACCACCCGCAGCAATGTCTATATAAAAAGAGCTCTATGAGTATATGTCAAGGGAAGTTTAAGAGTTAAATACAAAAACACAAAAGACTTTAAATTCAACTTAGATACTGAAAATCTTGGGTATCAGGACTCAGGAAAGAATCCACACAGACTTCACAAGTGGGAATTAAGGAAAAAAGCCTGTAGGACACTGTATAATTGTAAAATTTAAATTACGGTAAATCATACAGAAATCAATGAACAAGAACTGCAACAAATAGGGGCACCCAACATTGAAGAAAAAACAAATATACACACTGGTGACATAATATAAATGATGCTTCCCTGATCCTGTCAAGAAAGGAATGACAGCCAGGGAAAATAAAGCCCCAATATACAGTATATACTGCCATTAATTAATGTCAATTTAATAATAAATGCCGTGGGGGGTGGACATCAGAATTCGCCAAATGAAGCACACAGGTTGTGGAAGTCCACACCTAGTATGGTGCTATACTGTAGATATTGGGGATTCCTTAAAGTGCAATGTGTCAAAGAAAGAGGCAGACTGTTCAGGTGCCTGAAATTTATTCTAAGCCTCAGTAACATGTTTCAGAGGCTTTGTTGTTGGAGGCTCCTGCTTGCAAATTTTGGGCAGACCCCATTGGTGAGGAAGTTTTCAAAGCCTCAACAGGGGATTGCAACACATAACTATGACTGTGATGGCAGATTATCAACTTGGTCAGGTGACCTCCCTTAGGGCAAGGGTCAGTGGGTTAAATTGCTTATGCTGTTGCAGAGTTGCTACCAAGAGATCTTTGAAGATTTGAACAGGAGAGAAAGGGTCTGGTTTTGCATTTTGTGTGGCTCTGCAATAGCACTTTATTTGATAAGGAACCATGTCTGGTAGGTTTTTTTTGAGCATTGCTATTCTATGGGCTCTATCTATGATTAGGTCACAAGTTTGCTCCAGAGCGAGTAACACATGACAGATTTGTGGCAAGGAATAGTCTCAGAAGGAAAGATGGTTTAGGAATTTCTCTTAATTTTAGGTTATTCCTTCTAAACTGATCTTCCAGGTCTGTAATTTAACTCTTAAGCCATTGAAGGTCAGAGCTAAGTCCTGAAAATTGTCCACCAGATCATTGTTTGTGTCTATGAATTCCCCCATTTTATGTCCAATGTCAGTACTTTCTTCTACAATGTGTTTGCAGCCTCAAGAGATCTCTGCAGAGATCAGTCTGATACTCTAGGTTTCTTTTGCATAGCACGTTTTGAACAGTGACACACTTTTATCACACAGTATCAATCTGGTTTGTTACGCTGCCTGACATTGGTAAATGGCCTCCAATAAATGTGTCAGTAGTATAGCCAGGGACTGACAGTTTTTGAGATACAGAATTAGGGGCCTCTTGATGACTATGGGAGACACCTTGCCTGGAATGTTTGTCTGATGCTGTGCACCATGCAGTGAAGAGGGGCCACTACCATTTTGTGTTTTACTCTTTTTGTAGGCTGCTTGGTACATTTGTACCATACGTGCAAACGGATTCTACTTAGAGACCATCAGGGGTACAAGCTGATGTACTGAAATGGCAGGATATGTTCAGGATCTGGTGGCAGAGAGAGCAGTTGACAAGTGCTCCTTACATCCTGGCTTCCAGTCATTCCCACCTTCAGCTTCAAGAGTTTGCTTGTAAGTGAAAAGTATTGCCTTAGACAAGGATGTTACTATGTTTTATAGAAGGGACAAAACTGTCAGGAATGTCTATGCTGTTTTAATTCGCAAAGTAAATTAATAATGCCCTTCTGCACATTTTAGCCTTAAATATCATGTTACCATCACAAGGTCTGCGCAGCTCAGTAGTAGAAATATGTACTGTCACATTGCCTCCCGTACTACAAATGATGTAATGGTAAAGCTTGTCTAGCTAACGGCATCTTGAGAAAATACTGCAACTTGTTCCTAATTAAGTCCTATGCCCACGCTGCCACACTCAATTCTGTTAACAGCTTTCTATCCTTATATACTTGAACATTTAGAAACAATTACACTCATGCATTAAAGACATTGCTGGTATGATAAAATTAAACTTCTTTTTATTGCTGGCTTTAGGCTAGATGAAGAGTATGTAAACTATGTATTTAGAAGTACTGTTCTCTGAAAATAAAGCTAAAAAAAAGGTGTTTTTTACATAATGGCATTTGATAATCTTTTTACATCAATGCACACATAAAAAATATTGTTCTAGGATACATATTGTAATTTAAATAATGTCACACAGAACCAAAGTTTGTTGAATATAAAGGGTTACCCTTTACCTATACTTCCTTCCAAAGGTTTGTTCTTTCTTCCTGCTATTATGTCCCTTTGACTTGTATGGGCATTTTCCAGGAAAGTCAAAGACCAATTCTTAGAACAAACGGAATTGTGTGTCAATATTTTAAAAAAAGTGTAGGAACTATTTTGAGAATGGATTTTAAGAATGGAACTATAGAAATAACCCAACAACCAAATCAAACCCTTTGTACATTAATGTGGTGAACATGGCAACTTCTGTCTTCAAACCACCACTTCAGGAAAGTGACAGTGATATGCATCAGTAAAAGTCTTCTTTGCTTTTTTTTTTTTTAAAGTGTATTCAAAAGAGGTTTTCTTTTATTCATTTACTATAGAGGATCTTGGTGACTTGCTTGTGTCATTAAAATATGAGTTCTAAGATCCCATGAAGTTAGTATGCTCTCCCCCTTTTTTTTTTTAATGTGGATTTCCTTCAAGCTCTTTGGGTCTGTTTCCATCAGCCAAAGACTGCTGATGTGTTCTTGACTGAAATTAATCCTACATTATATTGGTGTATAATTGTTTTAGGAACATACACTGGGAGCTCTGCTGGGGCAGGATGTGATGCTACTGGTAATTATGTTAGAAGCAAAATATTGCAGAAATATAAATATCAAAATTGTCCATTTCTACTACTGTTGATTGAACAATGTATGGGATATACTGTATGTACAGGGAGATGTAACCTAATTTGAATCTATGTACATACATAAACTGATTTTCCTACAGGACTCTCTAAGTCAGAAACCAGCTAGAAACTTTCTTCATATATTCTGGCTTATTAGCCGCAATTGCAAGACCCAGTAAGCTTGGTTAATTTGCAAGGATCTGTTTATTATTACAGCCCCGTGTTTAATCTTGCTATATTGTATGTTATGTTGTTAACTGCTGCTGGGGCTGTCAGGCTACAATTTCAGGTCATTAAAAACCTTTATGGCTTACTTTGTCAGTCAATGAAAAGGATTAGCCCATCATATCAAGCGTGCTTTTTTCTCTTAATCTAATTAAAGAGACCTAATCATCTTGCAATGATCCCAGCTTGCAGTATTGGAATTTATCCACGCTGCCAATCCTCAGAGGGAAATATTGATTTCAGGGTGCGTCAGTCACTAGCAACTCAAATAGAGAATTTAATCAAGTTCATTGGAGAATGGGATACAGAGCAGACTGTTCTTATAGCCTAGTTCCTTTTTTTATTAACTGAAGTTGATGAGGACTCAACAAAATACAGTATATATCTTTGCTATTCCAAAATGAAAATTTAAACGGTGAGTGCTTTGAGGAGGAGGTGATTGTCTTGTCTTTATGAAAGTAGGAAAAGAAATAGTGATAGCTGTTGTCAGTGGCACAAGAAGATATAGAAAGCAAAATAAGCTTATAGAGCTGGGGGATCAAACAGTTTTATTGTGGGCCAGAGCAGCATTATGGTTTCCCTCAAATGGCCAGTTGTATCTGTAAGACTACATAAATGTGTCCACTCTTTATCATATTAAATAATTGCCCCCTGCATTTAATTATTTCTGGTTTGAGCAATAATGTAAGACTTAAGCTGTGAAGGACAGGTGTCGACTGGCATGGAGCCTACTTACACTCCTGTAGCAGATGAAAATCTGAAAAGGAGGATCACACATAGTTGGTATCATCCACAAGAAACTCTGTTGGAGACTGTTCAGACAGAACATGGTTCTGCCATGGTGTTCTGTCTGAGCAGTCTCCAATAAAGTTTCTTGTGGATGATACCAAAGGTGTGTGACCTTCCTTTTCAACTGGCATAGAATTGTATTATTCTGATAATATTTATAATCAGAAATCCATAGTACCCCACTCCCTTATATCAGATATCAAGATTCCACCACAATCAGAAGTCAAAAATCCCCCCACCCTCCCTTACATCACAGTGCACCCCCTTACCTTGTGCTGCTGCAGGGAAGAAGCTAGAGGGTGGAGCTGGAATACAGAAAGTGCAAGGTCTGGAGGAGGACCAGAGAAGGGCTGGTGTCATTTTACTGCATGGTGAGAACAGGGGAGGTGGAGATGAGGGGGTGCTGTGGCTGCACAGAGAGGTGCATGATCTGTAGGCGAATGCCTTTCCACAGTTGCAATGAGAAGCGCAGGATCTAGCAGAGGAGTTCTGTTCTCTGCTTTGCTACCAACTGCTAAGATGGGGGTGGAGATGAGGGGGATGCTGCAGCTGCAGGAGAGGTGCAAGGGCCACATGAAATGGCCTGACTGGGCAAATTCATCCTGCAGGCTTTGTGTTTGACACATGTGTTAGAGGTTCTTACCCTTCCCAATTTTACTGAAAAATTTATTATAATGCAGTTTGTGCCCTCAATGGGGAGATGTCCAATCAAGTCATGTCCCAAGAGAAGAGGAACTCTCCCCGATGACTGAAAATAAAAACCTGACAGAGGTTCTAAGCCTTCCCTACCCTATCTAAAAACATATTTATTAGAGTTCAAAACAACTTGATTTGTGGGTTCTAGTTTTGTATGTGACCTTAGTGTGCCCTGATGCAAGCCCCATATGTAGACTGCCTTAACCGCTTCCCAACTGTGCTATAGCCGAAAGATGGCTACAGCGTGGTTGTCCAGTTCTGGGAGGGCATCCATGGACATCCTCCCAGAACGCGCCCCCTGCACACACACCCTGCGGCGCGCATCCAGCACTGCCAGTGATCGCTGTGTCCTATGGACGCAGCTGATCATGTGATTAGGTAAATGGCCAAACAGAGTGGCCTTTTACCACGTGATCAGCTGTGTCTAATGACACAGCAGATCACAAAGTAAATACAGTTGCCAGTTATCAGCAGCACTTTCCTCACGCTGTCACACCGTGAGGAAAGTACTGCTTATAACCAGCAAATGTGACTGGGGAAATCTGCACTGATCAGCAGTGTCACCCATCAGTGTTGCCCAGCAGTGCTGCCCAGCAGTGCCGCCAGTCAGTGCCACCCATCAGTGCCGCCTATCATTGCCCATCAGTACTGCCTATCAGTGTCACCTAACAATGCCCATCATTGCTGCATATCAGTGCCTCCTCATCAATGCCCACCAGTGCTGACTCATCAGCGCCGCCTCATCAGTGCCCATCATTGCTACCTATCAGTGCCCATCAGTGCTGCCTATCAGTGCAGCCTCATCAATGCACATCAGTGAAGGAGAAAAATTACCTGTTTGCAAAGTTTTATAATAGAAACAAAGAAAAACTTTTTTTTTTATAATGCAAAAAATACAAACCCCAGTGGTTAATAAATACCACCAAAAGAAAGCTCTATTTGTGTGAAAAAATGATAAATATTTAATATGGGTACAGTGTTTCATGGCCGCGCAATTGCCATTCAAAGTGCAAGAGCACTGAAAGCTGAAAATCGGCCTTGGCAGGAAGGGGGTGAAAGTGTTCAGTTGGCAAGTGGTTAACTTATGCATAAAGACTACATTAGACTACAAATGTAATGTAAAGATAAAGATCAATCCAAAAATAAAACCATAGTCCTCAAATTTCAAAGCTGTTTTTCTCATTGGGTTGTTATTTCTTCAATACTACTCCATATCTACCTCATATCTCTTCAATCTCAATTTACAAAGACAGACAATGCTCTTTGTTTAGCCTACTATGTATGTAGTGGTATTTTACCACTACTAGTGCTATTATAACACTGTCAGTGTTATGTCACATTGATTTTTTGAAAAAAAATCAATGTAAACTTTAATTCACAAAGATTACCACACAGGTTATCACCGCTTTAAATAACACCAGCTTTAGGGTGATGATATCTGGGAGTTTAAATAGCTGTCCATAAAGGAGAGCAAGAAAGAGCAAGAAAAGGAGATGTCTGAGGTGCTGATAAAATAACACTACACATGATAAAATAACAGTTTATGAGAAAATAGGGCTTTCAGCAGATAAATGTTCATTTCATGTAGGGAAAAAGTTCACATCTTGGTCACATTTATGTGCATGAATTTAAAGCTGTGTTAAAATAAAGATTAATATCATTATTAGATGTTGTGGCTGCATTTGTTTTCTTTTTTTAAGATGTTTGCCCTTTATTTTCACCTCTGCCTGCAAAGGTAGTGAGTCGGTCAAGTAAGTTGATTTAAACATGCTTTGTACAAACATAAATCTATGCTCAGTCAAAAAAGTTAACAAAAAACAAACAAAACATTTAAAAAAAAATGTGTAAATAAAAAAAAACAAAAGGCAGACTTAATGGACCACTTTGTCTTTTTTGTGCTGTCACTTTTTTATGTTTCTGTTGATCCTGCCAATAGGTATGTTGTTTTTCAACTTACTTTAACAGACTAAGATGTCCAACAGAGGTGGCAGAGGTTAGCTTTTATACATTTATGTAAATCATTTATCCCAGAAGGAAAAAAAATAGGTTGCTGTAACTGCTTAACCACTGCATGTACAATACCAGTTTGTAACACCTCTTCATTACCAGGCCATTTTTCAGTTTTCACTGCTGCAATAGTTTGACTGACCAGTACTCCATCATATATACAAATTGGTGTAGCGTTCATACATAAAAATATGAATAAATAATCAAATAATCATAAAACAAAAATACACAGTGATAAATGACCTGATCCCCACTGGGATCTTAAAGTGACAAAAAACAGTGGGTGGAAAACTAAAAAATCTTGGTTCCGAATTGGACCCAATGTGATAAATCTACATACAAAGTGCTCACAAATACCCAGATCCTCAATTAATTGTTTTACACAGCCTAGCAATCAACTAAAATGAGTGACACATACAAGTGATCCCAGCACTGGGGGATATATCTTCTAAATACAGTGAATAGTGCTCAGTGAAAAAAACACTCAAAAAATTCCCACATAACATTATTATTATTCAGCCATTTTTTGGATTCATCACCAGCGGCTGCAATGCACAGCCACAGCACCACCTGCATGTTTTAAATATCTGTGGAACACTGGGTTTATATGCACAATTTGTGTTGGACTTTTTTTCAATTTACATTTGATGGGGTTATTTGTATATTTCATTATACGATTTTTAGATAATATTTTGGGATTTAAATTTTGAGGTATATTCAATGGGGACGAGATTGTGATGTTCTATGTTATGTGGGAATTTTTTGAGTGTTTTTTTTCACTGAGCACTATTCACTGTATTTAAAAGATACATCCCCCAGTGCTGGGATCACTTATATGTGTCACTCATTTTAGTTGATTGCTAGGCTGTGTTCAGCAACTGATCCTAATTTAGGATCTGGGTATTTGTGAGCACTTTGGTGTCCGTGTATGAACCAGCGGTAATAGATTGCTGCTCAGTTCTCCGGCATTCCCGGAGAGCACAGTTCTCCTGTGAATGCAGTTTATGAAGCAGTTCTCCAAACGAAGGGAGAACGGTCTCCAAACGCTGGATAACGGTCTACAAACTCTGAAAAACGGCTCATTTTACTATAATCTCACGAGATTACAGTAAAAGATCAGTTTACTAAGCAGAGGTAAATTATCTCTGCTTAGTTTTCGGTCCCTCTGATTCTGGAGGGAGAACACAGATCTCCAGCGAAGGGCTGACATGATCTCCTGAGTGTCATAAACTGTGAATGACCAGAGAATAGCTGAGATCTGTTGAATCGCAGCTATTCTCTGTGTCATAAAAGGACACCTTTGTGTGTAGATTTATCACATTGGGTCCAATTCGGGACCAAGATTTTTTTAGTTTTTCACCCACTGTTTTTGTCACTTTAAGATCCCAGTGGGGATCAGGTCACTATTTATTTATCATTGTGTATTTTTGTTTTATGATTATTTGATTATTTATTCATATTTTTATGTATGAGCGCTACACCAATTTGTATATGTTTTAGCACTATCCACTTATAGGTAACAAGTTGTGGGTGTCAGCAGCCATTATTTTGATTTGTTTCTCACTTCCTAGCGCAGGAGGTTCATACCAACTAATTACTCCATCATGCAGCACTGTACCCAAATTTGTTTTGTACAATTGAGATAGGTAGAACTTTCTTTTGGTGGTATTTACTATCTGTTGGGTTTTACATTTTTTACTATAAAAAAGAAAGAGTAAAAATGTGGAAAAAAAATGTTTGCCTTACTTTCCGTTAAAATAAAAATAGTACAAAAACTGCCGAAATTATCCTTTTTTGGAAATTAGACACCCCAAGGTGATCTAATTTTTTGGAAGTGAAACAACTTGCTGGTACTAAAGGGATTGAGCAGGGTGCACTAGATACATTAAATGTATATGTCATGAATAGATGAAGAAGGAAGTGAAGGGGTTAATTAACTAGTCACATAAAATAACAAGATTTAGATGAAAGAGTTAATGTTAACTGCTTGCGCTCCGCCCTATAGCAGAAGTACTGCTACAGGGTGGCACGGCTGCGCAAAATGACACACACACACACATATATCTTTTTTTTTGTGATTTGCATTTCCGGATAGGACAGCACGCATGCACCACCCTACCTGTGCCGCTATTGGCTGCTGCAGATGTCAATCACTGGGTCCCCGCTGGGGATTCCCGGCCGGGGATTCCCGGCCAGGACTTGGTGATCGTTGGCAAAGCTGACAGGGGAGAGACCTGTGTGTAGACAACACAAGTCTCTCTCCTGTCAGCATGAACATACTGCTTTGTATCTCTCTGCACAGCAGAGAGATACAAAGCAGCATGGCTCCCAAATAAAACAGCACATAATGTGAAACACACACAGCACACTGTTAACCCTTTGATCGCCCCAGATGTTAACCCTTTCCTGCCCAGTGTCATTAGTACAATGTCAGTGCTTTTTATTAGTGTATTAGTGTCACTGGGGATTGTCAGTAACTCAGTTCCCAGCCAATGTCAGAATGCCTGCTGCAGTGCCGTAGTCCCGCTATAAGTTGCTGATTGCCTCCATTACTAGTATAAAAAAAAAATTCCAGTACTATTACCGCCATTTGTAGACACTCTAACTTTCACATAAACCAATTAATATACAATTATTGGGATTTTTTTTTAGCAAAGACAAGTAGCTGAATATATTTTGGCCTAAATTTATTGAGAAATTTGATTTTTTAAAATTATTTACTGGATATATTTTCTAGCAAAAAGTCAAAAATATATTTTTTTTTCAAAATTGTCAGTTTTTTGCTTATAGCGCAAAAAATAAAAAACACAGAGGTGATCAAATACCACTAAAAGAAAGCTCTATTTGTGGGAAAAAAGACATACATTTCAATTATGTACAGCTTTGCATGATCGCACAATTTCCAGTTAAATTAACACAGCACCATATCGCAAAAAATGGCCTGGTCAGGAAAAGGGGTAAATCCTCTGGAGGGCAAGCGGTTAAGATGTGCAGGATTACACGGAGGGGGTTATTATACAGGCCAAGGGGAGACAACATAGAGGATGTATGTGTAGGAGAGGAGGGGGCAGGAAAGGGTTCATAAAAACAATCCGTGTCACGGAAACAGAATGAATGAATCTGCAGCTGTGGGGAAGGGGGGGGGGATTAGCACTGTAAACAGTACCATGTTGTCGCCGTGGTGACCAATCATAGCAATCACTTGGTACCCAGCTCCTTGGATTGGGGTGTTATAGTGTCTTTCTACACAAAGCTGTCTAATGACAACTTGATGCAGAGAGATTGCAGGGTGGATCAGCTGCTCCACAACTATTTATCCACTGTCAATCATAAATGGCATTAGGTATATAAAGGGCTGCCAATCCACTACTGAAAAATGTACAGCTGTAGAAGGGTGATCAAAACGTGTTGGCTGGAGTTCAGCTTTAATTTATTAATTCCCCTAAATCTAGGGCATTTAACACTACCCTCTCCCCTGATTGACAATGTTGCTGTCAAAGGTTGCTCCTCAATTCCTAAAAAAGGAAACTAATGCATACAGCACATTTGGTAAACTGCAATATATAATTTTTTTTGTTTTTTTGGGGTTTAAAATCACTTTAATTTTTAGGTCAATTGATTCAACGAATTAATTTCATTACAGTTTAAAGTACACTTTATTCTGGTGGCAATGCTCACCTTTAATTCAGAGCTGCTCATCACTGTACCTCTTGCTTTCCAAAAGGGAAATCTTCAAAATTCCTGACTGAATGACATCCAGGGTCACTCAACCTCAAAGACTAAAAATATAATGGAGGTAAAAGGCTTCACCGTGGGACCCAGTATTCACTTCACTGTGTAATGGTGTAGAAAATACTACTCTGCCCAATCTGGAGAAGAGGTGAAGCTGAAGAGGAAAATGACCTTATGGCATCACCTGACTGTCTGGAAGACTTAAAAAAAGGGAAGTAAAAAACAAAACAGTATCATATATTTGTAGAGGAAGAGACTAGACTAAGTGGGGGGGGGGGCATGGGGATAGATGTGTGAATCTACTACCATTAAATCTCTATAAGACCTGTTTCACACAGTGTTTAACTTGTATACAATATAATAAGCTTTTACAAAGTATTTGCAGAGCTTTCAGCAAGCATTGTTGAAGCCTTTAAAGTACCGTTCAGCTCCAGTTTGTAAATGGTTAACAAAGATTCCAATGGGAGGGCTGATGACCACTTTAAACCAGCTGCTAGCAGGCCTCAGAACTATTTGAAGCTTGTTGAAAGCTTACTGAAGCCTGCTAGCAGCTTGATTAAAGTGAAAATCAGTACTCTCATTAACCACTTGCCCTCCTGAGGATTTACCCCCCCTTCCTGACCAGGCAATTTTTTGCGTTACGGTGCTGCACTACACCCAAATTAAATTTAAGTCCTTTTTTCCCACAAATTGAGCTTTCTTTTGGTGGTATTTGATCATCTGTGCGGTTTTTTTTTTTGCGCTATAAAAAAAAAGACCGGCAATTTTGAGAAAAAAAAACAATATTTTTTTCTTTTTGCTATTAAACATGTCCAGTAAAAAATTTTGTAAAAAATCTTATAGCAGGACTGCGGTGGACATTCTGACACTGGGGGGAACTGACTTGATGTCATTGACATCCCCAGTTACACCAATACAGTGATCAGTGCTAAAATAAAAGCACTGTCACTGTATAATGTCACTGGGCAAGAAGGGGTTAACATGAGGGGCGATCAAAGGGTTAACTGTGTGCAGGGAGTGTTTTACTAGGGGGCTGTGTATGTAATCTTCACTGTAATCACATTGCTCTGGATGGCTGTGCTGTGCACAGCCATCCAGAGCAGTGTGCCCGAGCTGACAGGGAGGATAGCTGTTAGTAAACAAAACAGTCCTCCTCCCTATTGGAGATGTTCGGTAATCACTAGGCGCCAGCGGGTAATCACCAGCAGGGACCCGGTGATTGACAGACGAGGACGCAAATGGCAGCACGGGTAGGGTGTGTGCGTGGTTCGCATGCGCCCTTACCCAGAAATACAAAATCACGTGTATATATACATGATTTTGTGCACCCCTGCCGGCTTATAAAAAAACTTCTCGAAGCTTGCCAAAAGCTTTGCAAAAGCTTGCTGAAAGTTTCATAAAAGCTTGCTGTTCACACTCCTGTTATACAAGCTGAAGCCCATGAAACAAGCCTTACCTTGCACTGCAGCCTACTCTTGATTGACATAGCAGTTATATAGTCAGTCCCCAGCCTTTCATTCCAATCCATTACTTAGCTGTGCACAGGCCACCAGTTGCCTGAGCAATAGTTTTGATTTCTAACCTAAGGCTCCAGTCTGTGTAACTGACTTAGGATTGTAATCACAGGGCCTATCCCTGTTTTGGTATCTCCCTGACTTTGTTTGTGTATTCATCATTTAAGAAATATTACTCTAAGGCCCTGTTCACATCTCTTGGCTTCCACTGTCATGCTTTTTTCCTTCTGTTTTGTTTATATTTTTTTCACAAGTTTTGTTATGCATTTTACATGTGTTTTGCGCACTTCCATAGATTTCAATGGGCCATAAAACACAGGCCTAATAGTTAAAATATTAGTCTAATGATATCTTATGTTCATTTTCAACATTTATCCTATCCATAATAGAGCTCAGTATTGTAATACTATACAGCTACTAAAGTCAAATCCTTCCATTTCAGATTGGCAGGGAACTATAACTCATGCCATGCAAAGTAAATCTGCACCACTGCTATCAACATTGACTTCCATAACTTAACCATACATTGAAGTTAAATTTATCATTGTTTAAATTATTCAGAAGCAGTGTGTTGTCAAGTTGTGTAGCATATTTATTTATATACACTTCCTACTGAGAATTACAGAGGAAACAGACTGATTTTACAGTTACAAAATTAGAATAAACATTCATTTTCTGTGAGTAGATTGAATGCATATATTTTAATTTATAAATAGTAATAGTTTTCTTATTGTCTTGTAATCAGCAATATTTTTTACCTTTCCATGCAAAATTCCTTTATAAATTGTTCCTTTCTTCCTTCCTTCCTCTAGACATAACTGGAGTGCAACTTGAGAGGAAACCTACAAGTGAAATTAGAGTTTATAAATATCAATGGCTTTTTTTAATTGTCCCTTTGTAATGAACAATTTTTGTATCTTTATATGCAAAATTCCTCTACAAATCCTTTTCTTTCTTTTCCTAGACAGAGAAGAAAGCCACCGCACACTGGATTGATGACAAGTGTCAACATTTATTGTGCAAACCATCCACACACATGGCAAAGACAGTCCCTGCCTTGGGACAAGCTCCTCTGATGCATTTCACCCAATCAGGACTAATGCAGGCCATACGTGGGTCGAATTCCGAACAAATTTTCTTTAGAAAATCAGAAATTTTGTGTGTTTTGTAATCCGATGGTGTCACCATTGATTTTGAAATTCGACCAACCAAGCCTTCAATTTCACCTCATGTTGCTACGGAAAAGAATTTTTGTGCCCAAGAATTTTCTTTTCTTTCCAGGTCACAGCTCATGCTCATATCTTTTTAAATTACATTTCTCACACAATTCTCCCATCATTGATTAGAAATTCGTTTGTTTTTCAAAAATTTTCCAACATGTCCGATCACTCAAATTCAAAGGTCGTACGAAAAGTGGCCATTTCTGTGGCCCACTAATGATGCAAAATTCAACTGAAAATTCTTAGAAAAGATTTTCAAAAGAAAATTAATTCGGAATTCAACCCATGTATGGCCTGCATACTAATGAGATACTACTAGAGATGCTGTCCTGAACTGGGGTGTAGTTTGGACAGCGGGAGGAAACCTGCAAGAGACGTTTGAGAGGGCAGTGATAAAATAGCATCCAGAGAATATCATGCATGGAGAGAATTGTCAAGAAATATAGTGTGAAAATAATTAGAAGAGAGCGCATCCATCTAAATGTAGGTTGTTTATTAAAATGAATAAAAATGGAATAAGTAATGCACTCACTGCATGTAAAGGAAAGTGAATGTGATACTTATTCCTTTCTTATTCATTTTAATAAACAGCCAACATTTAGACGGTTGCACCCTCTTCTGTCTATTTTCTATTTGTGCAATAGGTTACTTGGGACCTGCTACAGGCAGTCCCTGGGTTACGAACAAGAGGTTCCGTAGGTTTGTTCTTAAGTTGAATTTGTTAGTTGGAACAGGTACATTTTGTAAGTGTAACTCCAGCCAAAAAATTAGTTTTAAGTTTTGGATAGCATAGGGAAGAGTTAACTGGCCATGCAGTGATGTGGAATTGCTGCCAGATCTTCTGGACAGTAGGTGGCAACATGCGGGGAGTAGCAAGATGGCCTTCAGGCGTTTTCCAGGACCACTGTTACATTGCGCTGCCTCCGTTCCTAAGTATGAGTTGTATGTAAGTGGGATGTTTGTAACACGGGGACTGCCTGTATAGAGGAGTAGCACTATCTTCACCTTATCTGATAATTGTCTTTAGGAACTTCCTAACCTTTCATAGACTTTTTTTTAATAAATGTCTATAATTGTCTCTCCACACTCCTTCATACCCATGGGCTATGGACAGCATTATAGTTTATAACTGTCCTGAAGGAATATAGTGTGACCTGAATGGAGGTGAAAGTTGTGAGCTGTAGCCTGGACAATAGGGGAAAAGGTGGCAAAGAACATAATGTGAAATGAGGGTAGGTGTGCACAACCATAAAAAAAATATTGCAGACGGGTAGCACTTCCAGAGATTTGAGTGCGGAAAATAAAAGAACAAGTGCAAGAGAATATAGTATGAAAGCATAGATCGAGGCTGAGGAACATACAGGGGAATCCAATAAATCACTATTGACAGTTTTCTGGTGCTATGGCACATTAAAATGGCCTACACCAGATTAGAAAATCTCCACCGCCCATATTGGTAACTTCACCAACACATGCAGCAGATTAAGGTAGTTCTTAATAGTGACACTTCTACAAAGTGGTGCTATTAGTGCAACAAATTCAAAAATAATTACCTCCAGTTTATAGCTAACAAAACTGGAGGTAAGACCTACTCTAATTTGGCATACAGAGACAGGCAGAGTGCCTGTCCCTGTACACAGTATATCAGAGCAGCGTTTTTGTCACTACTGCCCTCTCCCTGTCACTGGTTGTTAAGGATGCCCCATTGCCTCCATGTTGTTAGTGCTCCCTCTTCTCCCCTACCACAGTGGTGTTGGAGCTGCTGGATCACATGACTAAACCAGAGTGGATTGAACATTTTTTTTATACAGGCTATGATGCATAGCTGGGGTGGGGGGGAGCAGCATGTTTAAGAATACTTGTAAATAGTCTTTAACAATCTCTAATACCCTCATCTTGTACACCATCTTAACACCTTCCCGCCCGGCCTATAGCAGATTGACGGCCGGGCAGGACACTGAGCATCATATGATATTCTGTCAAAAGGAGCCACTCAGGCAGCCATGGGGCCGCTCAGCAGCACAATCTGTCATCGGCTGTGTCCACGGGACACAGCCGATGACATATCACTGCACCAGCCCATTGTCAGTGTCATATGACCGCTGTGACCAATCACAGTAGATCACATGTCAGTTGTATACAATTGATGGCTTCCTCTCATGCAATCCGCTGTATACAATTGTGTTGTTAGCTGTGATTGGTCAAAGCAGGTACAGACAGGGCCAATCCCAGCCCATCTGTATCATGTGATGAGCTTTGTCCAATCAAAGCTAATCACAACAAAAGACTGAATGAATCAGTTTAATTCAGTAGCAATGATTGCAAATATCAATGAAATACATAGGTATTAGCAGTCATAATTTGTAAAAAAAAATCCTGATCACTTGCCCAGAGTAGTTCTATGGTAATATTGTATTGCTTTGGTCACAGTGTGGTGAAGAAAAAAGAAAAAAGAATGTATTAAAAAAATTAAAAAAATTATAGAAAAAATTGGGAAAAATAACTATTTAATTATTTTATTTTCTTTACATACTGTCACCAATCAGTGTCTCTGATCACATCAGTTATATAATAATGTTGTACTGGACTGGTGACAATATGTAAAAAAAAAAAAAAAAAAAAAAGTGATTTTTTTTCTATAGTTTCCAAAAAATTGTAACAAAAAATTACAACGTCCAAAAAGCTCAACGTGCCTCTTACTAAATACCCTGGACTGTCTATTTTCCAAAAATGGGTTATTTGGGGGGTATTTGTACTAACCTGACGTTTTTGGGCCCCAAGAAATGAGATGGGCCATCAGTACATCAGGATTGCTCAATTGTCAGATATATATACCATGGTTTGTGGACTCTTTAACTTTCAAACAGACTAAATCAGGGGTCCTCAAACTACAACCCGCGGGCAACATGCGGCCCGCCGAGGACATTTATCCGGCCCGCTGGGTGTTTTGTAATATCCGGCACACACAGGAGATACAAAATTCACTGCTTCACTGGCCCCACCCCTCACCCTCCAACCAAGCCGTCGTTCTGGAGATTACATGATGGGCGGGGTTCGCACAGTTCCCAGCATGCCGCAGCGGCAAGATGAGTTCCCCTATGAAGATGTGTGTCCCTGACGCATCCGCGCATGTCACGTTTTTCGGCAGAAGAAGCCGATCGCCGATCAACAACCATAGCACAGAGCTGTCATAGTTAACCCCTTTTCTGCTGCACCGCTGATTACACTTACACACGCCGCTCATCCCACGGATCACTAGCCGCTGATGCTCCAGCAAGATGAACCAAAGATGCGTATTGGGGAGCATCATGGATTGGAGAGAGGGCAGTTACATGGGGGGGGTTGTGACATGGGGAAGACACTGACATGGGGGGTCAGTGACATGGGGGGGCCGTGACATGGGGAAGACACTGACCTGTGGGGGGCCAGTGACATGTGCTGAGGACAGTGACATGTGTGGGGGTCAGTGACACGGGGGGGCTGTGACATGCGGAGGACAGTGACATGTGGGGGGCCAGTGACATGTGCTGAGGACAGTGACATGTGTGGGGCCAGTGACATGTGCTGAGGACAGTGACATGTGTGAGGGTCAGTGACATGGGGAAGACACTGACATGTGGGGGGAGGGGTCAGTGACATGGGGGTGCCATAACATGTGAACAAAATTGCGGGTGTCATTAACTTTTTTTTTTAAACTGTAGTCAGACCCTCCAACAGTCTGAGGGACAGTGAACTGGCCCCCTGTTTAAAAAGTTTGAGGACCCCTGGACTAAATAATATACACTGATTTGGGGTATTTTCACCAAAGAAATGTAGCAGAATACATTTTGACCTAAATTTATTTGCAAACTTTTACAACAGAAACAAAGAAAAATTAGGGGTTTTTTTTCAAACGTTTCAGAGTTTTTTATTATTTAACAAGAAAGCTCTATTTGTGTGAAAAAAATTACACGCATTTTTTATGGGTACAGTGTTGCATGACCGTACAATTGTCATTCAAAGTGCGACAACACTGAAAATTGGCCTGGGCAGGAAGGGGGTAAAAGTGCGCGGTATTGAAGTGGTTAAGAAGAGTATCTAAACACAAAACCAAAAATGTAATACGTTGCAATTTACCAATCCTTAAATGTAGTGGCTGTGTTAGTTTCCCTTGGAGAGCAGCATTGTTTGTCTGGGGAGAAGGCAGTGTTAGATGCACTAGAAAATTTTGAAGGACTTGCCTAACCATTTAAAGCTGAACAGCTAACATGCTTTAAATAGTTACAGCAACAGATTATTTTCCTTTTGAGATAAAGTTTTTACATAAATCCATAAAATCTGACCATTGTAAGCACTTCTGTCAGTGTTAAAAATCAGTATTAAAAAGAAATGCATCATTCACATTAAGGGTTCATTCACATACCTGAGAGCCTTGAACAGCTGCATGTTCTCGTGTTTTTAAGTGTGTGGTAAAACCACGGCTCAACCTCTTGTTGCCACTCCCCCCTGGCCACCTGTGTGAATTAAGCCATAAAGTGGTTGTAAACTTCAGACATGAAATATGAACAAAGCATATCCCTCTATAATGTGTACTTGTCTCATTTCTGCCTGCTGCTATGTTCAACTGTTATCAGCATGTATCACTTCTGACAAGTTTTCCTGACACCAAAAGACAAATGGTGATAGAGGAGGGGCTTCCAGCACACATCCTGTGACCAATAGCCTCAGCTCTGTTCCTGTGTGCTGTCTCTACCCCATTTTTTCTGAACTCTCAGACATGCTTTATAAATTCATCTCTTTGAACATATGTAGAGAAGAGAAGAATGCAGATAGATAGGTGCAACTTATGTAGAAGGAGTAGTGTATAACCTGAGGCAAGTCACTTCATTGGGTATATGTAAGGGTTTACAACAACAGGATTGGGATGCTGCTATATAATTCATTTTTTTCTTTTGGGTTTAGATACACTTTAAATGAATGGTTTTGCACAGAGCAGACCCAATCTTCATCTTTTGGGGTCCCCCACCGGCGCTCCTTGTGCCTTTTACCTTAATGCGGAGAATGCATTAAGGTAAAAAATCTTCTACCTTTACAACCAGTTTAAGTATGTTATACATTATAGCCCAACAATATAATAATAAAGGTAACTTCATGCATCTGAACCAAATGGATTGGTATAAACCAGCTTAGTGTCTTACTCTCCAGATTTGAGCATTCCATCAGTGCTGCCACTCTGCTACACATTGGTTTCCTCTTTACTGCTTCCTGGGTCAGAGTTCCGCTCATTACACACAGGAACTTGCAATGCAGGACCATGAAATGTGTGTCAATTCCCCAGGTGTGTATTGATATGTATTGGTTACACCAAATTTTTAAAAACCTTTGCCAGGCAAAATAGAAAATATATACATATTTTACCAATGTATATAGTGCTTTGTCTGAAATATTAACATATAACTAAAGGCAAAACTTTGGATGACACCAGAGCAGTAATAGAGGGAAAATATTCCAATGGGTGAACATAGTGACACCATTAGATTCACTTTGGAGGGATTTCCTCTCACTTTTGATTCTGGCTATTATGAAAGGAAATTTCCCCAATGGGATGGCCAAAAAACTGACCCCAGCCTTTCTCTGAGGTGCCTTGGGGTTTCTTCAGAGGTGCCTTGGCAAAATGTCTAAAAATTGTCCAAAACCTGTATACAAGCCAGCAGGTGGAACAAGCCTGCCTTTTAGTTACACAAAGCTTCAGGTTTTCATTGTGCACTATTATGACCTTCTAGCCGCCGGCATCCTGACAACCAATGACATCATCAGTTGATAAGGAGGATGTCAGCTGCCTGCACAGCATCCTAGTTTGACCCTCCCCTGCCCCTCTCCATCAATGCTGGGGTCACATTAGCTCAGTGATGGATAAAAATTGACAAAGAAGAGAAACACTGGAATAATCCTCAGTACCAGTATGCAAAAGTGTATTTGCTTTGGAAGAATAAATCACCGCTAATGTTGGGTGCCCTACATGTGTAGGTGTTGCTGCGTTATATAAAACTATTAGAATAATTTTTCACATTTTAGAATACAGTGTCCTTTTAAAATTATGGACAGTCTTCAGGCAACCCATTTTAGAGTGGGGTGCCTCAAAACTGTCCATAATTTTAAAGGGTGCCTTGGGACTGTCCATAATTTTAAAGGGTGCCTTGGGACTGTCCATAATTTTAAAGGGTGCCTTGGGACTGTCCATAATTTTAAAGGGTGCCTTGACTGAGAAAAGGTTGAGAAACAATGCCTTACGCTATCCAAAATGAAAAAAAAAAAGTTTTGCCTTTTCAGTAGTTACATGTTAACTTTTTCAACATTTCTGCTTCTCTTCAGGTTTCTGATGTGAGCATTTTGATCAGTTCCTGAGAACATTTTAGTAGTACAGTTTAAGGGAAAATGTCACATTAGCAGGTGTATCTACTGACAATATGAGTGCACATTGCAATTAAGGATCACTTTTTACTTTGATGTTACACTGAAAGTTGCACGGTTGCATGTTAATGAGATTTTTCTGAAGATCAAAAGCTTGCCATTGAAATTATAAACCGTGAAAATCCTTAAAGACTCATGCAGACAGATTTTGCAAAAGTGTCTTATGTGCATTCTAAAAGTGGTGCAGCTTGTGCTAAATGTATGTATCTGTCTAGAACGTGTTATTGAATTTAGAGTATAGTATGCCACTTTTAGAATGCAGGCAAGACACTTTTCCAAAATCTGTGTCTGAGTCAGGGGCTCTCTCTGTATGCTATATGAGAGTTGGTCCTACTTAGCTCCACTTTTGTAAGATACAAACTGTTATTTAATTTTGAATTTGGAGCATTCATTGCACACTATGTGAAAGAGGAGTATTTTAGGGCAAAGGAATCACTGTCAGAACCAAAAGTTGTTGCAAATGCTTTATGAATTTGGTGCAATAAATTAACAATGGGGATTAAAACCAGAAAAGTGGTGCAGCAGCTTGAATTTCCCCAAAGACTATTCAGATGTACCAACATTATCTGAAAGCCTGAAGATTTTATGCTCAAACTGGCATGAAAACATGCACACTGAGAACGCTCAAACATTCATGCTTTTACTTATGAAGGTAAGAGGGGAATAAATGCAACAGCTCATCTCATCTGTGAAATAGCACTAATAAGATGAAATGATTCCATCACAGCTGATTACTGTTTTCCCCAAGACTATTTAAAGAACATAACAACTGTTGCTTAGTGGCAAAAATCATTTCATGTCTACTTTGAAAATTGTGAAAAAGTACTTGTCAAGTTTTCCTTTAATTTTAACTCCTTTGTGCCAGCCAGGGGCGGACTGACCATTTGAACACTTGGCCCCATGAAATGCCCCTGGTACCTTTTTATAGGCTTTTTTTGAGTGTGGGCAAGGACATAGGGGCCCCATGATCCCCTTTCTTCTCTGAGGGCCCCATGAGTTGTCAGTCTGCCCCTGGTTCCAGCTGTATGCATATATGCAATTCTTTGGTAGGTGGGCCCTAACACTGGGAGGCCACGTTTATGCGTTCCTAAAGATAAACAGACCTGTGCCGAAAGCATGAGCCATGTATGCTCCGGGAACAGTTACTGGCGGCTAACAGCTCATGATCTCTACTTGCAATCGGGAGCTTTCCAATCATATGACCGCTGTGACAGCCAATTACGGTGGTCATGTGATCAGAAACCCTGCCCCTCCTCCCGGAATCTGAAACCGGAAAGGGGTTAAATAGCAAAAGTGTGCCCATTCCAGAGCAGGCAATGATTGAAATATTATAACCAATCTAAAATCTAAGGCATGGTGGTAGAGCAGGGAAGGTTGCAGACTGTCTTGGTGATTAAAGATTGGGGAGGAGTTCTAGCAGGTGCTGTAGTGGGTTGCATGTGGCAGGTATAATGGTTAGAGGGGGTATAGGGTTCTGTGATGTCCCAGGTACTGTGGTGAGAAGGGGGTTTGACAGGTACTGTGGTAATGGGGGGAGGTGTGTAGTAGATTCTGAGAGGGATTGTGATAGGTGCTGTTGTGAGAGAGGGGGTTGGGGTATGTGATAGGTGCTGTTGTGAGAAAGGGGGTAGGGGTATGTGGTAGGTGCTGTGGTGAGAAACGGGGTAGGGGTATGTGGTAGGTGCTGTGGTGAGAAAGGGGTAGGGGTATGTGGTGGGTTCTGTTGTGAGAAAGGGGGTAGGGGTATGTGGTGGGTTCTGTTGTGAGAAAGGGGGTATGGGTAGGTTCTGTTGTGAGAAAGGGGGTAGGGATATGTAGTAGGTGCTGTTGTGAGAAAGGGGGTATGGGTATGTGCTGTGGTGAGAAAGGGGGTAGGGGTATGTGGTAGGTTCTGTTGTGAGAAAGGGGGTAGGGGGATGTGGTAGGTTCTGTTGGGAGAAAGGGGGTAGGGGGATGTGGTAGGTTCTGTTGGGAGAAAGGGGGTAGGGGTATGTGGTAGGTTCTGTGGTGAGAAAGGGGGTAGGGGTATGTGGTAGGTTCTGTTGTGAGAAAGGGGGTAGGGGTATGTGGTGGGTTCTGTTGTGAGAAAGGGGGTATGGGTAGGTTCTGTTGTGAGAAAGGGGGTAGGGATATGTAGTAGGTGCTGTTGTGAGAAAGGGGGTATGGGTATGTGGTAGGTGCTGTGGTGAGAAAGGGGGTAGGGGTATGTGGTAGGTTCTGTTGTGAGAAAGGGGGTAGGGGTATGTGGTAGGTTCTGTTGTGAGAAAGGGGGTAAGGGTATGTGGTAGGTTCTGTGGTGAGAAAGGGGGTAGGGGTATGTGGTAGGTTCTGTGGTGAGAAAGGGGGTAAGGGTATGTGGTAGGTTCTGTGGTGAGAAAGGGGGTAGGGGTATGTGGTAGGTGCTGTGGTGAGAAAGGGGGAGGGATATGTGGTAGGTGCTGTGGTGAGAAAGGGGGAGGGATATGTGGTAGGTGCTGTGGTGAGAAAGGGGGAGGGATATGTGGTAGGTTCTGTGGTGAGAAAGGGGGTAGGGATATGTGGTAGGTGCTGTGGTGAGAAAGGGGGAGGGATATGTGGTAGGTGCTGTTGTGAGAAAGGGGGTAGAGATATGTGGTAGGTGCTGTGGTGAGAAAGGGGGTTGGGGTATGTGGTAGGTTCTGTTGTGATAAAGGGGTTGGGGTATGTGGTAGGTTCTGTGGTGAGAAATGGGGTAGGGATATGTGGTAGGTGCTGTGGTGATATGGGGGTTATGAGTGGTGAATGGATGTTGTGTGATAGTGAAGGGAGCGTTGTGTCGGACGGGGAGGTGAGAGGTGTTGTGGAAGCAGCTATGCTAAGATAGGGGGTTGTAAGACACAATGGCAAAATCCACCTCTGACCACCGTGCCTTACAACCCCCTCTCTTAATATGGCTTCTGCCAAAAAAAACCCTCTGCTCCCCACCCAGCACTGCACCTGGCCACACCACTCACACCACCCATTACACCACAGCACCTATCAGAAACCACTACTGCCACTCTCACTACAGCATTTCTGTGCACCCTCCCACAAGGCTACCATCAATACAATGGCAAGATTTTGCACATGAACAGTAGTGACAGCCTGCAATGCCTACTGTTCATGTGTGGGATCTCTCTGCCATATTGATGTAATCAATATGGTGATGAGATTCCTATGCATGCTTAGTGAGTGGCATGTACTGCAACAACAATGATGAAATCTCAATATGCCAGCAAGATTCTGAGCATGAGCACTAGTTCCAGAATAGACCACTCACTGCCACGCATGTGCAGGAATCTTGCCATCATATTTATTGCATCACAATAAGGTGTCGGATATATGGGGAATGTAATACTGCATGTACAGAGCAAATAGTCAAGAATATTTGGTTCCGTAATAACACTTGCATGGGCATGGGGTTATATTCTCAGCAGCACAGACTCATCTTAATGATGCTTAACAATGTTTAAGAATTGCTTTAACTACATTTTTTTTATTTAAACTGAACATGTCTTTTCTTTCTTTAATCATCTTATATTTTTAATGAACATTTAAACTGAATGTAAAATTGAAACTAAGAAGGAAATAAAAATGCATTGTTAATTCTCATATTCTTCTTTTAATATAATCATACTGTATATTAATGGTTTAATGATTCACTATGTGATGAGCTGTACAGTATGTGTATATCTATACTAGGAGGTGTGTAGATGCACACTACATCATAGAGTGTGTGTGGATATATATATATTATATATACACATATACAATTTATATAATTAATTTCTCTTATTCTCTTGCTATAATCTGCATATGTATTTTTACAAAGGTTGGATGGACATAACATCTACATATGCGGTATTTATGATAATATACTGTATGTCGAGGATACCATACAAGACATTATATATCTGTTAACCTATAGAAAGTAATTTTAATTTTGGATACCAAGAACCTTTCATTTATTGAAATGGTATAAAGTATTTTAAAACTTTTGTTGTCTGTAATTGCTGCATGCCATGAATACCATATGGGTATGACATGCAGTAAAATAATTTTTACCTTTATATCCACCAATATCTGTTTTTGGTTGTGGAATAACATAATGTTTAGACAGGTCAGTAATTTGTGCATTGTGTCTTTATAATTAGTTATCTGTATTTTTTAAATTTCAACCCAGCATATACAGTATCTCACAGAAGTGAGTACACCCCTCACATTTTTGTAAATATTTTATTATATCTTTTCATGTGACAACACTGAATAAATGACATTTTGCTACAATGCAAAGTAATGAGTGTACAGCTTGTATAACAGTGTAAATTTGCTGTCCCCTCAAAATAACTCAACACACAGCCATTAATGTCTAAACCGCTGGCAAAAATAGTAAGTACACTCCTAAGTGAAAATGTCCAAATTGGGCCCAACGTGTCAATATTTTCTGTGGCTACCATTATTTTCCAGTGCTGCCTTAACCCTCTTGGGTATGGAGTTCAACAGAGCTTTACAAGTTGCCACTGGAGTCCTCTTCCACTCCTCCATGATGACATCACGGAGCTGGTGGATGTTAGAGACGTTGCGCTCCTCCACCTTCCATTTGAGGATGCCCCACAGATGCTCAATAGGGTTTAGGTCTGGAGACATGCTTGGCCAGTCCATCACCTTTACCCTCAGCTTCTTTAGCAAGGCAGCGGTCATCTTGGAGGTGTGTTTGGGGCCGTTATCATGTTGGAATACTGCCCTGCGGCCCAGTCTCCAAAGGGAGGGGATCATGCTCTGCTTCGTTATGTCACAGTACGTGTTGGCATTCATGGTCCCCTCAATGAACTGTAGCTCCTCAGTGCCCCGGCAGCATTAATGCAGCCCCAGACCATGACACTCCCACCACCATGCTTGACTGTAGGCAAGACACACTTGTCTTTGTACTCCTCACCTGGTTGCCGCCACACACGCTTGACACCATCTGAACCAAATAAGTTTATCTTGGTGTCATCAGACCACAGGACTTGGTTCCAGTAATCCATGTCCTTAGTCTGCTTGTTTTCAGCAAACTGTTTGCGGGCTTTCTTGTGCACAACCTTTAGAAGAGGCTTCATTCTGGGATGACAGCCATGAAGACCAATTTAGCATATGGTCTGACCACTGACAGACTGACCCCCCCACCCCTTCAACCTCTGCAGCAATGCTGGCAGCACTCATACATCTATTTCCAAAAGACAACCTCTGGATATGACGCTGAGCACGTGCACTCAACTTTTTTGGCCAACCACGGCGAGCCTGTTTTGAGTGGAACCTGTCCTGTTAAACTGTTGTATGGTCTTGCCCACCAGGCTGCAGCTCAGTTTCAGGGTCTTGGCAATCTTCTTATAGCCTAGGCCATCTTTATGTAGAGCAACAATTTTTTTTTTCAGATCCTCGGAGAGTTATTTGCATGAGGTGCCATGTTGAACAATATTTATGATATTGTAGCAAAGTGTCATTTCTTCAGTGTTGTCAAATGAAAAGATATAATAAAATATTTTAAAAAATGTGAGCTGTGTACTCACTTCTTGTACCCGCTACCAGAGGGTAGGAGGTATGGGAGATACTGCAACAGTAACATGTTATATCCTACGTACGGGTGTAATATGTAACATGTTAAAAAAAAGGTGAACTTATCCTTTAAAGTGGTAGTAAACTGCAAAAAATAAAACAAAAAAATCTTCTCCCTGCAAGTACATTAAGACTTACCTGAAAACAAAGCCCTCCAGTAGAGCGCTGTCAAGGTTAACCATCTTCACCTGATCTTCCTTCCGGGTTCGTGGCTCCAGTTTGACTGGCAGAGCCGCGATGACGTCACTCCTGCGCATGCGTGCAGGAATCTCAGCCCCTGCATGGCTCTGTCAATGGATGGCATTCTGTCCATTGGCAATGCGTTGTGCATGTGCCAGTGACATCACTGGTGCTGCTAAAGTGAATGTCTCCTTAACGATGCAGTACCTACAGGTAAGGCTTATTAACCACTTGCCTACTGGGCACTTTTACCCCCTTCGTGCCCAGACCAGTTTTCAGCTTTCAGCGTTCTCATACTTTGAATGACAATTGCGCTTTGAATGACATATGACATTTTTATAATTTTTTTTCTGAAAAATAGAGCTTTCTTTTGGTGGTATTTAATCGCCACTGGGTGTTTTTATTTTTTGCACTACAAACAAAAAGAGCAAAAAATTAAAAAAAAAGGTTTTCTTTGTTTCTATTATAAAATTTTGCAAACGGGTAATTTTTCCCATTCACTGATATGTGTTAATGAGGCTGCACTGATAGGCAGCACTGATGGGCACTGATAGGTAGCACTGATGGACATTTATGAGGTAGCACAGATGGGCAGCACTGATTGGCACTGATAGGCTGCTGTGATGAGGTGGGACTGATGAGGCAGCACTGGCAGGCATTGATGAGGAGGCACTGATGATGATGCACTGATATGCAGCAATAATTGGCACTGGCAGATGGCACTGATGGACACTGATAGGCGGCACTGATGGGCGATACTGATGGGTGGCGCTGACTGGCGGTACTGACTGATGGTACTGACTGGCGGTACTGCTGGGCAGCACTGCTGAGTGACACTGCTGGGCACTGATGGGCCACACTACTGGGCACTGATAGGCGCAACTGCTGGGAGGCACTGCTGGGCACTGAAGGGTAGCACTGCTGGGCACTGGTGGATGGCACTGGTGGGTGGCACTGCTGGATACTGATCATCAGGGCAGATGTCCTTTACTGGTTATTGGCAGTACTTCCCTCACGCTGTGACAGCTTGAGGAAAGTGTTGCTGATAACCGGCAACTGTACTTACTCGGTGATCTGCTGTGTTATTGGACCCAGCTGATCACATGGTAAAAGGCCGCTGTGATTGGCCTTTAACCTCATCATGTGATTAGCTGTGTCTGTAGGACATAGCGATCAGGTACAGCGCTGGGTGCACGCCGCTGGGGGCATGTGGGAGGGTGTGTTCTGGAAGGACATCATATGACGCCCTTCCAGAACTGGACAACCGTCCTGTAGCTGTCATTCAGCTATAGCATGGTTGTGAAGTGGTTACAGCCTTACTTTGTAGTTAAAACATAAAAAATTGACTTTATTACCACTTTCCGTGCATGTACATATAAGTTTTTACTGTCAGCAGCACAATGGAGAGCACATTCATGTTTCTTTTTCTCATAGGTAAATTAGGCAGTGATGTAGAGCATCATCTGATGGATAGTGCACCCTTCAGCTCACTATCCATAATCTTTAGAAGAAGGAAAAAGCAGGGTGGGTGGGATAACTTTTATCCGGCTGTGTTTTCAGGTGGAGAACAGGGGAGCTGAGGAATAGGAGGAGTGGTTACAGTTTTTCCTCTTTATTCTTACACTTTGAGAAGACATTAAGAGTTTGCAGAGCCCCATAATAAGTGCGCGTGTGTGTGTATGTGTGTGTTCGTGCTTTTGTGTACTGTATGTGATAAAATATTATTGTGTTCAGCCAGTCCACTTTGGCTTTGAAGCAAAAAAAGAAACATTGAAAATCATAAAATAAATAAGATTAAGGGGTTGTAAGAAGATGACACCACATTACTGCAAAACATCTTATCCAATATATTTGGTTTATGGTGCTGTCCTAATTTATACCTTTTATCTGACCTGTGGATAGGAGTTAAAACATCTCAAAGCAAAACAAAGCCGTATATTGTTTTCTATGGAGTTCAATATCAGCTGTGTTTTTTTTCACAGCACCATTTAAATCCCTCTATAAATATGCCTGAGAGGGGTGGTGTTGATGTGACTGTGTTATACAGCTTATCCTTCAATGGTGTTAGCAGGGATAGAGATTCCATTGATCACTGTGTAATACACAGCAAGATTTTTAGCCAGGAAAATATATGCGCACAGCTTTCTAGCTAGGCAATTTAAAATTGCAGAAAATAAATGTTGATTATGCCTACTACTTTTGTCTTATATTCAATCACGGCTTGGATTTTTAATGCCTTGTGACTTATTCTTTAGACACGCTCGGCGCAACAACAAATATGAAGGCCGAGTAAAAGTTCAAAGAAGTGGAGGATTCTAAATTAGTTTATTAGTGAGTAATCCAGGCCTTGAATTTCTGTAGTTTACAAAATTGTAAGAGTAAACCCATTGGAAGGATATATAAACTTATCAGTCATGTCTGAGGCAGCCTTGGGAGCCATTAGAATTTAAGTGCACCACCTCTGGGATCACACAGTCTCATTTGGATTTAAATCAGAAAATGCAATTTTATCGAAATGACAGCCCTTTGAAACCAGATGGAACCTGGAGAGAAATGTTCTCTAGGAAGACATTTCAAATTCTCAATCCAAAATACCTTGTTAGATTGCCTCAAACACATTTTCTGTGTCCTTTCCCAGTAACCATTGTGCTGCCAATACTATATCTAGAAATGTACATTGTAACAGCTAAAATTAAAGAGTAAAGTCCAACTCTAAGTATAACAAAAAAAACTACTGTTGCAGTGCCCCCTCCCCCCCACACACACACACACTGCAAAAGTTAAATGATTGTTAACCATCAGGGTTGATGATGTGACTTGTAATACTTACTTACTCCTCCCTCCAGTAGGCTCTGGCGCTCTTCTCTTGTCATTTCACATACAACGCAGGGCTATTAGCATTGTGCTTGATGACATCATCATGTGACCGCAGTCCAGAGCATATTACAGAGGAGATTACAGGACACAAGGCACAAAGATGGAGGGAACCTGCTAGAACAAGGAGAAAGGTAATGTTATACTGTATTCTTCATCCCCTAGATTTGACAAGCATTTAATTAGCATCCTGAAATTAAAAAGAAAAATCCAATATTCTTAGGCTCCATGTACACAGGATGTTTGGAAATCGCTTTTGAACGATGGAAACTGACTGCTGGAAAACGTAGGATAAAAAACGTCTGTTTAGCTGCGTTTGCATACCACGTTTATGCGCATTTATGAGCGTATGCGTTTAGAAGCATTTTTTAAAGATAACCTCAGGAGACCTTTTCAAATGCCCAGAATGTACTGAAAAACAGTAAAAAATTAACTATTTCAGACATTTTGAGAGAAATAGAGAGAGCAGAAGCAGAGAGAGCAATATGTGTTGAGATGACCTGTCTTTTCTGGTTGTATTCACTATGAATCCCATCATGAGCATAATGTGGCGCGTTCTACATATTGGTTCCTTCACGCAAAACCTGGAACTGACTGCGCTGGTGTACTGGGTCCATTTGTATACATGGAAAACACTTTGCATGCATTTCTGATGATGAAAAAGGTTCTGGAGAGCATCTGGATATGGAACAGTTAAAAAACGCTTCTAAATGCAAATGCTTTAAATGCAGTTGGCCGCGTTTACAAGCATTTGGCATTTGAAACGCTGATAAAATCTACTCCTGAACGCAAGTTTGGTGCGTTCAAAAAAACGACTAAACTCAACTGCCTGTAAACGACTGTAAACGACAGTGTACATGGACACATAGGAAAACATTAGGGAGAGTTCAGGGGCTGCTAAAAAAAAACACAGACAATCTCCTGAACGTCAGTTTATTAGCTGCAGTGTACATGAACCCTAAGAAGTTGCAGTTTCTAAAAAAAGAAATAGTACAACAGCTCTCTAAGATGTTTGCCGGTAATGAAATTAACCACATATTAAAAGTTTAGCTGTTATCCTCATTAAAATAGGCATCCATAATTTGGGCATAAATAATATACTAAAGAGAGTAGAACATCCATTTACTGGGAATAGCTGGCTCAGTGATAAAATCCATCTTTAGTGAACAGGTGAGCTTTAATTTCATGAATGATTCTCACTTCAAAATGGCTTCCTTCAAATAACAGGTACATTTTATTTTGTTTTATTGGATTTGCTTTTATTGCAGGCAGAGATTCTTGAAAGTGATGTGCAAATGAAGAACAAACTACAGTGTATAACTATAAGGGGCATACCTCCAGACTAGTACAAAGGAATACCTGCTGATTGGTTTACAATAACCAATTACATGACTGGTTTTTAATCATGCAAGAAAAAGTGAGAGCAGATAGATTCATGTATTTGGGACTATTTAATGGATAGATTGAGCTAGCTCCTGTTTACTGGAACATGATTCTAAAACACAAACAAAAAAAGTATAGGATAATATTGAGGCATGATTGGGGGAAAAACAGTCAGATTTGAAACTCTTGTCTGTGGTAAGGCAGCCAGAGAAAGCAATCTCCACTAAAACACTGATCAGCTTAAAGGGTGTTTTGCAGCCAAATTGGGATAACCCTACTTTTTACTTGTTACCTTGTTTCCATTCATATAGCATAACGTAAAAAAAATATTTAAAAATCTTGGCCTCCTAGTTTAGATGCTCATTCTGGTAACTAAAGCAATAACAACATTCTACTTCATTCTGTTTATCAGCAGGATGGGGAGCTGTGTTTTCCATCATTAACTCTGTCTTTACTGTGCTGTAACATCTCATTATTAGTTTTAAACTAGACTTAAACATGGTCTTTCATAAAAATGGGTAAAGATTTAGAAGCTAGGCTTCTTGCATTGTATGTTAATGAGAGGAGACTCAACCTGTTCTTTGCCTTTCTGACAGACTCACTCTGAACCTGTTCAGGAATACTTTCATGACACCTTCTACTAAAAAACATTGAAAAGGTAAGGAATATATATATAGATATTTTTTGATATGCTGTGTGAACAGGAACACATAACAAACATAAAGTGGGGCTTTGTTCAATTTTACTGCAAAAGTGGTAATACATTTTAAGACACAAAGCAGAGAAAGTTAAGTGGAATCCAGAGCTATCTAATAAAAATCTCCCCTAGCTGGTCTTCTAAAATTTCTAGTTAGGCTCTGTCATAAAAAAGGGAAATCATACACAATCTGCAGAACAACTCATGATTACATATCTGTGAGACGGTTTTGTTTTGTTCTACACTACCAAACGTCATATAATCCATAATTACCTTCATAAAAGATAAAATGTATGGGAAGATGCCACACAGTTTGATATCAAAGACACATGCTACAAGGTCCAGCAGGCTACCAAAACACATTATCCCCACTAAATGAGACATACCTACGTAACATTATACACCATATTTGGTATCTAACAAATCAAAATATCATTCGGTTCTGTAATCTGTTGGTTTTTTCATTGCAGCATAATAAAAACACCTCAACGCCCCTTCACCCCCCTCTGACTTTGTAATAGGTTATGTTGATACCACCCTCAACAGGGACCAGAAAAGATGACTGCATTTGCAGCTTCTGGCTTGGAACATTGAAGGAATGCTAAGATTCTAGTTTCTGCAAGGAACCAAGGACCAGGCAAACCTTGATTAAAGTAGTTATAAAAGCCAAAAAGTATATTTTTTTCTTAATGCATTCTATGTTTTAAGGTAAAAAAAACCTTCATGTGTCTGTGTTGTCTATGCTTCCTCCCCCAAACACTTACCTGACACCACTCTCAATCCAGCACTGTCCCTGCCAGCAGACCCATTCTCTTCTCTTCCTGTATTCTTGGTGTTTCCTGAGAGCAGCGGGAGACATTGGCTCTTGCTGTTGTTAGTCAAACTATACAGAAAGATAGCAACCACCCCAATGTATAACTAGCATTTGAAGTAAAGTGTACATGGAAAGGCAACGCACATAACAAACAAACATTTTCTCAGCACACTTACCAGTTGGCCTGCAAACATACCAAATTGACCCTGTCTAACAATTCACATTAAAAACTCCCTGTCTTTAATGTGAATTGTTGGACAGGACAATTTTGTTTGTTTGCAGACCAGCTGTTAAGTATGCTTGAAATGTTTGTTAGTTATGTGCATTGCCCTTCCATTTGCACCTTACTGCAAAGGCTAGTTATAAATTAAATTGGATGGCATCTTTTTGTGTAGCTTGTTGATTTAGTGTGGGAATGCATTTGATACCTTCAGCTGCCATTGTGCTCTTGCAAAAACTATAGAGTTAGGACGTTTGATGTGGGCACTGCAGCTTCTTTGCAAATGAGTGCAATGAAACCCTCTGTCTTTAACATGAATTGTCAGACAGGGTCAATTTGGTTTGTTTGCAGCTGGCTAGCTGGTAAGTGTGCTGGGAAATTTTTGTTTTTTTGTGATGTGCTGTAAATCAAATCCTCTGAGAAGTGAGTGGGGGGTGGGACCAAGCCGCTTGTGTATATGGACACACACAGTCTGGCTCAGGATTGAGCCCACACCAGTGCCCCCATAGCAAGCAGGCTGCTATGGGGGCACTCAGAGAAGAGGAGGAGACAAGATCAGTGGTGGGAACCCCAGAAGTGGAGGTTTGGGCTGCTCTGTGCAATACCATTGCACAAAGCAGGTAAGTATAACATGTTCGTAATTAAAAAAAAAAAAAAAGAAGGTTTACAATCACTTAAAGTATTTTTCACTTTACTCCCTTTTGTCTTACTATTGCTTATTGTCTGTTTTGTCCTATTTTTCTTCTGTAAATATTTTATTGCACCATTTTTCTTGTCTTTCATTAAAACGATATTTAAAAAAAGTTAAGATGAGTGAACTTCTTCCTCCGTAGGGTGCTACTGTATTGTAAACTCTGTGAAATTCCTGTCTGGGTGTGACAGTGGGTGTTACAGACATTTTAAAGGTCAGAAATTGCAACAACAGATGCTGTGAGCAGTGCATACTGTATTTTGGTTAACACATGTGGTGGCAGATGCAGTGTGTGCATATAAAGGTTTATGTATTTAATATGTATAAGGTAACATATAAAGGTATGTATTTAATTTGCCCCAGTGATGATCACTCTGTTTGCTGATGCTTAGATTGCTGTCACAGAGCTGCACAATCTCTGGACTGAGTGTGTACAAGTGAAACTCGAAAAATTAGAATATCGTGCAAAAGTTCATTTATTTCAGTAATGCAACTTAAAAGGTGAAACTATTACTGAAATAAATGAACTTTTGCACGATATTCTAATTTTTCGAGTTTCACCTGTAATATATCACTTTCGGGTCACAGTGGTAGAATCTGGAAGTATAATCATAACAAATGGGACACCTAATATTAGTCTGAGTTGACTGCAGTGCAAATATCAAAACATTACTTGGCTAGCAAACTTTGTTGTTTAATCAAATGTAGGTGATTGACATACCATAGCTAATATTTACCCCTACATTGGCACTGGGAGGCTGGATCATAATGTTTTATGTATCACATTTTTGTGTTTTAAATTATTCAAGTAAAATCTGCTTCAATGGAGGTGTATGCACATTGGGCACTGTTTTATTGCAATATAATAGGAAATGTTTAACTCTTTTGGAAGGAAATTCTGGTCTTCTTTACTGACTACTCTGTGACGTTTCATGTACTTGTAAATAACTATGAAAAAGAGAAAAAGAAAGTTTAGGAGAAAAAGAATATTCTCCTAATGGCACTTTTCTAGTTTAAAGTGTAACTGCTGTGGGACCAAAGGAGAAAATTCTGACAGGGGACAGTGCAGCACTGAGAAGGCCACACAGCTGAGATCTGAATGGAGTAGGAACAAGTGAAAATAAGACTGGGGGTGGGGGCTAGAGGCTAAACAATAAGTGTTTTAAGGAGGGGAGGGCTCCCTCAGGTCAACCTGCCCTTGGTCTATCCATTAAATACATGTGCCTCCACTATGGGGGCTCAAAATTTATAGAGTTGGGAACTGCAGATTATCGGGGTGCCGTGATGAGGCTTTGTAGCTTACGCACGTATTTGCAAATGTGTGTCAACTAAACCCCTGTTTTAACGTATACAGTTAGCTTAATTCGGTTTGTTTGCAGGCTGGTTGGCAAGCTGAGCTGGGATTTTTTTTTCTTTTGTTGTTTTACATGCTTCGCCCTTCCATGTGCTCCTTGCTGTGAAGGCCAGTTATAGACTGGGGCAACAGCCATTTTTGTACTATTAAATTGTTACTGAGGGGGCACACTGGACACCTTAGCTGCCATTGTGCTACATGCTGTGTGTCCAGTGCGCTCCTGTACCTCTCAGGTGGGGTGGGCTCCCTCAGGTCCACCTGCTATTGGTCTATCCATTAAATACATGTGCCTCCCCTATGGAGGCTCAAAATTTGTAGAGTTAGGAACTGCAGAATATCGGGGTGCCGTGACGAGGCTCTGTAGCTTATGTATGTATTTGTAAATGTGTGCTAACTAAACCCCTGCTTTTAAATCATACTGTTAGACAGGTCAATTCGGGTTGTTTGCAGGCTGGTTGGCAAGCTGAGCTGGGAAGTTTTCTCTTTTGTTGTTTGACATGCGTCGCCCCTTCCATGTGCTGTGAAGGCTATTTATAGACTGGGGCAGCACCCATTTTTTGTACTAAACAATAAGTGAAACAGCACTGGGAGTCTTCATTTCTAATATTGAAGGCAAATTCACTCATTCATCCATGCCTACATGCCTTGTTGTCAGGGAAGGCCTGCCCATAGTGCAGGTGAAGTTCTACAGCGCACAAATAGGCGCATGCGCACTCGTACATGTGGGCGCGCGCCTGTCACTAATGCTGGCACCAAAAGGGCTATTTAAACTGGCTGCAGTAGTTGTCCCATTGCCGTATGGTCTTTTCCCTGCTCGTGTTCCCTGATTACGGTGATTGACTCCTGATACCGAACCAGCCTGTTCCTGATCTCCGCTTGATTGCTTCCTGCCCTGACCTCTGGCTTGTCTTGGATTATTCTTCTGTCTCTGCTCCTGTCTGATTGATCTTCCATTGCTGACCTGGCCTGTGACTTGACTACTCTTCCTCCTGCCGCTGTAAGCCTGATCTGATTGACCGATACCGAACCCGGCTCGTCTGACCCTGCATCCTCAGCACACTGCACTTGAGTATCCATCCATCCCGCACCACTATATCAGAACCCTGCTCCTTGCCTACAACCCACCAGCTCACCTGCTATTACCGGACTGATCTCAGGCACTCATACCCCACCGTGCCCCTGCAACCGCTGTCTCACCATCAGCAGTCCTTGAGCCGGAGTTGTACAGGAAGCCTGCCTCTTCACGTCAGGCTCACTATCCAGGTACGTGACCGTACCATACGGCCATGTCTGAGCCTGGAAGAGGACCTTCGCCTCTGGATGAAATATGCCAACATCTGACAGCACTGACCCAAGTCAAAACTTTGCAGGATGGATATGTGCACCTGGAGGAACGCATGCAGACCCTGGCTACACCTGCTCCTGTGTCCAGGGGCAGACTGACCATTTGGAAACTTGGGTACTGCCCGAGGGCTTGGGGTCAGTAGGGGGCCCCATGAGATGGCCCTGGTACCTTTTTCATAGGCTTTTTTGAGTTTGGGCAAGGACACAGAGGCCCAATGATCCCCTATTGCCCGGGGCTCCATGAGTTGTCAGTCCACCTCTGCCTGTGTCTGCAGCTCCCTCTGTCCCAACCACAGCTGGGGCTCCCACAGAACCTCTCACTAATACTGTTGGCATGATGCCACCTCCTGAACCCTGTGTACCCACTCCTGATTGGTTCGCTGAAGACCGAAGCAAATTTAGAGCTTTCCGCAACGCATGCCAGCTCTTTCAACCTCCAGCCAAGAACCTTCTCCACGGAAAATGTTAAGGTGGGGTTCATTATCTCTCTGCTCCAAGGTGAGCTACAAGCTTGGGCCCATTGTCTACTAGAAAGTCGTCATGCACATCTGAATACTATGACTACTTTCTTTGACTCAATGGCCCAGCTGTTTGACGATCCACAGCGGAACACCACAGCAAAGCAGCCTTACATGCACTCCAAAAGGGTTGCCGAGTGGCCTAGGACTGTCATGGACTTTATACGTTGGAGTGCAGACACTAATTGGAATGATGCAGCCCTGCATCATCAGTTCCTGTTGGGTCTTACTGAGGCCCTCAAGGACGAACTTGCCTGAGTTGGCATTCCCAAGTCTCTGGAGGACTTAATCACTTTATCCATTCAGATTGACCGTCGCCTACGTGAACGCAGGTTAGAGAGGTCCACCCAAATTTCTAGGCCTACATGGATGCTGTCATGATCGCGGCGTCAGACCCCAGACCTTCTCACTAAACTCGTGACCGAAGGACTGGCCGATCCAAACCGCGATGTGACGTGCATAACAATACCACACCCAGCCGCACCCTGCACAAAGATTTTCCAGCTAATGGACTACAATCTATGTACCTGCGACCTCAGCGGTTGTTACTGGGTCAGGTTAATTACGCAATTAACCCCTTTTACACTGTCACCACCTCCTTTTTGTACAGAGAAAGAGGAAACTCGCGTTATCAGTTATAACACTATAATGATTGAAATAATTGTATAAAACGGTCCGCAGGCCAGTTATACAGAGGTTTAAACCAACAGTAGCATCTTTTCAAAAGCAGGGGTTTGTAAATTGCAATTAAGAGTTATAGAAACAGTTCAACACTTTTAGAAGAAAGATTTATTACTAAAAGGGTCAAACAGGTGCAATAAAACAGAGAAGATGTAACTAAGATATATATATATATATATATACACACATACAAAGCAATACAGCACAGCAACAGATAACAGAAGGAAGTTTAGGTAAGTAAGTACTTGCAAAATGCCTGGGGTTAAGCAGGTTCAGATTTCATGAGCTCCAGGGTGATTTGCGTTGTCTCTACTGCTAATTCCGGTGACTCATGGCAGGAGACATTGCGTTTGTCTGCAGATCTTGAAACACAGACCATTCCCTCTCTCTAACTAACTCAAGAAGAGAGAAAGCTCTCTTTATCTAAGACAAATCGCCCTGGAATGTTCCTATCACAGCCAAACCAATACCTTATTTGGCAAAAGGGATTATTAGGCAGGCTCAGCGTCATATGCTGCTTGCATTCCTGAGGGAGGGGAATGAGGGGATACATGAAACCTCCAGGTGTTCGCCTAGGAATTGAAGAGAAGTACCCAAAAATGTATACGTTTGGAGCAGAATGGATGACCTGCACCTCTCCCTGTGTGCATGATTGTGACAGATGCTACCCAAAATTCCAGTCCAGCCCAGTACATCACCCAGAAATTCTGTTCCTGGGGCATCAGACACACCCGAACCTATGCAGCTTGGTCTGATTCGTCCGTCACTAACTCCTGAGGAACACCAATGCCACCGAGTAAATAATCTCTGCATGTACTGTGGAGAAGCTGGCCATTATGTGCGTTCCTGTCCTGCCAAGCTGCGTAAGTGCATCTCCTTGTCTTCAGATAACCATTCATCATTACCTGCCAGCTCAACCCATACAGCTGTTCCTATTTCCTTCCAGCTTCCTGGAAGAACCATGTCGGTGACCGCAATTATTGATTCTGGGGCCTGTAGCTGCTTTATCGACCTATCCTTTGCAGTCCAGCAACACATCCCTCTGCAGCTAAAGGAGCAAGGACTTAATATATTTTTAGCTGATGGGTCCTGCATCAAATCTGGGCTGGTAAATAAAGCGACCCTGCCACTACTGACTACCATCACTACCCACCATCAGGAACTATTACGCCTAGACGCGATCGCCTCTCCCTTGTTTCCTGTCATCTTGGGCCTACCATGGCTACAGGCCCATAACTCACAGATTGATTGGAAGATCGAGAAAATCCAGTTTTCATCCCCATATTGCAAGAAACATTGCCTGTCCATAGCACCTCCATCCACCTCTACACTACTGTGCATAGACTCAGATACCGAATTTGCCCAAATAGTCCCGCAAGCCTACCATGGATGCCTGGATGTCTTTAGCAAGAGAGGAGCAGATAACCTTCCTCCTCACCGACCTTACAATTGCCCAATCGATCTGCTTCCAGGATCTGAAATTTCCTTTGGGCGCATTTTCCCCCTATCTGAACGGGAATTAGGGGTATTAAAAGAATATATTGAAGAAAACCTTCAAAATGGTTCATTTGCCCTTCCACATCTCCAGCAGGAGCAGGGATATTCTTTGTGGAAAAGAAGGACAACTCCCTATGGCCTTGTGTGGATTATCGGGAACTAAACAAAATTACGGTAAATAATCGTTACCCCCTTCCCTTGGTTCCCGAACTCTTCCAAAGACTGCAGTCATCTTTACAAAATTAGATCTAAGGGGAGCCTATAACTTGGTCCATATCCGGGAGGGGGACGAATGGAAGACTGCTTTTCGTACTCGATTCGGCCATTTTGAGTATTTGGTCATGCCCTTCGGATTGTGCAACGCATCTGCTACCTTCCAACATTTTAGCAATGATAACTTCAGAGACTACCTTGACGTCTTTGTCATAGTCTATCTAGATGACATTCTAATATTTTCCTCAACCTTGGAGATCCATCGAGAGCATGTTAAAAATGTCTTAGGACGACTTTGTCAGCACGGACTTTACGCCAAGGCCGAGAAATGAAAATATGAGCAACAGAGTATTCCATTTCTTTGACTGATCATTTCCACAGATGGAATTAAAATGGACCCGCAGAAAGTCTCAGCTATCTTGGACTGGCCAGTCCCCTCAGATAAAAAAGTTATCCAATGATTTGTAGGCTTCGCCAATTTCTACCGGAAATTCATTAAAAACTTCTCAGCCCTCATCTCACCCATTACCCAGCTCACCAGATTGGGAGTCCGCTTTGGAGCAGAATGGATGACCTGCATCTCTCCCTGTGTGCATGATTGTGACAGATGCTACCCAAAATTCTGACTCCAGAAGCACAGGTCGCCTTCAAAGCCCTGAAGGAACTATTTACAGCTGCCCCTATTCTGAGCCATCCAGCCTCCACACTACCTTATATCCTAGAGGTAGATGCATCGGAAAACACAGTTGGGGCAGTCCTTTCCCAACAGAAAGGACTCAAGGAATGAATGCATCCAATAGCATTTTTCTCAAGGAAGCTCTCTCCAGCTGAAAAGAACTATGACGTGGGGGACCGGGAGCTTCTGGCAATTAAAGTTGCTCTGGAGGAATGGAGATACCTGCTAGAAGGAGCCACACACCCGATTTTAATATATACCGACCACAAGAATCTTGAGTACTTAAGGACTGCTAGACACCTTAAACCATGTCAGGCCCGATGAGCATCATTCTTCTCAAGATGTACCTTTCACATTACCTATAGGCCTGGATCCAAATACACCAAACCTGATGCATTATCACGCATGTTCGAGGATCCAAAAGATACCCCAATACCAGACACCATTCTGCCGGCAGGGTATTTCCTGTTACTACAGACCAGTCTATTATCCCAAGTACAGCAGGCTTCGGCAGGAGCATCCAGCCCACCCGGAGTTACAGTACAAAGCAAGGATGGACTGCTATGGAAAGGTGAGAAAATTGTGGTACCCAAGGAGATGCGGACCCTTGTCCTTGGATATTGCTATGACCATCCTTTAGCGGGCCACTTTGGGGTCACCAAAACAATAGAGCTGGCACAACGCACATTCTGGTGGCTGGATATCAGAAAGGACTGTAAGGCTTATGTAAACTCATGCACCATCTGTACCCGAAATAAGAGTACCCGAAATAAAGCCTGGGGATTGCTCAGACCTCTGCCTGTACCTGACAGACCATGGAAGATGATATCAATGGATTTTATAGTTGAACTTCCACCTTCAGAAGGATTTACCGCCATCTTTGTGGTAGTAGATCGACTATATAAGATGACCCATTTTTTGCCCCTGAAAAATATACCCCCTGCTTTTGAAACTGCAAGGGTCTTTATTAAAGAAATTGTCAGGCTCCACGGAATTCCCGTAAACATTGTTTCAGATCGAGTGGGTGCAGTTCACATCAAGATTCTGGAGGGCACTGTGTGAAACCTTGAAGATCGAACTGTCTTTTTCTTTGGCCTATCACCCACAAACCAATGGACAAACTGAACGGACTAATAAGGCCCTGGAGCAGTACATCTGGTTTTACACTTCATTTGTCCGCGATGATTGGGTATAGCTCCTGCAATTGGCGGAGTTTGCATATAATAACTCCAATCATGCTGCCACCAAACAATCCCCATTTTTTGCTAAATATGGGTTTCACCCTACCTTTCTGCCGTATCTTGTGCCGGAAACTTCTGTCCCTGGTGCTCGAGACATACTAAGTTTTTTTTCTACTAATAACAAATTGTTACAGGAGACTGTCACAAAAGCCCAGGAGGACAACAAGAGGGCCTTCGATAGAAAGAGAAGGGGAGAACTGATCCAGGTCTGGCTCGCCACAACCAACCTGAAGATGGCGTGTCCTTCAAGGAAGCTGGCACCTAAGTTTGTGGGACCATTTCCGGTAAGACGTAAAATTAATGATGTCTCTTACGAATTCGCATTACCGGAATCCCTTAAGGTTCACCCAATTTTCCATGTGTCATTACTAAAACCTGCAGTACCAGACCCCTTTTCTGATCAAATGGCAAGGCCTCCTGAGCCTATAATTGTGGATGGAGAGGAGGAATTTGAAGTCGAGGCTGTTGTGGACTGTAGGAAAAGGAGAGGCCAGACGCAATACGTAATTAAATGGAAGGGGTATGGGCCAGAGGAAAATTCATGGGAACCTGCACAGAATTTGCTATGAATTTAATCCGTGAATTTTTTCTCAATCACCCATAAAGGAGCCAACTGGGCATCTGGAGGCTGTCCATAGGGAGGGGGCAATGTCAGGGAAGGCCTGCCCATAGTGCAGGTGAACTTCTGCAGCGCACAAATAGGCGCATGCGCACTTGCACATGCGGGCGCGCGCCTGTCACTAATGTTGGCACCAAAAGGGCTATTTAAACTGGCTGCAGTAGTTGCCCCATTGCCGTATGGTCTTTTCCCTGCTCGTGTTCCCTGATTCCTCTGATACTCCTGATACCGAACCAGCCTGTTCCTGATCTTTCCTTGATTGCTTTCTGCCCTGACCTCTGGCTTGTCTTGGATTATTCTTCCGTCTCTGCTCCTGTCTAATTGATCTTCCCTTGCTGACCTGGCCTGTGACCTGACTACTCTTCCTCCTGCCGCTGTAAGCCTGATCTACCGAACCCGGCTCGTCTGACCCTGCATCCTCAGCACGCTGAACTCGAGTATCCATCCATCCCGCACGGCTACATCAGAACCCTGCTCCTTGCCTGCAATCCATCAGCTCACCTGCTATTACCGGACTGATCTCAGGCACTTATACCCCACTGTGCTCCTACGACCGCTGTCTCACCATCAGCAGTCTTTGAGCCAGAGTTGTACGGGAAGCCTGCCTCTTCATGTCAGGCTCACTATCCAGGTACGTAACACTCACCCTATAGCAACTCTAGCTGCAGCCATCTTCAGTAAGGGCAGATGATTAATGTAGCATTAATTTCCTGGAATCCAACTGCCCTTAGCTCAGGCATGCAGACAGGTAGGTTAACTTAGTTGAAAATACCACTCCTCCCCTCCTGAAGACTCCTCCCCCTCCTACAATACAATAGAATACATTACATCACTTCTGAAGATGTATTCTGTCAAAGTGACATTGTGGTGAAAGAGTCACTATTATGTTTCAAAATGTAATTTACTGCCTCTCTCTAAAAATTAACCTTTATCTCAAGGAAACAGAAAACGAGTTAGCTTTTTAAAATAGTCTTTTTTTAGCACTTTTAGTGTCACACATACAAACCTTTCAAATTTGTATACACGGAAATTAAGGAGTTTGGAGTTATAGACAAACGAGGTGTCAAATTTTCATGAGAGTAACATTATTTGAACAGGCATCTTAGACCTCTACATCTGAGGAATTAACACCTCACTGCTAATGAGTCTCTGAGAGGATTCTGTAGGCTTGTCACTACAGATAAAGGTGATCACCTTGCAGGCCATCAAAAGAATGCTCTCAGACTTTGTGATTGCAAATTGCAAAAAAGAGAAGGAAGTCAATCAACCTTGAGGCTCTAAACTGTCTGGGATTATATGTCATTTGACAAAGATCAGAGGGAATATTTTTCATCTTTCATAGGATCCAAAATATTAATCATGAAGAGATCGGAATTATTCCTTCTGATACTATGGATTCATGGATTATGAGTGGCACATAGGTAAAAAATGGCCTTATAAAACCACCTCGGGACTGACTAAAAGGATATAAGGACTCTGCCCACAGTATTCATTTTGTGTTTGGACCGGGATCAGAATAATGCTATGGAGTTGTATATTCTAACCCTGACCCAGCCATCATAATCTATGGCTACTTCAGAGTCAAAAACGTTCCTCACACCAAGCAGGGTACCACCATCAAAGGTGATAGGCCAAAGTGGGAAGAGTCTGTCCCACATCTCTACCCCTCTAAATTAAGGGACCCTGAACAGTGTAATTTATCTGGAGCTTGTTTTGAACGATGCATTTGCTGACTTTTCCTTGTGTGTTCTCACTGACAGGATAAAACAGATACTCCTATTTTTATGTCATAGCCAATATCTTCTATACATATTTCGGTGCACTTTTCTATATTTTTAGAATGTTAAACATAAAATGTATAGGATGGACGTCTGTGTACTGACTAACCAAAAAAATACGAAAATCCTATAGAGACTGTTGCTCTACTTATTGTATTACCAGTGTCTCTAAATTCAGTTGTGAATTTGCTGCTAACCTTGTGTTCTCTGTAATTGCAGTGGGTGGAGACGGCCAATCAGGTTGCATGTCGATTAGTGTCATTGTGTGCATGCTGTTTTCAGTTGTTTCCTGTGAACAGATAGGGGGACTTTAGGATAGGGTTGGGGCAATAATTATTTCATTGTTTTGACTACACTTAAACCAGGGGTCTCTATACTTTTTATACAAAGGGCCAGTTTACTGTTCTTCAGGCATTACAGGGGCCGAACTGTGGCCATTGGCAATTGAAAATGCCCTAGAGTCAATGTAAATAATGCCTAATGCTTGGTGGTCAATAGGAGTAAAAAATTAGAACCCTGGCCAAAAGTTTTAAGAATTACACAAATATTAATTTACTTACAAGGAAACAAAAAGGGATTCACAGGCAAGGATATTGCTGCTACTAAGATTGCACCTAAATAAACCATTTATTAGATCAGCAAGAACTTCAAGGAGAGAGGTTCAATTGTTGTGAAGAATGCTTCAGGGCACCCAGAAAGTCCAGCAAGTGCCAGGATAATCTCATAAAGTTGATTCGGCTGCGGGATCGGGGAACCACCACTGTACAGCTTGCTCAGGAATGGTAGCAGGCAGGTGTGAATGCATCTGCATGCACAGTGAGGTGAAGACTTTTGGAAGATGGCCTGGTGTCAAGAAGGGCAGCAAAGAAGCCACTTCTCTCCAGGAAATACATCAGGGACAGACTGATATTCTGCAAAAAGGTACAGGGATTGGACTGCTCAGCACTGGGGTAAAGTAATTTTCTCTGATGAATCCCTTTTCCGATTGCTTGGAGCATCTGGAAAAAACCTTGTTCAGAGAAGAAAATGTGAGCGCTACCATCAGTCCCGTGTCATGTCAACAGTAAAGCAACCTAAAATCATGTGTGCAGCTGCTTCTCAGCCAAAGAAGTAGGCTCACTCACAATTTTGCCTAAGAACACAACCATGAATAAAGAATGGTACAAAAACATCCTCCGAGAGCAACTTCTCCCAACATCCAAGAACAGTTTAGTGACGCGCAATGCCTTTTCCAGCATGATGGAGCACCTTGCCCTAAGGCAAAACTGATAACTAAGTGGCTTGGGGAACAAAACATCAAAACTTTGGATCCATGGCCAGGAAACTCCCCAGACCTTAATCCCCTTGCAAACTTGTGGTGAACCAAAAAAAAACCCCTACAAATTCTGGCAAATTCCAAGTATTGATTATGCAAAAATGGACTGTTATCAGTCAGGGTATGGCCCAGACGTTGATTGACAGCATGCCAGGGTGAATTGCAGGTCTTAAAAAAGAAGAGTCAACACTGCAAATATTGACTAATTGCATAAACTTATTGTAATTGTCAATAAAAGCCTTTCACACTTATGAAATGTTTGTAATTATACTTCAGTGTACCATAGTAACATCTGACAAAAAGATCTAAAAACACTGAAGCAGCAGACTTTGAAAAAATTAATATTAGTGTCATTCTCAAAATTTTTTGCCAGGGCTGTACATTGCGTCTTTGGTCAGTAGGAGGAAAAATAGGGTCCAATAATTAGTATTGGTGGGAGTGGAGCTTTAGTGCCCCATTATTGGTGACAATGGGAGGAATAGTACACCATAATTGGCATTAGTTGAAGGAATCTTGGGAGTGGAAGGAATGATGCCCCACTGTTGGTGTCATTAGATGGAATGGGGCCACGTTGTTGGTGCCAGTGGGATGAATGGTGAGAGAATTAGTGCCATAAGGGCTGCATAAAGGGAAGCAAAGGGCTGCAGTCTGGAGAGCACTAACCTAAATGATCAAAGGTAAAATGTAATTGTTTCCTCTACACATAGCTTTACCTCATTGCTGTTTGTACATATTACAATGTTCTTCACCATTTCCTTCCTCTAAGATAGTATTCTACTTAAGAGACCTAAGACTTTAACACTTGCTACTGCTGTAATGCTTATGCTGGAAACACATATCAGTCAGTATAGATTTCATCAGATAGCATGACACTGTATTAGAGACAACATTTCTTATTATGTTCAAATTACAGATGCAGCTGTAGGAAGTCAAACATCTGAACATATATTCATCAAAAAGTAAAATGTCATGCTTGGGTAAATATTCTTGCCTGCAAGCAAAATAGTGAAGCTGCATTATATCCTGGACACTGTCATCTTCCACAGCATAGTGACACTGCATTTCGTAAAGGGTATGGTGACTGACTGTCAGCCTATCATGGTTTTAACGTTAGCTCTTTTCAAATGACCAGAATACATCTTTGATATGTACCCTGCTCCCAGTGATAAGCATCATAAAGCACAAGCGGTGTATATATCAGCTCAATCACAGAAGGATTTAAAATGTCTTTTTTGGATATTCATGATGGAGATGGAATTTGTGCCGAGAGAGGCACATGGGACAGCCTGGCTTCTCTGCAAGCCATTTAATGTTTACACAATGTGCTCTATGTAACTATGTCGCATTTCAAAGATTAAACTTCTCAAACAATTCAGCTGCTGCCGCATGTTAAATTTCCCTGGCGGCGCTTTTAGATGAGTTTTACTGGATTGTGAATATATTGCATTAAGAGAACTTGCTTGTGAGTTTTGCTGCAAGCAACCAACAACGACACAAATTAATATTTTCTCATGTTTTAAGTGACATAAATGACAATATTTGATTAATTCAATGTGAGCTGTTTGAAGGGAGAAAAAATAGGTGGAAAACGTATGCTGTGTTTAATTGCGTCTTACAAGGAAAGAATGAATTCCTTAGCCCCCGGCTTGTATTCTGATCCCCACGTTAACCAAGGATAGGGGAACGTTAACAAAGAGTTTACAACTTGGCTGCGACCTTGTTCATAATTGACTTGAAAATGTTGCTAAGACTTTTGGTCTGCTGGGAACCATTGGTTTTTGATAAAAGAAAAGCAATTTCTGTCTCACCAAGCAAATGGCAAGATAGGAACTAAGTGGAGGATAACGCAAATTTGTTTGCTAGAAAAGTAAAAGCAATTTGCACTCATAATTGGAGCCTGTATTCAAAGGTGTTGACTTCCTATAATATACCTTTACTTTCAGGACTTAAAAGCAATAAAGCGTTCTATAGCTGTGTCCAATGTAACTGATTCTATTAAAACACATTAGAGAGCATAGCACATTGTATATTTTTACCTGTGATGACCCTGGCACAGTCAGATGTATAGTTAGGAAAATGACTACATTACATTTCTATTTAACACATTGGGGCCCAAACAGGAATAACCTTCACAGCCTGATAGATTGGACTGTTTCCTACCAAAACATTGTTCATATAGACACTATGATATTTTTATCCACTGTTTTCCAGCAGAACAACACTTTCTTCTTCAATAGCTACTGCGTAGCATTTCATGCTGGTGCTCCAGAGAGTTTACAATTGCCGGGGTGTTTCATTGTTGGTCATATATTCCCCCTTTTTCTTCCAGCTGTGTATAAGGCCTCATGCACACAGGAAGTTTTTTTTCCTCCCCAGATGCATTTGCTGCACGGGAGGAAGGCATAGCTTAAAATAAAACCTGTTTTGCATGCTTGTTTATCCACTTGTCGATCGCCCACCCACATTTTACTGCAGTGGGCGGCTCGTACAGTATAAGTTCTGTGGGGGGGCAGCTCATACAGGCACAATCATGTAGTGGCAGTGTCTTCTGGGTTCAGGGTGTGCGCATGAGCCCCGCCCCCCCCCCGGGCCAATTCCCACTGTGACATCTCTCAAATATTTAATAAAAGACATCACATATTTCTCACATTAACACTTCTTAGGCAAACACTTAACCCCTTGATTACCCTGAGGTGTTATCCCCTTCCCAGCCAATGTCATTAGTACAGTGACAGTGTATAGTATTATCACTGATCACTTTATTAGTGTCACTGGTGATGTCAGTGTCAGTTAGCCAGTGTACCTGCCACACTATCACAGTCCCAGTACTAAATAAAAAAATAAATAATAAATACAAATTCCAGTATATACACTATAGTTTGTAGACATAACTTTCACACAATCCAATCAATATACACTTATACACTTATTGGGATTTTTTTTTTACCAAAGATATGTAGCAGAATACATTTTGGCCTAAACTTATGAAGTAATTTTAATGTTATATATTTTCTATTGGATATGCTTTATAACAGAAGGCAAAAAAATATTGTTTTCTTTTCCAGACGTTTTATTTCTTATATATATATATATATAAAAAATACCCAGTGGTGATCAAATACCACCAAAAGAAAGCTCTATCTTTGTGAAAAAAATTATGTAAATTTCATTTGGTTACAGCATTGCATAAATGCGCAAGTACCAGTTAAAGTAGCTTAGTGCTAATTAGCAAAAAATGGCCTGGTCATGAAGGGGGAAAAACCTTCTGGTGGTCAAGTGGTTATGCGGGTTCACGCATTAATGTATTATGTTGGCCAGATTATTATTCTGGCCATTACAATGCTTTAACATGCAAACGCAAAATGTGCCTAAACGCTTCTAGCATTAATGCACATTTGGCATTTTTCCACCTAAATGCCCCTCTTCTGAATGAAAAAGCTATGGGTTTTTCTGCCTCTAAATACTCTTGACTTTAAATGCCTTTAAACGCCTGTAAATGTACACATGGACACATAATCTAACAGAGGCAGGAGAAAAAAATCAAATGCCTGTAAAAGTGGCATTTCTGATGTCTTGTTTCAATGAGGCTTTACCCGTTTCTTCCTGGTCATTTTTACTTTGTGACTAGTGCACTGAAATTCCTCAAGCCATGACAGCTTGTAGCAAGTATCACCAAACCTCTGCAATAATGTACAAATACAATCCAGAGGATTGCTCATGGCTTACTTTTCTATTACTGAGTGTGGTTAGCTTTAAGAATAAAAATATGACTTAATACAGCAATGACAACATTTCCATAAAAGCAGGAATTTCTGACATATGTGTACTGAAAGGCAGCACTCCATGGCTGTGCATTTGTTAACTTCTAATGCCCCCATGATAGCCTTTACCCACATGCCCATTTTGAAAAAGTAAATAAACACACACCTATCCTATGACAAACTGTAGTTTACTAAAAGTGTCTCCTCATTCTCTTGACAACTAAAGTGTATCCAAAGAAATAACATTTTGGATAGAGTATGGAGTAGTTAACACTCCATCAGGATTTTTCTAAATGATCTGTATCCCATTCAAGAAATTTCCCATCACTTTCTATTCTGTAGACATGATAGAAAATGAGAGGATATATCTCTAAAATGAATCCCCTCCTTATCACCAGAACAAATGTCCCCATTAGAAAATTTCCAAGTTGCGTTTATTATGCTTTCAGCCTCACCCTGCGCTAATATTTTACTGCTTGTGGGACAACAATCCAAGCACCAGTCTACCCAACTATTACCTGGGTAGACTAACAAAGCCATTAACCCTTTACACACACACACACCCCGTTACCTCGACCAGGGTCGGACTGACCATTTGGAAACTCGGGCACTGCCCGAGGGCCAGGGGTCAGTAGGGGGCCCCATGAGATGCCCCTGGTACCTTTTTCATAGGCTTTTTTTGAGTTTGGGCAAGGACACAGGGGCCCCATGATCCCCTATTGCCCGGGGGCCCCATGAGTTGTCAGTCTGCCCCTGACCTCGACCACATGTTTTAACAGAACTATGCACAGTTCACAGCATCTGCTGTTGCAATTCTGACTTTTAGAAAGTATCTGGGAAACAAGGTTATGTTACCCTTCTAGGGGGCCCCTTAGGGGGCTCTTAAATCATTCATGGGTAGTGTATCTCACGGGGGTGTTGCCTGGGATTGGGAGGGGGGTGGGGGTAAATTTGTATTGCCTCCTGGGCTGTGCAACTAATCATAGTACTATGGCCACATATGTGAGTATATGTTTTATACTTTCTATGTACAACCTGAGTCCTGGGAGGCTATCCTGGGTTTTTGTTTTGATGCTTTTGTTGCTGTTATTGTGATATTTTTCATGTAAGTGTTTTGCTATTGAAACAGCAATAAAATGAAATTTACAATAAAAGAAAGTATCTGTATCACTTGCTGCCACACCCAGACAGGTATATAAAAACTTTTACACTTCAGTAGCTCTTTACAAGCATAGTTTTTTTTTAATTTCTAGCTAAACCATTCAGAGATTGAGCTTAATGATTTTTAATATTGTTTTAATGAAAAGAAAAGAAAAATGGTGCAGGAAATATTTGCAAAATAGACAACATAAAACAACATAGGCAACAATAAAACAAAGGTGTTCTAAAGTGAATGATAATAATAATAATAATAATTATAGCAGAGTTTGGATCACTTGCAGAATAAGTCCAATCTGATTTGCAGTTACTGGTCCTCATACATGATTTTTGCTATTCTTTCAGAGTTTCAATGATAAATCAAGTCCGCAATGCTGCCAAAAGCAGCAAACATGTACAAGCATGGATGAACTATATGGGTGATAGCTGACAAATAGACAAACATGGCTGATATTGATGATATTTTTGTGATGTGAACAGAAGGTATAGATGAGTTTAAAGATTTTGCATTTTTTTATTTATTTATTTTTCACCATCAAATTTCATATAGAAAGGGAAACTTAATTCCAGGAAATTGGAAAACTTACAAATGTATTTTCTTAATGCAGGGATTTTAAAAAGTTATTTCATTATTCAAGTGCACAAACAAGATATTTGGTGGATAATTTGCCGGTATCCCAGTTCATGTCTATATTCTGTATTTGCTCTAAAGAAAAAGATTGTGTAGTATAGAAAGCAACACACATTTTTGGAACAGGGTTACCTGAGAGATGTCTAGGATATGGTACTTGATTCAGAGGTAGAAAAGATACAATCTGGCAAAAAAAACCTGTACCAGAAGTGATAATAGATTTTTTTTTGTTCAAACTCATACATTTTCTTTAACTGAAATTCAAGAGGCTTGTGAATAGACACTTACAAATTATTGGATGTGATAGTGATTTTTGCAGGATTTGTAAAAATCATCCGCTGAATACCTACAAACACAATAAAAATCTTAATGATTTTTGATCAGATCCTTGGGATAAGTATACCAAGACCCCATTTTAAATTTCTGAAAAGAAAGTATGCTTCACATGCCACAAATGTAATATCTGTAGTGCTCTGATTTGTGGCTCCACTCTTACATATTCTCATTAAGGGCAGAAGTTTAGGATTAATACATTTACATAAAAAATATAAAATACCTTTGTTCCTTTGTTTATGTTAGGAAAATAGTAGGTCCCTTTAAATGTTGCTTTTAGAAGCACAGAAGTGAGGCCATTCTTGAGAACCACCATGAACAGATGGCTATTAAAAGGAGATAAACATGTCACAATGCATTTTGCAGAAAAACAGCACCAAAAACACAAATTTACAGGAGCTGTGATTGGATTCCACCCATCAACCGTGGAGGCAATAGGGACTCTTTGTTGCTACAAACAGAGTCGTATTAGATATTTTCCTTGCAGATAGTGGTTCCTAGAGGCTTAAATACCATGGTGTACCTGATCAATAATTTATTGGCATCTAATGTGGTCTCTGATTTGATTGCTTTATTTTATCTTACTGTGTCCTTTCATTATTCAGCTTGTGATAAATTTTAGTGTTTTTGTATTTTTGTACAACACTTTATGATTTGCAGGTATGAAAGTGAGGACATGCTTTGCTTTGAAAGCAGAAGTTATGTAACATTCTTTCTCTTCCGTTGTGTGATGAGACACCTAGCTAACAGGTGGGAAGTCTCACTTTGGTCATTTACTGCATGTGCTGCTAGCAATACGGAGTCATGTCAGAGCTTACTGAGCTTCAAAGAGGGCAAACTGTTGGTGCCGCTTAGCTGGTGCCTCTGTGACTGAAGGTGGCAATTTATCATGTCGCAAGGTACAGTAACAAAGGTTATGATGGCATAACCGGTTTCCAGGAATATGGCAGCTGGTAAACATAGGCGTGGTCAACATGGTCAACTGACCGAAAGAGAAAAAAAAACACATTGCACAGGATTGTGACCTGGAATAAGAAAACAACTGCTGCAAAAGTGACTCATGTTCAGTCTTCATGGGACAGCTGTTTCACCTATCAGACACGTCTGTCATCTTGAGAAATTATTCCACTGAGATCCCAAAACATCGGTAGATACAGTTGTGTTCAAAATAATTGCAGTCAGACATCACTAACCTGATCAATCACTGTTTTTGGTAGAAATGATATTTCTACATGGCAAATAATTTACTAGCAGGTGTAGTAGAGTAATAGAAATCCAACAGACCCAACAGTCATGACATGCATGCTGCTGACTCTGTGTAATTGAATCACTAATTGAAAGGAGCATGTTCAAAATAATAGCAGTGTGGAGTTCTATTAGTGAGGTCATTCATTCTTTGAAAAACAGGTGGCAATTATTGCCCTTATTTAAAGGAAGGAAGGCAGCAAATGTTGTACATGCTGGTTACAGTGCATTTCTCTCTGATATTTGAAATGTTGATTGGAGAGGGGAAAACATATCAAGAAGTGCAGAAAATGATAGGCTACTCAGCTAAAATGATTGCAAATGCTTTAAAATGGCAACCAAAACCTGAAAGACGTGGAAGAAAGCAAAAAACTACCATTCGAATGGATAGAAGAATAGCCAAAATGGCAAGGACTCAGCCAACAATCAGCTCCAGGAAGATCAAAGAAGGTCTAACGTTACCTGTGAGTACTGTTACAATTAGAAGATGCATATGTGAAGCCATGCTATCTGCAAGAAGCCCCCGCAAAGTCCCACTGTTGAAAAAAAAGACGTGCTGAAGAGATTACAATTTGCCAAAGAGCACATTGACTGGCCTAAAGAGAAATGGTGCAACATTTTGTGGACTGATGAAAGTAAGATTGTTCTTTTTGGTTCTAGTGGCCGGAGACAGTTTGTCAGACGACCCCCAAACACTGAATTCAAGCCACAGTACACTGTGAAGACAGTGAAGCATGGTTGCGCAAGCATCATGATATGGGGATGTTTCTCATACTACGGTGTTGGGCCTATTTATCGCATACCAGGGATCATGGATCAGTTTGAATACATCAGAATACTTGAAGAGGTCATGCTGCCTTATGCTGAAGAGGAAATGCTCTTGAAATGGGTGTTCCAACAAGACAAACACACCAGTAAACGTACAACAACTTGGTTCCAGACCAACAAGATTGATGTTATGTAGTGGCCAGGCCAATCCCCGGATCCTAATCCAATAGAAAACTTGTGGGATGACATCAAAAATGCAGTTTCTGAGGCAAAACCAAGAAATAGAGAAGAACTGTGGAATGTAGTCCAATCATCCTGGGCTGGAATATCTGTTCACAGGTGCCAGAAGTTGGCTGACTCCATGCAACACAGATGTACAGCAGTTCTCAGAAACAGTGCTTATACAACTAAATATTAATTAAGTGATTCAAAGGAAACCAAAATCTTCAAACATTTTTCAGTTTATATAGTGAATGTTTGAGTTTGTAAAGAAGAATACAAACATTGCTATTTTTTTTGAACAGTCTAATATTCACTTTTCTTCAATTTTTTTAGAGGAACAACACAAATTTGATATATTTTTCTTCATGTTTTGATTTGGAATAGAATGTGTAGTGTTCCCAATGCATTTGTGTGTATGGAAATAAAAGCTATTAGAAGGATTTTGAGCTTTATTCACTTTTTTCAACACACTGCTATTATTTTGAACACAACTGTATGTCTTCTTTTGCACTTTCTTGCAAGTTTTTGTACTTTCTGTTTGCACTTTACAATACAATGGCACCCCAATAAATTGCACTTTTGAGGTTCAGTTGTGTGATGTATCGGCTTTCCTTGTGAATGAGCAATACAAACCAGACAGTGGTTTTAATTCCTCACCACTCTCTCCAAAATAAAATAATGTTTGGCTTTGGACACACTTTAATGAGCAATTTTTATTTCTATGAGTTAAGATAGACACCTTGCATGTGGTATTACCATTTGATTTGTCTAAATACAGGGAATTCTTTGTAATTATTGTACTACTCAGTTTTATGTGGTATCATTCAAAGCACAGCAAGCCTCACTGAATAACAAAATGACCAAACTGTGGAACTGTCTGGCTGCTTTGTGTTCTAAATCGTTAATGTAGATGAAAGTGAAAAGAATGTGATAAAGCAATTTTAATAGCTTTATCTCATAGTATATAGGTTTATTACAATAAAGAACCTCTTGCCCCTGAAACTAACATGGCTTAAATGAAGTGTTTGATGTTGTTAGAAATCTACAGCCAGTGCTATGTGTAAAAGAGGAGACTTACATAGGTATTGGAGTCTTAATGATGAGATTGAACATCTTACATGTTGATTACTTATGCTAGAAAGAGACCTCTACTGTCAAGGGAATGCTGAGTGAAGCTGTAGGTTTGTTTGATGATTTTAACAGATCATTTTCCAAGGGGGCTTAATGACCAGTAAGGTATTATTGAGTCAAATACTGCTTATTTCAAGAACGTAGACAGACAAATTCTAAACTGGTTCACTTAGATTGGACATATACTAGCAAATCTTATACAGCAATGGAAAATAACTGCATTTTTTGAGACATATCTTAATCTTTTTATGAACCTATCCTGCACATGTACCTAAAAAAAAGCATCTTGTAAGGGTGCTGCCAATGGTGGCTTCATGCAAATATAAGACAAGGAAAAACCCACCACCCATTATACAATTTAAAATGGTTCTAAAGTATATTTCCTTATACCTTAAAGTGGTTGTAAACCTGAAAAAAACAAATCATTCTAATCATACAATTGAAAAGATATTACATATTCTAAGCATTTAGGCTTAGTTTCTTATCTCAAAATATTCCCCTTCTCCAGAAATCTTTCCTGCTCTTTGGAACAGAATAAATCCGACACCAGGAAAAAAAAATGGTGATGCCCCTCCCCTTCTCCTGTCATGGGTTACCTGACTCCAGCATTGCCTCCACTGCATCATCGCTCCTCCCACTTCCTGTTCTCACCATTAATAAAAATTGTATATGAAGTGCTGGTTCCTCTTTATCTGATATGTTGATCTTTCCACATCCACAAGCATGGGGAATTTTCAGTTTCCTGTCTTGGGTTATCTAATTAATGATTGCTTTAAACAGGCACATTCTTCTCTGTCCATGAAAAAAGAATTTTGAAGGATATATATAAACATTTCAAGACCCCATAGCAAAATCATTTTATGGCTTATTCAGGTATGAACTACATCTTTAAACCATGAGTACACTTTCAAAGCAGAACTATAGGCAAAACTTTTTATTTAATTTTGGATAAAGTAAGGGAGGGTCATAACTCCAGTCAGATTTTGTTTTTTCGCCATCTGTGTCCCATTGGGGAGATTTCTCTTCATTTCCATAGCCATACAGGAAGTGAGCGGAAATCCCTGCAAATTAAGGGAATTTTTGGGGGACTCCCAGGTCACCAGAACAAGTGTCCCCATTCAAAGATTTCCCCTCTATTACTTTTCTGGGGACAACCCAAAATTTGTGATTTTCTTTTACTTTCACTTTTTAATAATAATGGTAAACAAATAGAGAGGGTGAATCTCCCTAACAGGGGCACAGACAGTAATAAAAAAAACTGAAAAGCATTCTAATCCCTCTCCACTCTATCCAAAGCTGAAAAACAAGTTTGCCTTCACTGCCTATACTTTAATGTACCTAACCTGCATTTTCTGTCAGTGCACTGCTATTTCACATCACATGGTTTAAGAGGGCTGGCAAAGGCAACACTGGATAATGTATATTACAGAAGTCCAAAGAGAGACAAATTTGTACATTATACTTAGAGATTTAAAGTATAGTTGAACCCTCACCTTGTAAAACAACCCCTCAAGTTTAGAAAAGAAATGAAAGGCAAAACATCTCTGTATACATAAAAAAATGTTTTATAAGTGAACATATACCCTCTGTTCTCAGCTCCATAAGAATCTTAGAGAGCTGGGGGAGAAAAAACAGCAGCACACTGGTCTTTCAGTGAATGGCTGTGCAGGTGGGGCGTATTAGCACAGGTCTGATCATTGGAGAAGAGCAGGCTGAGTTCCCAGCACAGCTAGAAAACTGACCACGCTATGCTATCATGCCGAGTGTAGTCAGTTTTTAATAGGAAAGATGAGGGCCTGGCAGGAACACCAGGGATTTCACACAAAGGAAATGATACAAAGAGAACAGGATACTTTTTCATATGAGTACATGGTACAGCAGGAACATATCAGGAATTGTAAATTTTAGGTTGACATATTCTTTAGGCAGCTGGATAGTATCTAGGGACAGTCAAAAGGTGGAGCTATCTACATTCTCCCTCATATATTTATGGACGTATCTGTATACTGTGTTAATAAAACTGGACTAAAAAAAAATGTGTATTTTTTTAGGGTCCATGTACACTGGCCTAAAAAATTGCTGCTCCTAGAGCAGTTTCGTGTTTTTCCTGTTGAAGCAACTAATGTCCTATGTGTCCATGCACATTATGTTGTTTAGAAGCATATGTTCAGCTCAGTGTTTAGATGCAGGAAAAATGCCCTCTCTTTTGTGTTTTTGAGAGCAGATAAAAACTCTAAACGTTAGTCCAAAAAAAGCTCAAAATTAGCATTTTTTTCTGCCAAGAGCATTGGCGTTTTTAGTTCAGAAAGAAAATTTAGTCTAGCTGCATGCTGTCTGTAACCTCTTTTTCAAACTGAAGTATACAAAATATAGTGATCCATGTTATGTTTTATGGTAATTTCAGGAGTCCGCTATCAAGCTGCAAGTGCTGTTTGTAGCATATATTTACTGTATGGTTTTATAATATATAACATTTGTAGTAGCAGAGCAATACTAATATATAGTCTTGTGAGTTTATAAGGCTTTTCTATTTATTTACAAATATTGTATTATCTAAATTATTTTAACATTACATGCTGTTATCTTTTTATTGTAATCTATTCATTTTTTGAAGTTAATAGGTATAACATTTCCCCTTTGAAGATTTTACGGCTTTTAAATGTTCCATACAATTTTGGTTCACAGCAGGCCACTAACCTTTCATTTCATTTGGCTTGTAACAACCGGCCTGCCCTATGTTTCAAAAGAGGTTAAAATATAAACTCATAGGAGCATCGTGCTGGCACATAAAAGCTTCCATCTCTCTATTACTCTGTGAGAAGAACAGTAACGTTTTATGGGTGCCAGGATCTAAAACTTTAAAACCTGAAGTACATTCCATCTGTCACCTTTTGTCATTCATTTTAGGTATAATATCAGTCACAGAGATAGCACACTAGAGAACACTAAAGTGTGATGCCATCAGGTAGGGACAGAAATTTCTGGTTTAAAAAGGAACTAACAAAAATCCTTTCAAAATTAAAACAATGAAACGTCTATTAATGGGCATAATGTATATAGGAAACATTATTAAATCTGTTTTTATATTATATCATCACAATTAAATCTGATCTCCAGATACAAGACCTTTTGTTCAAATATATTCATCAAAAGTCACAAAGGATATAAGTCCAGTTTATGTACGCCAAATACCTTTACAAACTGAGATATTGACTTGTAAAAGTGCTGGTGACATCATCACTGTGTAATTTATAGTCTGTGCAGAGCTTTGGGTGAGAGACAGCAGATCCTCCTACTACAGCCTGCCTGCAGAAAACTACAGAGCGGCAGATACAAGACCAGTCACTCTGCCAACTAAGAGACTGCAGTGGCTGGTCTTTATTACAGGACACTGCTGCAAAGAGGCAACGTGCAGGAGTTGTTCGATGCTTGATTACTACCTAGATCTGGAAGAAATACACAAAGGACACCAAGATTTAAAGGAGAAGTATGGACAAAGATTTTTTGGCCATTCTTCTCTAGTGGGTTACAGGAGTGCACTTACTTTTGCTCTCCTGTGACCTGGAATCAGCTGACATTGGGCTAAAGCATGCTGCTGTCAGCTAACATCACTGAGCCGCTACAGGCTCTAGAAGGATTCTGACCATATTGTCAGGATCCCCCCAGCTGCCTGATTGACAGATGGCTCTGACTTAGCACACCTCTGAGAGCAGAAGCCAGCTGCTCCCACCCCTCTTTGACCTGGCACTCCAGTAAACCCTGGAGGGGCAGAGCAGAGAGTGGTGACGAACAGTAATGGGAATGCTGTAAAATATCGATATTGTCTCAATATTTTGTTAACTTATATTGGTGATAAAAGTCCAAAATAGAAAGTCTTGCCAGCTCCTGTGTAAAAAACTCAAAATAGATTTAATAAAAAAAATTGCATAACATTACGAGTAAAATATTGGAATGCAGAAAATGATATAATGTCAAAAAATAGTTATATTCTTGAGATAAAAATTGTGTATATAATCATATGTGTGTAGGTCTGGGCAGCTGTCTGTCCAGCTTGTAGTTTAGTGGATGTGAGTACCCGTCCACTCTTTGTTCTCTTCCTTTTACTTAGAAAGAAGAAATTCAGCCCCCACCCTCTCTTGAAATGGGCTGGGTTATATTTCTTCTGTGACTTCTAGTCCCACAATAATATCTAGTGACAAATGTATAGAACAAACCTTCAGCCTTGCTCCCTCCCCCTCACTGAGGGTCTGGCTTCTGAAATTCAATACTCAGGGTCCCTAGTCAGAACTACGCTGACATTCCATAAGAGTCAGGGGGGATGGAGAGTGTTACACATACACTCTAATCATTATATATGATATATATATATATATATATATATATATATATATATTAATATTAAAAATTCCTAAAAGTTTTTACATCAATATAAGTATACTTAAAGCGGAGTTCCAGCTGAAAAAAAAAAAGTCAGCAGCTACAAAAACTGTAGCTGCTGACTTTTAAAATACAGCCACTCACCTGTCCCTCTCTCCAGCAGTGTCCTCACCACCGTTGGTTTCACTGGCCATTTTCTCTCCCTGGCGCCGGTATCTTCAGTGTGGGCACCCGGCTGTGAGAGCTTGCAGCTTCACAGCTGGGTGCCCACTGTGCATGCGCGAGAAGCGCTGCACTTTGCGATTGGCCCCATAGTCTTCTGGGACCTGTCACATGTCCCAGAAGACTACAGGAAGGGAGGGGGGGAGGACAACTTCCGCTTCCAATCGCCTCAGGTGATCACAGCGGAAGTTGGAGTGGATACCTGTCAATATCGAGTACCGTCCCCCCCCGCTCCCCAAAGGGGACAAAGACTTACAGTGGAACTTCCCCTTTTGGGCGGAGCTCTGCTTTAATGTAAAAATCTATTTAAATATCTTCATCAAGAAATATTACGGTATAAAAACTTATTTACAATTGATTCTTACACGTTAAATAGCCACTCCACAGAGAAACTTTAGCCTTGCTGGAGAAGCTATCCAATTCATAATTAATTACTTCATGTTGCTAGAGTGTACAGAAAAAGCAAGCCTATGTATTTAATTACCCATATATACAGTGAGGAACAGAAGTATTTGAACACCTAAGAAACAGCAAGAATTCTGGCTCTCAAAGACCTGTTACTGTGCCTTTAAAAAGTCCACCTCAACTCCACTCATTAATCTAACTTAGTAGCACCTGTCTGAGCTCTTTAAAGACATCTGTCCAACCCACAGTCAGTTAGACGCCAACTACTACCATGGGCAAGACCAAAGAGCTGTCAAAAGACACCAGAGATAAAATTGTGGACCTCCACAAGGCTGGAAAGGGCTACAGGGCAATTGCCAAGCAGCTTGGTGAAAATAGATCAACTGTTGGAGCAATTGTTAGACAATGGAAGAGGCTAAAGACGACTGTCAGTCTCCTTCGGACTGGGGCTCCATGCAAGATCTCACCTCGTGGGGTATCACTGATGATAAGAAAGGTGAGGAATCAGCCCAGAACTACAAGCGAGCAGCTGGTCAATGACATGAAGAGAGCTGGGACCACAGTTTCAAAGGTCACTGTCGGTAGAACACTACGCCGTCATGGTTTCAAATCATGCATTGCACGGAAGGTTCCCCTGCTGAAGTCATCACATGTCCAGGCCCGTCTGAAGTTTGCCAATGACCATCTGGATGATCCAGAGGAGGCATGGGAGAAAGTCATGTGGTCAGATGAGACCAAAGTAGAAATTTTTGGTCTAAACTTCACTCGTCGTGTTTGGAGGAAAAAGAAGGATGAGTTGCATCCCAAGAACACCATCCCTACTGTGAAGTATGGGGGTGGTAACATCATGCTTTGGAAGTGCTTTTCTGTGAAGGGGACAGGACGACTGCACTGTATTAAGGAGAGATGAATAGGGCCATTTATTGTGAGATTTTGAGCAACAACCTCCTTCCCTCAGTCAGAGCATTGAAGATGGGTCGTGGCTGGGTCTTCCAACATGACAACGACCCGAAGCACACAGCCAGGATAACCAAGGAGTGGCCCCGTAAGAAGCATATCAAGGTTCTGGAGTGGCCTAGCCAGTCTCCAGACCTAAATCCAATAGAACATCTTTGCAGGGAGCTGAAACTCCGTGTTGCTCTGCGACAGCCCCAAAACCTGACAGATCTAGAGGAGATCTGTGTGGAGGAGTGGGCCAAAATCCCTGTTGCAGTGTGTGCAAACCTGGTCAAGAACTACAGGGAACGTTTGACCTCTGTAATTGCAAACAAAGGCTTCTGTACCAAATATTAACACTGATTTTCTTAGGTGTTCAAATACTTATGTTCAGCAGTGCAAGACAAATAAATGATTTAAAAATCATACAATGTGATTTCCTTATTTTTTTTTAAAAATTCTGTCTCTCAGAGTGGGAATGCACCTACAATGTGAATTTCAGACTCCTCCATGATTTCTAAGTGGGAAAACTTGCAAAATCGCAGGCTGTTCAAATACTTCTGTTCCTCACTGTATATTCATATATACTATAAAAGTCTGTTTATCTTACTTCTCCCAATCTAGAACAGATAGGAATACAGCAACTCAATTATTCTGTTAAGATCCAACACTTTCATATACGTGTTAGTAATGTTAATAAGCAGATATGAGATTAAGGAGGGCTTCTAACAAACACTTAGTGCTAGTGCTATGTTAATATAATCAGCTCAAAACAACCTGATGCTAACGTCTCTTGCTGTAACCTGTTTTTTTACAACTCTGAATGGACAGCAGCGATGTGCTTGCTTTTTTACCTGGAAAGCAGGGAGAAAAAACAAAACACATTGTTTAGTTTAAATCAGCACACATTACACACATGAAACATGTTAGGCACACAGTTAACCCTTTGCCCCTAGATGGTAACCCCTTCCCAGCCATTGGTACAGTGACAGTGTACAGTATTAGCACTGATCACTGTATTAGTGAAACTGGGGATTTCCGTGTCAGTTCCCACCCAGTGCCAGTTAGTGTCAGATTACCTGCCACACAATCCCAGTCCAACTATAAGTCATTAGGACTGCCATTACTAGTATAAAAAATAAATAAATAAAAATGCCAATATATATATACACACACACACACCATTATTTGTAAATGCTATAACTTTCACAAAAACCAATCAATATACACTTTTTATCAAAAACATACAGCAGAATACATTTTGGCCTAAATGTGTGAAGAAATTAGATTTAAAAAAAAAAACATCTTTATTGGATATATTTTATAGCAGAAAGTAAAAAAATATATTTTTTTTCAAAATGTATGGTCTTTTTTTGTTTATATATAAAAAAAAAAAAAATCACCAGCGTTGATCAAATGCCACCAAATGAAAGCTCTATTTCTGTGAAAAATTCTATAAATTTCATTTGTGTACAGTGTTGCATGACTACGCAATTGCCAGTCAAAGTAGCACAGTGCCAAAAAACTCGCTGGCCATGAAGGAGGTAAAACCTTCCGGAGCTTTGTTCTGCATAGGCAAAGCACAGGTTTGAGTTAGAGTATTGATAGTGAGTAAATACTAAATACAATTCAACTTTATCTGTTAGCCCAAAAGTTTCCAGAAAAAAAGATAATTCATCATGCTATATACATTAGCACATCCTATAAGCTGTTTCCCCTGTCCTGACAGAACATGTGACTGACTGAGATAAATAAGGATTTCTGCAGTATCATATATTACATTACCTAGTTCTCACACTGAGGATCCACCAGAGTTTATTCATTGAAAGGTATCATTTATAAAAAAAATGGAGCGTGTAAGTCTGCAACCAATCAGATTTCAGCTGTCAATCTGAATTTTCATACTACAAAAAGAAATCCAACATCATTGCTTCTTTTGTGCTAGTTTTTGCAAGTAAGCTCTATTGATTACATTTTTGAATATCCACCCAATAAACCAGCACATTTTGATAACTTGTCAAGTTATTATAGCAATCCTCCAATTAAAAGTGTAAAATTAAAATTGCAATTACAATGAACTAAAACATGCATCTTGTCTGCACAATCAATTTTTATACAGAAGGTTCCGAGCGTCTCATTTTTCACTGAGATGGGAGTCGATACAAGGCATACAGTGTCTTCATTAAACTTTTCTTTATATAAATGTATTCCATGCAAGTCTTTGAATAATGATCACATTCCCCTTGGAAACAAAGTATGCCTAAATGTACATTAATTAAGATGAAAAAATTCTTTGCTTCCAAGAATTTCTTACCGTGACATCCTTCGGCAGAATGCAGCAGGATGAGACAAGTGAACACCCCAAAAAAATGTCTTACAGACTATTTGAAGTGTTATGTTCCAGAAGCTCTATTGTTTGTGAAGAGAAGATGTGCAAACAACTATTTTAACTGCAGATGTAGCCAATAAAGGAATCCTTTCGCTAAAGTGTATTTCTAACTTTGTAGCCACATTTGAGAAACCCCCACTATAGATTTGTTATATGTTCCCATTCATACAGCATACAAAAATAAAGTGTTTCTGTGGTCAAAATGTAAAATCGTATATTCATTTCCATGTTGTGTTTCATTTATTTCAATAATACTACTATTAATTTGAACAATCTTGAAGTGTTAAAACTTACTTTTTAAAGGATCCCACACATTTACCCCCTTGAATGTTGTGACAAATATTAACTATGCCTTGTAAATATGCACTACTTGTGTCTCATGTTTCACAGAACATGCCTTCTAAACCAGAGAAGTGCAGAGAGGAAGAATTTCAGCAGGTGGAGTCAGTACAGGATTCACTTTTCTCAGGCAGAAAAGTACGATGGGCTATGTAGTCCTTGGATATCAAAAGTGAACCAAAAGAATGAGTAGAGAAGAAGCTGCAAAGCCTATCCCTCTTGAAAAGCACTGTGTCCCCATGTTGATGGGGACAAGGGTCTCATCTCCACATCCTTCCCCATTAAGAGGTTTTGAGGGTTTACAAGGGGGTACCTATTAGAGTCTGGAAACCCATTTTAGATATTTGACTCCCCTCTTGAATGGCAATGAAGTATAAAGTACCCCTTGTACTCATTTACAAAAAGTCCTTCATTTAAAAAAAAAAAAAAAAGTATAAACAGTGTCCCTCAATGCAATCAATACAAACAACTATAGTGCAGCGCTCTAATAACCCCACAAACCCCCCAACCAATAAATATATAAATACAGTATAAACCGTGCCACAAAAAATAAATATCTCGTGACCAAATCTTAGTGCTCTATATACAGTGATAAATGCCACAACTTAGTGCTCTATATAATGTGATTAATGCAACAACTAAAAATCATGTGACAACTATATGATGAATCAGAAGAACCCCCAATTAGGGTAGGAAGTGATAAAGTGAACCAGCATGATCAAACATAACATAAATCCATAAATCAAAAACCATGCAACATATTGTGATGAAGGTGGCTGTGAATCTGTCAGGATCCTGAAAGTGAAGTGGCCCGTTGGGTCGCAGAAGGGAGGTGAGGAGGCAATCTAGCCATTTGAGGATCCGAGCGTGCTGACACATTCACAGCCACCTTCATCACAATATGTTGCATGGTTTTTGAAGCACAAAGTTTATGGACATTGTCCTGGATTTATGTTATGTTTGATCACGTTGGTTCACTTTATCACTTCCTACCCTAATTAAGGGTTCTTCTGATTCATTATATAGTTGTCACATGATTTTTAGTTGTTGCATTAATCACATTATATAGAGCACTAAGTTGTGGCATTTATCACTGTATATAGAGCACTAAGATTTGGTCACGAGATATTTTTTATTATTTATTTTTTGTGGCACGGTTTATACTGTATTTATATATTTATTGGTTGGGGGGTTTGTGGGGTTATTAGAGCGCTGCACTATAGTTGTTTGTATTATTTGATCACTGTTTAAGGTATCAGTTTGAGTGTCAGCCGCTGTATTTTGTAGGTTACTTCTATAAGCACAGGAGGATTGTTTCTCATTGTCCTCAATGCAATCAGTTGTCCAGTTGTGTAGATGCTTGTAAATCATGATGATGAGCAATGTCTGACAATGTTGACCCACCAATACATTGAGCGGCGGTTCCAGATGATCTTTACCTAACACTATTCCTGTTACAAACAGCAGATCCCTGCTAGCCTAGAATGTAAACACAGAATTGGGGATCCAATATGATGTCACTGTCCAATTAAGATCAGTGATGCCACCAAGATCTTCAGTCTCTTTGTTTACTAAAAGAAGCCAGCATAAATCTGTCATTTACTGTACATACTGCTGATAAATGACAGATCCACTGGTTTGTTGATAAACAGAAGCCAGTGGAGAGCGGTCATTTGTCATTTGCTGTGTCTTATCACAGCACAGCCTTGTTGCAGACAGCACGCGTGCATGCCCCCCATCCGAAGTGCCAAGTCACGTACTAGGTATGGTACGTGATCTAGAGGAGGAGTGCTGCTCTTCTGCCATATACCTAGATTACACAGTTAACAAGAGATTGCAAATTAGCGTTGATAAAAGGCAAGAAAAAAAAAAACAAAATTTGGCTTCCACACACATTTCAATTGGATTTGACTCTATGTTCGGGTTTAATGTATTTTTTCCCTGGCTTTGCTGAACCTCCTATGCCAAAATCTAATCTTTTAAATATTACTGTATTTATTTCATAATTTGTTGTCAATTTGAGTTAGAGTGATGTTCGCCTTCTTTTCCTGCAGTACTGGAGGGGCTTCTTTCTTAGGTTGTTTTTCACAGATGCCACTTCATAGGCTTTTGACACAGATAGTTTCTTTATGGTTTCAGGATGCCCAAGAAGAGAGTTTATACAATTTAAACATTTTCCTCTTCACAGTTTTACCCACATTATTACACTTCAGGTGATACAGTTCATTTGTGATTTTTCCTTTAGCTAGCATGTGGCTTTTCGTGATAATACAGACACCCCTTGTAAACTGTTAAGCTCATGTATAGGAATTGTAGATGTTTTAGAGACTTTGGAATAAGAACATTTTACATTCAGGGAGGTGTCCCATCTTTCAACTGATAGATACAGTTTAGCGTAAATTTAACAATATATGAAGAATAAAGAGATTTATTTTACACTTTTTTCTGTAAGGAAATGGCAACGTTGGGAGGGATGCACTAATTAGAAACAATTTGCTCGGTTTGCACACCTGTATTAAATGTACACGTTGAAATTTTAGCAGTTACATAATTGTTTATACCTTAGCCATGTTTCTACCGGTATTAGCAACTGCCTTATATAATAAACTCCCAAGGAAAAAGAACTCCCATGACATATCATCAGTAATAATGAATGTAGTGATGTCTGAATGTACTAAGGGTGCTATCTCCTCTATATGTAGTGTTTTAATTAATAAACAATTGAACAAATATCCTAAAATGTTGAGGACATTGGTCTTGAGAGATAAGTAATAGAAGAAGAGTGGATAAGGTTTTAAAGGCAATTCCCTCTGTCTCGATATCAGCTTCTCAGAGAGTAACCCAGTTTATTATTAGAAGGACATATAAAATTCCTTATTTTCGTCATAGATATGGCCTTCAGGAGAGTTCCAAATGTGATCAATGTTGTTACACCTGGAAGACTTAATTTGACTCATCTGGAGGTGTCCCAAGTTCAACATTTCAAAGTGGCTCTAAACCTGAGACAAGAAAAGTGAAAAAAAGCACATCCCACTATAGTGTGTACTAACCTGAATCCAAGGCACTGAGTCTGCTTCTTCTCTGATCCCTCTGCTATCTGCATGAGTCAATGATAGAACTCTAAGCCGAAAACTCGACCTCCCAGAGATAGCCAGGCCCCTCTACTGCACCGCAGGTGACTTATAGTGGTGGATTTAGAAAAGGTGAATAGAATGTGCATTTTGCAAGTACAGTTGCACTCCATAAATGCAGTTGCTCCAAAGCTTTGTAAATGAAGGGAAGCACTGCTGACTTCCACCATCCAAAAAAAAAAAAATTTTTTTTTTCATTTTCCTTGCATGTGATTGGGTACTCTTTGCAAGGTGAAGGTTCATCTCATTTATAAAGTACTGGAACAACTGAACTTGCAAAGTGCAGGGTTTATTTGCCTTTAGTAAACCCACTTCATAGACTCAATGCTGTGCTTTTCTCTGTCAGCCTGTGATGTGGGGGTGTGTCCTTTTCCTCCCATCAGCTAACAAATTTCATGGAGCTGTGTGCTCTAGCTCTGCAGTGTGAGTGACATCAGATCCCAGCCACGATGAAACATGCTGTGGTTTGGAACAAGGTAGTAGATAGAGGTCAGAGATAGATAAACAGGTACAACTTATGTAGGAGGATTTGTTTCATCTCTGTTTATCGCCTGAGGCCAGTCACTTCACTGGGTATAAGTAAGGGTTTACCACCACTTTAAGTTATTTTTAAAACAAGAATTGCATGTAAACCATATATACAGTATATGTATTTCGGAGCACTTAGATGTTCCAGAAATTCATGCTAACTTGAAACTGGAGCTTATTGAAAAGTTGTTCCTTACTAGGAAATTTGTACTGCACAAAAGTGGATTTCATCACATATACCAACAGTGAGGGAATGGATATCAGCAGTGGACCTTTTAAAATAGGAGAGCATAAAATAAATTTTAAAATAATAGAGTGGAATGACTTTAGACACCTGGTCTGGTACCAGATGATGTTATATTTAATTTATTTATTTGTTTTTGAACAAGAAGGAACTGTTAGGATATAAATCATGTAATGGTTTATAATGTGTTTTTTTATGCAATATGGGCAGCACAGTGGCTAAATGGTTAGCACTTCCGCCTGGCAGTGCTAAGATCGTTGGTTCGAATCCCAACCACGGCACCACCTGCCTGGAGTTTGCATGTTCTCCCTGTGCCTACGTGGGTTTCCTCCAGGTACTCCGGTTTCCTCCCACACTCCAAAGACATGCTGGTAGGTGAATTGGATCCTGTCTAAATTGGCCCTAGTATGTGTGTGTATGAATGCGAGTTAGGGACCTTAGATTGTAATCCCCTTGAGGGTTAGGGACTGATGTGAATGTACAATATATATGTAAAGCGCTGCGTAAATTGACGGTGCTATATAAGTACCTGAAATAAATAACAACAAATGTACTATATATTGTCTTGTAAAAGGAATTATTTTATATTTTCCTTTTTTACTTTGTCTTTTGTATTTGTTTTTGCAAAAACCTTCACCAAATAAAATGTAGATTTAAAAAAAAAAAAAAAAACTCAATAGTTTTCATAATTTTAATATGGCAGAAAAAATTAGCCTCATCCTGCTGCAACAGAATTCATCTCTGCAGTCGGACGAAATATAGGAAACTAGTGGATATTTCAGTCATATGTGTCTTGGCTGGGATGACATGAATATCTGCAATTTAGCACTATATACACTTCTCACAAAATAGGTGCGCTGTTGCTTTACGGGTGCTATTCATACTAATGTGGATACAACAATTTTATTAATAAAATTAGTGCAAAATTATGAAGAAAATTAAAAATAAAAACAAAACAATAAAAATTCAATTTATGTGAAATAGAGTGCACAAAGTCCCAAAGTTGGCAATATCAAACTGTGAATCAGTCTGAATGATAAGTGCTCTCCAAATAAAAGATACCAGTGCTCACACACTCCTTACCAGATGGGAAGATCTCAATAAACAGAGATCAATTGCGCTTTGCTGTGATACAGAAGACAGAAAAAAAGTCAAACTTATAATGCAAAAAATCTTAAAAGCTTAAAATGTTATTGCAGTAATCCACTCACATGAGATAAATGGGAAAATTGCAGTATGTAGAAATCAAGATGACGTCACAAGCCTAGACTCCGCCCAACGTGTTTCCATCACACGATCATCATCAAGGAAGGAGATTCAAATTTCAATCTTATAGTAAATATGTCTCATGTCACATTGCCATGGTGTGTGACAGAACTGATAAATGTCTCCAGAGATTCTTCTTTAATGTGATTGGCACTCTTGCATGTCTATACAAATCTTCTAATAATCTTAGATACAGCAAACCTTCTGTCAACTGCCAGTCCAAACCATCATTGGGGTACAAACCTAATTATAATGTACAAAGCTTTAAATAAGCTAAAGTAGCTTTCTGAAAATATAAGAAACAACAAAAAAAAAAAAATGTGCATTCTAATTTGTGCAAATGAGTCTGTTTGAGGATAATTTGCCTCCCTGTAGAAATACCATTTTCCCAATCCTTTACTAATAAGACTTAGCTTTTCTGTGTTAGAACTATGAATTGGCAACCCTTTAATCATGTATTTTAAGGCTTTCATGTAAAGATGAAAAATAGAGAATAAAGAAAGGCTACCTTTTTTGAGCTTGGCATAGAATCCAATGCAACATTGCTGGTGCTTCAATATACTAAGAAAAAAGTAAATTTTATAATCAAAGGACTTACAAAGTGAAAATCCAGCCTATATCTGTACAAATAATCTCAATAGGCTTAATCATTAATGTAAATACTGTCTAATTTCATTTCTTGCATCTTAGCCATAAATAAAATTAAAGTTCATGAATTTTAAAATATCTGCAAGAGAACTATTTGATTCTTACAATATGTAGAGAGGGTGCTGGCAAACAAAATGGAATTGTTACTCTTTATAAAGCAAGTAAAGCTTTTAGAATGGAGGAAAGAAATCAGATCGAACAAAGTGCAGGTACTAACCCCAGAGAGCTAGCTTTTATAATCCCAGTGCCTTCTGGTAAATAATAGGCTATCGGGCTTCCTCTGGTTTCCTAAAATTATACATCCCATACAGCAGATATGTTTTTAGCCGATAAATATATTTCTTTTTGTGATATGCTTTTAGTATATTTTTAAAAGAAATTATTTTAGGTAAGCATTTCTGAATGATGAAATTCTGTAGTTCAAGTGCAGAAAAAACAGAAGAGGAAAAATGTCTATTGATCATGCCTGAGAGTACTGAAATTATGCCTGTAAGTGGCCATCAGCCAAATTGATGAATCAATATTTTCCATGTGTATATATTAAATAAAAATAGGTTGTTCAGAAAAGCATGTGACAAGAAACAAATGTTCAGATTAGTAGAATCAAACATCACTTTGTACCTAGAGTTCTACAAATCAAAGGCAACTGACAGATCAGATGTCTTTTGTTTAATTAAAGCAGGCCACACACACCTTAAAAAAAAATACAATTATTTTTTTGGAATATTCAATTTTCTAACAGTTAATGGGGTAAAATATACAATCATTTTTGACCATAGCGATCAGAACATTTGAAGTAACAGGATGGGAATATGGAAAAATGTTTTCTTGTTTCTTATCTGAAGACTGAGACATAGTCCCAGTCCCATTCTCTACAGTCACAGTTGCACTGCATATGAATGAATAGAAGTTTCTGCATAGAGACTCCTATCCATTCATAAACTGGAGCATAGTACTGTTTAGATAGGCCTTGCAAACATTCAGGGGGGTGTGTTTATTTCCTGGCAAGTGACATCAATATTTCCTTTACGTGAAAGCAGTGGATTCTTGCAATAGTGTCTCTGGGAAACTTTGCAGGAATGTGTTTGGGTTTGGGAAGTCTATGTATTCAGTCTATGACCAACTCTTTTAGTGGCAGTTCAGGGAGTGACTTTGTATTTTTGTCAGATATGCATTCATTTCATGTGGTTTAACCGTTTCTGGGATTTAACATATATTAATATCGTTGCTTCTGGAATGGTCTTCAAGGTCTGCCACTTTTGCCTTGAGCCATGAGATATTATCTGCATCTACCATTTCATTGAATGTATCAGCAAACTCTCCCAATGTATTCTCTATGTGAGTAACTATCGCTCACCTCAGTGACAATTGCTTCATCAGCTGTAACATGTCAGTATGAATGTTGCTCCTGAGAGATACCAACATTTCTTTTAATACAGTATCGAAGACAGGCTGATTGCTTGTTGGAAAGGCTGCTATGGAATCTTTCAGTTCTAAAGTATCATCCAGGGGGTTGCATGTGCCACTCACCTCTTCTGCAGATAGAGCCTGTTGAACCAGTTTCAGCCTAGCTTTCACAATTGGCGCTGGATGAAGCTTGTGAATCCTCATGTGACGGAGGACTGTGCTTCTTCTGTGAGTCACTTTCCCTTCCTAGCTGTCCCTCTGTAGATGAATGGTTTGAGCGGGATCTTGGAGAGCTGCCGGTGCCATCTTGGCTGCAGTGACGGCCCAGGGGACAGAAGAAATCTGTCAATTTGCCTTGTTTGCAGCGCTCCTTTATCTTCCTTGTCTTCTTGCCCAGGTGTACCCGATCCTCAGACATGTAAAAATCGCTGTTCTGCTATGTCGTGTAATGCTGGAGTCTGCTCCGGTGAATGTGTATTGCTAGAAGCTATGTGCTTAAGCGGTCATCTTCTTGCCGGCCAGGGAAGAGGCAGCAGTGGCAGGAGGGATCCCTGGCGGGGTGGCTGCCTGCACTGCAGGGGAAGAGAGGAGAACTGTCAGTAAAAAAGGTGGCTGCGGGGGGTAGCCCATTTTAGATGAATAGCTCTGATCAACAGATCCACTGACACTGTTTTGTTCAGCAGTGTCTGCTGAACATTTCTGCTATAAGCTCATGGTCACTTGAGTGAACAGAAGGAGGAAGGCGGTCCGTGCTGAAGCTGCCCAGCTGAAAGCAGCGTTGTAGGCCCATACACCGTACAGATCTAGAAGCGAAAGGGTTAAAATCTTTTGAACAAAATTAGTTGACTCAATGATGCAAGATCAAATGCTCTGAAAAAAAACACTCCTTCAGAATTTTAAACATAAAATTAAAATATTTATTGCACTGTGGGAAGGGAAATAGACTGGTTTGCATAAACAAGCATTTGTTGCATCTGCTCACATCTTCTCATAGTATCTTGGAAAAACAGAAAATATACAAAAGTGATGGCAGAAAATGACCTAGTGGTCCATAAAGTCTGTCCTTTTTTGCGTGTGTGTGTTTTGTTTTTTTTCGGCAGGGGGTGATTTTTTTTTTTTTTTTTTTGGGGGGGGGGGGTTTGTTTTTTTTTGCTAACTTTTTTGTCTGAGTATAGATCTATATGTTTGAAGCACTGCCTCTGCTGGAAGTTTATTCCAAGAATCAACTACTCTTACAGTACAATAGTACTTTCTGAGATTAATTTTGAACTTTCCTCCAGTCAGTTTAAGGTCATGTCCCCATGTTCTTGATTTTGGTTTCGTGAAAATACTGCCCTCCGGAACCTTATTCACCCTCTTGATGTATTTAAAGGTTTCGGTAATGTCTCTCCTTTTCCTTCTTGCCTCCAGACTCTATATGTTAAGCTCAGGGGCGGACTGACCATTTGGAAACTCGGGCACTGCCCGAGGTCAGTAGGGGGCCCCCATGAGATGCACCTAGTACCTTTTTCATAAGCTTTTTTGACTTTGGGCAAGGACAGAGGGGCCCCATGATTCCCTATTGCCCGGGGGCCCCATGAGTTGTCAGTCCGCCCCTGGTTAAGCTCCTGAAAAAGGTCAAAAGCAACTCAGAAGTAGGTCAGGAGGAACTCATATGCATCTCAAATGCAAGATAAATGTAGAGAAATATGCTGTATCTCTTCTTCTACCCAAGTGCCAAATCACACTGTCTGTTTTACTGCAGCAAATGTCAAAATGGTTGAATCCAACAAAATAAATTGTGTATTTCATGCTAAATAGTGTCAGTTATATTTTCTGAGAGATAGTTCACCTCAAAAATCCCAGAATTTTGCTGGCTACCCTACGGGACAAATTTGGTTTGTTCATATATATGCTTATGTATCATTTTGGTGCCTATAGAAGTGTCAAACAGACTGAAATTAATGGTAAATACACAAAAACTTGTGTATCATGCAGTCTTGTACGTCACATCTTCACCACGGAAAATACTTATTCTGAATATTTCTCCCCATCATAGTGAATTACCAAAAAGGTTATAGAAAACAATGCGCATATTAAACATAACATCAAAAATAGTTTACTGTTGTCACGGTATAAGAGCAGGTTCAGAGACCTGTTGCTACAGCAGAATAAAGCTTACCTAAAACCAGCAGGATGGATACACCATCGGGTCCCCTTGGGAATGACGCAGGCTCATCTGAGGTGCGGGGTCTAAATATAAACCGGTCTTCACCAGAGCTCCTAATGGTGGAGATGGATTTGTCTGCGTGTTAATACCAGGTCGCAGATCTGAGGATCATCCCACCAGGAATGAGCAAGCTGGAAACCAATAGCGGATCAAACAGGTAGGGATCAAACAGAAGCGGAGTCAGTCACAAGCCAAGGGTCGGTCACAAAGGTTAGTAGATAAGGATGAGGCAAAATCGTAGTCAGTAGCACGCCAAAGGTCGGTAACGAAGATGTAGACAGCAGCAGGAACAATAAGCTGGATATTGGCTGGGAAGGCAAAATAATCTGGCAAGGAGGAATTCCATGGACATGGCTTTTATAGGAAGTTCATGGGAGGAGCAAGGAGTTCAAGGTTCAAGACAAACAGGGCCAAGGCAGGATCATCCAAAGAATTGTCAAGGGATCTATCCAGCATTCTAGGTGGCTCAGCAAGAAGAAACACTGTCTCTCACACCAGAGGGCCCAGGTTCAAACCCAGGCTCTAACAACTATACATACACAGGGGCACTAAATGATATTACTTCTCATCCTTCCAATTATGCTGTTCTATACATACATTTGATGAAGTAAATTAAGAGTTTTGTCAATGCAGATACTATACTAAAAGTCATATTTATGTGGTTTATTGGTCACTAGGCCCTGTCATACCTTTAGCTGTATTTTGTAAATACACTGCATCTATCAGAATTGACATTGCCACAATGAACATCTGGACCTGACTAAAAAAAGAAAAATCTCTTAAAAATGTTTTAATTTTTTATTCTGCCCATAAAAAAATAATGTTAACATAGTTAGTCTGGCTGAAAAAAAACAAAAGTCCATCCAGTTCAACCATAAAAAAAAAAAATATATATATATATATATATATATATATACACAAAAGTTATAATCCTATACCCACAGTTGATCCAGAGGAAGGCAAAAAATACCCAGCAAAGCAGGATCTAATTTGCTCCTGCTGGGAAAAAAATCCCTTCCTGATCCAGTGAGAGGCAACTGGATATTCTCTGGATCACCTTTACCTATAAATGTTAGTATCCAGTTATATTCTGTGTATCCAAGAAAGAATCCAGGCCTTTTTTGAAGTAATCCACTGAGCTGACCAGAACCAACTCTTGACGGAGTCTATTCCACATTTTCACAGCTCTCACTGTGAAGAAACCTTTCCGTGTTTGGAGATTAAATTTCTTTACCTCCAGACGTAAAGAGTGCCCCCTTGTCCTCTGTGATGACCTCATGGTGAATAGCTCTACACTATATGAACCACTGATGTATTTATACATGTTGATCATATCTCCCCTTAATCTCCTCTTCTCAAGAGAGAATACATTCGGTTCCTCTAATCTTTCCTCATAGCTGATCTTCTCCATGCCTCTTATCAGTTTGGTTGCCCTTCTCTGTACTTTCTCCAGTTCCCCAATGTTCTTTTTGTGAATTGGTGTCCAAAACTGAACTGCATATTCCAGATGAGGTATCACTAATGATTTGTACAGGGGTAGAATGATATCTCTCTCTCTCTCTGAAGTCTATACCTCTTTTAATACAAGAGAGGATTTTGCTCGCTTTAGAAACTGCAGCTTGGCATTGCATGCTATTATTAAGCTTGTAATCTACCAGAACTTCCAGATCCTTCTCCACCATTGATTCCCCCAGTTGTACGCCCCCTAGTATGTATGATGCATGCATATTCTTAGCCCCCAAGTGCATAACCTCAAGTTTATCAACATTAAACCTCATTTGCCACATAGTTGCCCAATTAAACAGTGCATTGAGGTTGGCTTGTAAGTTGAAGACATCCTGTAAGGACGTTATTCCACTGCACAGCTTGGTGTCATCTGCAAAGACTGAAATGGGATTTTTAATCCCAGACCCTATATAGTTTATAAATATATTAAACAAACAATTATGTACAAACCATTACAAATCATCTCTAAAGGAAACCTGTACTGAAAGAACATGTAAGCTACCATTGCTGACCTGTCCTGAAAATGCTACTTGCCTGGCTGTCATGCTAATATAGTAGCTTCAGTACATTTTGAGGCACTGATTTGGAGCAAGTGCACAGACTGGCAGTGCTGGATTCTCTCAAACTCTAGTCTACATGCTTGCTCAGGTTATTGACTCAGAAAGTGGTAAAGAAAGAATATGTCAGGTAATTATAATTCCCGTATTTTCCACAGCACAGCTTTGCTTTAACACTCTCACTGTCATGAAGAGAAGTTCTGAAAATGTGGCTGAATAGAGGTCCTTGGGAAATGAAGCTGAGAATTCTGGCAGGCATGCATGCCATTTATGGAAATATTTTTTTCTCAGCACCTTCACATTATAAATGACGCAGAGAATGCGAAAAGCAATAAGGAAATGCAGAACATAGGTTCTTCCTCTCTTTATGCTATCTCTGTCATAGCAAGCTCAGATGGTTCTGTTTTTTGCCATTAATATATTATTCATCTAACCTCTCTATCATGCTTCTAGAAATCAGTGACCAGACACCTATCACTCACTCTTCAGTTTAAATATTCTTTCCCATAGAAGTGTTATAAACCATCTCAATTTAAATGTAATGGAGTCTTCAGTGGCATCACCGCTGTTCTGAAATGTCATGCATCACTAAGTTCCTAAACCACGCACCTGAAAGCGATCTAGGTTCTGAACTGTGACTTGGGTTGGAGTGAGAGCATTTGACATCTTTTATAAGGCACAAGCTTCTGTATCACCCTTAATGTATCTATATGGTAGCCAAATTATTATGTAAAACTCATAGGGTGTGAAATTGCTCTCCATCTCTGATTTTCAAGAATGCTAGCAGAGGTTATTTCATATAAGGATATTCCCAATGTTATGCCTTTGACAGCAAGTGAAGCATGAATTTTTCTCTTTATTCCTTTTAAGCTTGCTGAAAAAGTAAAACACTGTTTTATGGGGAACTGAGATGATTCTATGTTTAGAATGAGTTCAATCACAGTATCTTCCTAAACTGAAATGCAGTATTAGTATGAGACCAATATGTGATTAAAAAAATGTCATTGCCATCATAAAAGTGACTTACCTATTTTATCAACAGTATTATCCTAAAGGTTATAACATATGGTAAATAAAAAGAGGATGCTAGTTAAGACCGCTAAGCATGGCAATAAGGTTGCTGCGTGGATGAAATACCAGAAAGTTTGTGCAATAATCCCTGTGAAGCATTAATGGCTGCAGAAATGTTATACTACCAGTAAAACTCTCAAAGAAAGGAATTATCCGAATGATTTCCTGTTTTTTTTCTATTGATTTATGAAAATTAAGTACTGTGTGAATATGGAAGTTCTCTAGACACTACCAATACACTGAGCTAACCAATCCTCATGTAGGTTTGTCCAAATTTATGTTCAGTAAATCAGCCCAATTAACTACTAGCTCTAACTCATGTTGACCATAGGACACTAGGTCCTAGCAAAACCATGGCTGTCTCTTACAGGATCAATATGCATTTTCCCTTTATAAGTCCCAGCCCCACTGATAAATCCAGAACCACGTGACCCACTCACAGATTCTGACTAATTCAATCAGGAAATGCCATAGGAGTATTTGGTCAGTTATTTAACCTAACATTATACAACAGTCATGGGGAAGGCCACATTTCACAATCTTAAAGACTAAGTTCACCTTTTCCAGAAAATAGCATATGCAATCAAGGGGTCCCCATAGATATAAAAAAAAAAAACTTTGTAAAATGTTTATTAGCTTTATTGACATACCTGTAGGCCATTTGGGTTCCCCCAAAAGCTAGGCCTAAAAACATCCAGTTAGCAACCCCCACATCCTGGCTTGCTGCTAGAATGTGAATAACTTTGGAAGCTCACTAACAGCATTGCAGGTGTGTAAACCAATGGTTTTGTGTCCTAGCAACAATCCAGTACACATGGGTCACTAGCTGGAAGTTTATCAGTAAGACCTCCCATCAGACTCAAATGACCTACAAATATGACAATAAAGCTAATAAACATTTCACAAAGCTGCACAGTTTTTAAATATCTAGGGGGGAGGCTTAAATGCATTGTTTTTTTCTGTAAAAGGTGACATTTTTATTAATAAATATGTAATACATAACACAAAAAGAGAAGTTATATTATATTATATGGGCTTCATCTGTTTAAGTTGGGGGATTGAGTATTAAATACTATTATAAGCTACAAAATGCAATAGAACAATTTAACAGTTTGTAGAACAATTTAACAGTTTGTAAAAAATGGTAAAAACCATTTGAATACCAGCATAGACATGCAATCCTATAATAGGCATACTAGTTTGGATGATTATTAAAATCAGGAATAAACTGGGTAACCTAAAGTCATATTTAATATTACAGTCATATATTATCCTACCTCTGCCACTTGGACTTGTCTTAGAAACCCTAAGGTAATTATTGATTTGTCTTTCTAAAACACAGGGAACTTCCTCATAATTTATCAGTACACACTGGTCCTCACTGAGCAGTAGAGAACTGGTGACTTTCTCTGTAAAGAATCAGGTAGACCCTATGGCAAGATGTAGCAATGGGTTATAGCTAGGACTCAGTTTCATTGCAATGTGCATTGTAATGTGCATCCTATTTAAACTCCAGTTTTGTTGAGAATATTATAATTCCCTATAGGTAAACTATATGCATGGCAATGATTTTAGCTGCACCATATCCTCTCAAATTGATTTCTGAATGGAAGAGTCTGCCTTTAATCATTCACCTAATGCAATCTCAGTGCTGTAATGAGGAAAGCTGCAGTATACAGTATGTGTGCCTTTAAGCGAAACTGAGCCTTCGAAAGTATCTTATCAAAAATGAAACTCCCCATTTGAAGGGATGTCCGACATTTGACATTTAACTGAGTGCAAACTTTTGGAAAAAGCAGTGAGCCAATTACGCCAGAAAGATATTGGAATTCTGTAGATGTAATCAGGGGCAGACTGACAACTCATGGGGCCCCCGGGCAATAGGGGATCATGGGGCCCCTGTGTCCTTGCCCTTCACAATTCCATAGGATTTCTCACATGCTCATATAACCATCACCATCTCTTAAAGTGCTGCAAACATGCAGGTTGTGCCACCTCACAGAACTCTTACCTTAAGAAAATTTGAATGTGCATATAATGATTAATACATTTGGGTTCCTCCACTCTCCTGGTCCTCCACCATTTTAGAACCACTGGGGGCCTTCCTTCCTTTTTCTTAATCCCCGGACCCAATTGAAAAAAATAGTCCCTTTAAGGGTTGCTTGGGATCAAATTTCCTATATTTATTCAGGAGGATCCCTGCAGGGCAGTCAATAACACAGCATTTTGTTTTTCCTCTTAGTTTCTACTGTTGCCACATTTTATTTTGATCTTCATCTGGCAGTTACTTTCCTAAGCTGTGTATTTGTTTGGCTCAGAAAGCATAACGGCCAGGAAACTAGTATTTTCAGAAATCAGGCACCTGTTGTAAGTATATGTGGACTGCCGTTATTTGCTAGTTGCCTATAGGTGCATTCAAATTTTCTTAAGGTGGAAGTTCTGTGAGCACTGAGGTTGCACAATCTGATATGATAAAACTTGAAACACGAAATCATAAATTATAATTTAATAAATAATCATAAAAAATAATAATATATTTAATTCGATAATATAATCAAACCAAAAACACTGAAATTTGAAATACAGAGGCAAATTCGCACATCGCTGAGCAAAGTCGCAAAATCGTTTTCAGTGTCTGATGACGAATTTCCCCACAAATCATTATCACTCAATCCTGCAAGTGGTTCTGATTTACTACCGCTGTTCTCTAGCTGGTCTACAACCGCTTTTGACATAAAGGGACGCTTTTTGGATGCCATGGACTTTTCTAAGTTTCCAGGCAGAAAGAACAGTCAAAATGCAGGCAGGGCACAGGACAAAGTAGTAGGGACAAAATATATGTGAAATGCATTGAAACAGCAATGTTTTACTATATAATAATCATTTTTAAAAAAATGACATTTTTTTAAAATTTCAAATTTGCCGATGTCACAGGGACCGGAACACGGAAGTCGGATGCCGGCATCGGCCAGAGGAGATGGCCGGGGACGCTGCAGGGGACACATCGCGGGAGCGAAGGACAAGGTAAGTGCTGCAGGGACTCCCTGAGCAACACCGCATGGTAAGCCCGAGTGTAGCTCGGGGTTACCGCTCTTGGTACTCAAATTTTACCCCGAGCTACACTCGGGAATACCGCCAAGGAGGTTAAGAGATGGTGATGGTTATACAGTATGAGCACATGAGAAATCCTATGGAATTGTGAAGGAAGTTGATGTAAAACTCTATGCACGTTCACTGCTCTAATTCAGATTGCATGGACCTGCTTTTATGGACATTGTGTTTTATTTTATTTATATGATTTATGCACATTTATATGTATATTTGATGTTTTTTTATTAATTAATTGGTTGATGATTTGGTATTTATGCTTTATATTAGCAGCTCAGCATTAAGTTTATTCGTTTATTTATGTTTATGTTGTGGGAACACAATTTTTGATGCTAACAGCAGCTCTATATATATCATTAAGTGTTCTTGCATGGCAAGACCACTTACTGTTATCTCACATATATATTCTTATTATTATAGCCAAATTTACCACTCTAACTCCTCCCACAGTTTTTACACTACATAGACAGTAATATACCAAAACGTGCGGATTGTTCCCGATTGGTGTGCTATTACTTTGTGGAACATTTCGCCGAATGGTTCACAAAATATCGGCGTTTTTGTGGTGAAATTGGTCCCATAGGAATGAATGGCGGAATGTTCAAAACTAGAGTGGGAGCTGACAAAAGCTAGAGTGTGAGCTGAAAAATCAGGACATGATTTCTAAACTGCCATCACTCCCTCATTTTCAAGCCCACCTACACAAATCTTATATCAAAACGTTCAGCTATCCCTGCTGCCACTAAAAATGTCCACGGCTAAGCCATAGTCCTGACAGTTTTCACAATATGACCATTTGTTTGCAACTCACGCCGCCCATTGACATTCATTGAAACTCCACTCTAGCCACCTCGCATTTGAAGGGCAATTTCTAAACTGTGACTGTCCCTTTATTTTTAATATTTCAGAGACATACTATGCATCAAAATGTAGGACTGGGTCTTGTGATTCTCACTATATAAAGCTCTTCGCTGTAGGATTTATAGTTTTTAAAACTACAACCATTTAAAGACGCCAGTGAAGTGAGCAATTTGGAGCAGTTTGTTTTTAACAGCTCTTCTCTGCTCTATTTGAAATCTAATTTTGAATTCGTGACAGTTTGGCTGCCTTCTGGTTAAAGGTTTGGAAACAAGTTTTCTACAGTAGAGAGTATTTGAGGTGTTTCAACGCCCACTCCAGTTGTAGACTACTGGTGGAGGCAAGAACACTTCACACAATTTCCCCAGAAATTGTAGCTTTTGTAGTTTATTATATAGTCACATTGAGGTAGTGCAGGAGTATTTTTCACATTTTTTAATCTTGTGTATATGTATTATATAATTTTTTCAGCAAAAGTAGATTTTTTTTTTAAGCCAAAAAATATACACTGAAAACATTTAAAATAACATTTGAGATCAATAGATTCACTTAGGGCTCTTTTACACTTGCTTCAGAACATGGAATTGGACATACTTTTTTAACCACTTGTCCTCCCTATAGCAGAAATGCAGAGTGGCACGGGTGTGCACAATCACGCATATATACATGATTTTGCAGTTCTGGGTAGGGGACGCACACAAGCCGTGCACGCGCCCTACCTGCGCCACCATTCATGGCCTCTGCTGTCAATCACTGGGTCCCGGCACGTGATTACTCGCCAGCACCCAGTGATTGCCAAGTAATACCGATGGGGGAGGGAAGTGTATGTAAACAATACATTTCTCTCCCCTGTCAGCTCCTGCACACTGCTTTGTATGGCTCTGCACAGCAGAGCCATACAAAGCAGTGTGCTTACAGTAAAGCACACACACAGCACATACTGTGAAACAGAACACCGTTAACCCTTTGATCCTGCCCAGTGCCATTAGTATAATGTTTTTATTAGCACTGATCACTGTATTGGTGTCACTGGGGATGTCAGTGACACCAAGTCAGTTCCCTCCAGTGCCAGAATGCCTGCCACAGTCACTGATCGCCGCAATTACTAGTAAAAAAAAAAATCCGGTATCTATACCGTCATTTATAAACACTATAACTTTCACGTAAATCAATTAATTTACATGTATTGGGATTTTTTTTTGCAAAGACATATAGCAGAATACATTTTGACCTACATTTATGACAAAATTTGATTTTCTAAATTTTTTTACTAAACATGTTTAATAGCAAAAAAATTTTAAAAATATATTTTTTCAAAATTGTATGACCCTGCAATTGTCAGTTAAACTAACTCAGCGCTGCATCGCAAAAAATGGCCTGGTCAAGAATGGGGGTAAATCCTCTGGAGTGTAAGTGGTTAAAGCACTCTGAATACCAATCAAAGCACCTGTCACTAATTAAAAATGGTAAGCTTACAGTCCTGCTTGCACATTGTGCTTGCTTTGATTTGCTTCGCTTCAAAAATTATACTCAATATTTCTTTTTTTGGTGCTTCAAAGCCTCTCCAAAGACTCCATAGAAGTCTATGACAAAGCTCGCTAATAGCACCTGCAGCTTTAGAGGGGCTTTTATTCAGAGTTAGCTTCACTTTGTTTTGGATGTGTTTCAGCTATGAGATATCCCAAGATGCACTGGGAAACCAACTAGTAAACAGGAAAGACATCTCCATCAGTCACGTCAGTCATGTGTAGATTTTCTAGCAGTATCTGGTTCATGCGTCACATCTGCTGTGCAGTGTGGAGCTGCAGAAAGGTGAGCAGGGTCCAGAGCAGAGCAACTAGTGGACAGAACACATGGTGTGTAACGTAGTAATGAGAGAGAAAGAGAGGACTGAGCGGCAGAGGATCAGCAGAGTTGGGGGACCAGAGCAGGAGAAACTAGCAATGTCACATGTTGTGTGCAGTGCTGGAGCAATATAGCGGGAGGTGGGCTGGGACTCTGAGAGAGAACAGGATCAGCAAAACAGAGGATCAGCAGAGCCGGGGGTTACTACTGCTACCACTACAGGGGATTTTCTAAACAAGGGTAATAATAAGCTGGGGATCTGCTGATTGGGGTACTACTGAGCCAGAGTTTACTTGGCCACTTTAAAACAAACAGAAATTCAACACATACACACAGGGCATTTGCCAAGCTTCATTAAAGCTTCAAAAAAGCATTATTAAAGCATCATCGAAGCATCACCAAAGCACAGAAGCATGTTGAAGTGGTAGGTGCTTTAATGTGTGTTAGGGCTCATTTAAATTGCTTCAAAATGTGGCATTGGACATGCTTTTTTAAAGCACTCTGAACGCCAATCAAAGCACCTGTCACTAAATAAAATTGTTGCATGCTGTGTTTGCTTTGCTTTGCTTCAAAAATTATGCCCCATGTGGCTTTTATGGTGCTTCAAAGTGTCTTCAAGCATCCATAGAAGTCATGACAAAGCTCACTTACAGCACCTGCAGCTTTTGAGGCTTTTATTCAGCTTTAGTTTTGCTTTGTCTTTGAGGTATTGCAGATATGAGATATCCCAGGATGCACTGGGAGACCAACAAGCAAACCAGATAGATGTCATCAGCAGTCACTTCTGGTTCATGTTTTTTAATTTTGTAAATGTCTGGTACAGACATCACATCTGATGTGTCACATCTGACGTGATGTGCAGCGTGGAGCATCAGGAAAGTCAGCGGCGTCCAGACTGGAGCAGAGCAACTAACAGACAGCACACAACATGGGAATGCTATAACAGAATGTGAGTGGGGACCAGAGAGAAAGAGGACTGAACAGTGAAGGATCAACAGAGCTGGCAGACAAGAGCAGGAGAAACAAGCAATATCATATGTGATGTGTAGTGTGGGAGCAATATAGCGGGAAGTCAGCAGGGACCAGAGAGAGTGGGGGATCAGCAGAGCTGGGATACTATTAAGCAGTGAATCAGCAGAGCAGAGGGTTACTATTGACATGGGGATCAGCAAACCTGGGGTACTCCTGAGTAAGGCATCAATAGAGCTGGAGGTACTACAGAACAGGGGATCTTCTGAATGAGGGTAATAATAAGCTGGGGATCTGCTGAATGAGGGTACCAATGCTAAACTGGGGTACCAAGAAGCTGGAGATCTGCTGAACGGGAGTACTATGGAGCCGAGGTGCTACTGGGCCCCTTAAAAAAAAATAGAAAATCAACACACACAGAGCATCTGCCAAGCTTCATAAAAGTATCACCAAAGCATCAATGAAGCATCAAAAACAAATAAAAAAGGCTTGTTGAAGAGGTAGGAATGTCAAAGCATGTGTAAATAAGCCCTTAAAGTCAAAGCGAGTGTAAATAAGCCCTCACAGTCCATATATGAAGGACAATGACAATATAAACAGCAAAGAAAAAAGTTTTTGATACAAAATCTGGAAAGTTTATTTTCATTCATATAAATGCACAGTTTAAAGCTTATTTAAGTTTCTTGAAGTAATAAATGAAACACTAATTCTCCTGAGCTTTGCATATGATATTCAAGGTTTAGTACAGCTTTCAAATATGAGCATGATAATAGACCTGTATTAATGAGATATTAATAGAGTATACATCATTGTAGATGGGTTTATGGCTTAATGTTATGTCAGCATTATTAATTAAAATCTTTAAATGAATTCATTTACTACATATTTATAATGTACAGTTCATCATCAGTTGTGACATGTTTAGCTTAAAAATGTGATATTATTTTCACATCTATTAAAGGAGCACACATATCCAACATTTAAAGTAATTATAAGTTATATACAGTGTTCCAAATGAGCATATCATTGTTTGACACCTGTCAACTTCAAACACAAGGAGGCCAGATAATTTCTGTCAGACATTAAAATACTCAGTATTAGGTTGATCAAAGTAGATTGCTCTTGCAAGACAAAATGGTATTGTAAGATGTAACTAGCATTCATTGGAAAATTGGAAAATACGTCCCCTATTACCCTTTAACATGGTATGGCATGACCTATTACTTTCATCTTTAAGATACTGTTTAGAGCTATTCGGAAGAATTATAACATTGATGGTCTTATTCAATAGAGATCATTCCTAAGCACAGCAAACCATAGCAACCAATCAGTATTAACTCTTCTGAAGTCAGAAGACTCTGACTGGTTACAGTGCTAAAGAATTAGCACTTGGGGCTCCATATATAGAGCATGCGTATGGTCTTACCTTAAAAAAAATCAAACACATTTATAAAGCACACAAAAGTGTTTTATTGTGGCCCTATGTATTTTAAGAATAGCATATGCTTTATACTGTGGATTTTTATTATATATGTTGTTTATGTATGGTGATGTAAATAATTGTTAGATTGTAGTAATGGTCAACTGTGGGATTGCATGGTTTGAGTTCTGAAGCTAATAAACCTTTCAGGTTTCACTGAAGGAGAGAGAGAACACTGATGGTAGTATTGAGAGTGATCAGAACTAATTTTTAACTTTTTCAGGTCAGGCTTCTGCCATCTCATGACTACAGGAACGTGTACTGTTTTTTTTATTAATATAGTGTAGACTGCCTATTTACTCACCATGATCAGATGCAGATGCAGGTCCCTTTAACTTTTCCAAAACTCCCTTGGATCCTCACCATGCTCGAACATGCTCCAAGGAAGATAAGTTCTGCATTCATTCTCTTAGCAGCTCAGGGGGCCACATTTGATAAGCAGAGGAAACTGGGCAACTGATCTGCCACCAGATATGAGGCTCTCCACTGTCAGAACGGGCATGAGGGCAGCTGGGCCAGACATTAAGAGCATGCAGATTCTCAATAAGAAGCAGCTACTGTGGACCTCCCTGATTGATAGCAGAGTACTTCAATTCCAGTGGGGTGGTAATTCCTCCTTGGGCCTGGGATTCATACAACTGTTCACCTGCATTACCAGAGTTACCCTAGACTTTACTATGAGGGATGCTGTCTGTAAGAAAATTGAAGGAGCTGTGTTCTGCAAGGTTTTACCGAGTAGCGATACTCTTCTTGACTCTCTGTTGTTATAACGTATTTAGAGACCATGCTATGCAGCCACATGTTACCTTGATTGAGTTTCAGAGACATTGTTGTAAAGAGTCTGTTTGTGCAGCTTTTTGCATTGTAAAATTGTTTTTTTTTGTTCTTTTTTTCATCCTAAACCTGTTTTGCATTATTACTTCTTACTTTGCTTGCGTTTAGTAAACAGTAAGTTACAATTAGTCTCTATCTCATCATTCATCCTGTAAAAATATTACTGATGGCTAAGTATAGCACTTAAAACCATTACAGGGTGCCAATTGCAGGTCCTTTCTAACTCCCTGAATGTATACCTTTTGTAATTCAGAGCACAGAGCAGAGGTGTGCTGGCTACATAACCCACAGCAGAGTTACACAGGTTAGCGATATTGGGCCAGCTGAGGGAGGCAAGATTTTGTTTTTAATGTGTTCCTATTCACTTGACCAAGCCCAGAGGAGCGATGGGAAACCTCACTCCTAATTTCTTGCACACCTCTTGCAATGGCTTGTGTTGCATACACTAACTTGATGTAATTTTCATTATCCTTGGTGTCTGCACTGTCTTTCAACTACAAAGTTAATCAACATGCTATCATATTATTATAGTATTATACAGGATTTATATAGCACCAACAGTTTGCGCAGAGCTTTACAAAATGAAGGTATACATTGCAGTTACAATACAATTTGGTACAAGAGGAAACAGAGCGCCCTATTGGTTAGAGCTTACAATTTAGGAGATCATATGAATCACATCCTCAGTTAAAATCCTTTTGTGCATTCTTCTTTTTTTCCTCTTTCACTTTTTAGGACCCTTATATCTTAAAGTATATATTTTTAATTTCTCTGATATTCCTTAACAAATATATTATCCTCTCCATTATGTGGTGTCTTCTTTAAGCTTGAGATGGTCAGTTAAGCTGGTGTACCTAAATCCAGTATTAATCTACTACAATATGTGTAAAATTCCATAATGACCATATTACCACTACCCTGGACTGGAGTCCTTGCACTGGCTACCCTTCAGGTTTCACATAGACTCTTAGATCCTCTTGCTTACCTATAAGGCTCTTCATGGCTTGGCAACCCATTATTTGTCTGAACTTCTATCAGCTCCCCCCCCCCCCCCCCCTGTAACCTCAGCTCCTCAAATTCTGGTCTTCTGTGTGTCCCCTCTACTTACCTATCTTCAATGGAAGACAGAGCCTTCTCCTGTTGTGCCCTAAAACTCTGGAATTCACTTCCAAAGAACATCAGAGAGTCATCTTCTCTAAACTCATTCAAGTCAAATCTAAAAACATTCTTCTTTGGACAAACTTTCACATAATTTTCCCTTTTTCTTTTGTTTTGTCTTGTGCATTTCTTATGTTTTTGTTTCTCTAGTCTTTGTAAAGTGCTTTGAGAAGCTACTTTTAAAGCTGCTACATAAAAAAAGTTTATTATCATTATTATTATTATATCTCTTTTCCTTTCTCTGGAAATCCACTGTCGGTTTAACACTTTTTTCTTTGTCTATTTTCAAAGCTTTGGCAAGTAACCCTTTTGTCATTTTAATTTGCTTTTTCTTGGAACATATATTGCTGCAACCTCTTGGACTATGTTGCACTTTTTGCTGGCATCTGTATCACATATTGCCTGTAATATAGAAAATGATCACAAGACTAAAATCTTCTACTTTGTAATAAGGGCAACAGACATTGATTTTAGTAAAGAGTTATAAAAAGTAATTTGGAAAAAGTTATGGTGTATTTCAGTTAAGCATTTACAGTCTGCTCATAATGCAACATTTACCTGAAAATTATCTTGACATTTGTTTTAATCATTGTGCATGCTTGATGCATCATCAGTTTTTTTTTTAAATATTTCAAATATGGAGTTGACACTAGTGATTACAACACTTTCTATATGTCAGATTGTGAATTCAGCATCTATCCTGAATAAGTTAAATGAGCACATCAATTGCAGGACAAATGAAATGACTGTATTGTGTGTAAAATGAAAAGGCTTGGCAGACTGACAATTTCATGAGCCTACGTATGTGAACTATGTGGTCTGGACTGGACACCTTGTACTGAAATAGGCCATGTGAAACACATGTACTAATGTATATGTGCAGCATACATATGTAATGGTAATACCAACATCCAGGATTTTTTTTTGCATCTACGGCAAACACTATATGTTGGCACCATCTTCCAAAAATTTCAAGTTCCCAGCAAAAACATCACAGTCTTTTAATTTGTTTGATGGTAGTTAGCTAATCTCATTCTCTCCTCCCAGAAATGCCTTGGCAACCGTCCAGTCTTCTAATCTCTATGAACACAAAGCAAGTGCTCTGGGATGGGGCAGCCTTGAAGAATGCCTTTAGTGCTTCTACTGTAAGATTTGAAGATGTTTAATTGCTCTACAGTGCCTGCAGCTAAACAGGTCAGTGAGAGCTTGTTTTAACCTCCCTGGCGGTATGATTATTTCAGATTTTTGGTGCTGAAAGCGGTACCATTTTTTTGCATGGAAATATGTATTTTTTTTATTGTAGGCTGTAATTTTTAGGAAAAACTCACTGAAATCTGTCCGAACAAGAGTCTAGTAAACATCCCGGGTATGATAAAATTTGAAACACAAAATCATAAATTATAATTTAATAAATAATCATAAAAATAATATAAAAATAATAAAAAATTTAATTCAATAATATAATCAAACCAAAAACACTGAAATGTGAAATAGAGCGCCAAGTTCGCACATTGCTGAGCTCAGTCGCAAAATCGTTTTCAGTTTCTGATGACGAATTTCCCCCACGAATCATTATCACTCAATTCTGTAAGTGGTTCTGATTTACTATCGCTGTTCTCTAGCTGATCTAAACCGCTTTTGACCTAAAGGGACACTTTTTGGACGCCATGGACATTTCTCAGTTTCCAGGCAGAAAGAACAGACAAAATGCAGGCAGGGCGCAGGACAAAGCACTCGGGACAATATGTATGTGAAATAGGTTGAAACAGCAATGTTTTACTGTGTAAAATGAAAAAAAAAAAAAGACATTTTTTAAAATTTTTAAATTTCCCGCCGCCGGCGGCGGCGGCGCCCGTACGTCCCGACGTCACAGGGACAGGAGACAGAAGCCGGATGCCAGCATCGGCCGGAGGAGATGGCCGGGGACGCTGCAGGGGACACATCGTGGGAGCGCAGGGTAAGGTAAGTGAAGAACACATGCCGGAGCAGCGCTGCATAGTATTCCCGAGTGTAGCTCGGGGTTACCGCTTTTGGTACTGAAATGTTACCCCGAGCTACACTCGGGAATACCGCCAGGGAGGTTAAAGCTCATATACTGCTTGATAGAAAATATTTAAATACTTGAATGTCTAAAGCTTCACCACAGGCCTTACTTTGATGCCCCATGGCCCTTATGTTTTTTCCTTTGAGTAGGCCGAGGCTTTGATAATAGAAAGTTTGAATGTTCTGTAAAAAATACAATCTCCTGCTGCGTGCCCGTCGCCCCCCTCCCTTACACACATACACACACACACTGTAATCAACAATATATCATTAACAGGGTCCCTTAAATTGATGTGTGTGTATTTATTAAATAAGTAAAATAAAACTCCACTTGCAAGCCCAGAGCATGAACCTGATTTTTTTCTGTAGGCACATTTAGTAAATGATATTGGTTTATTTCCCTTTTAAATGTCTGGCTTTAGCCACATTTCCCACTGTACTTTTGTCCTTGAGGGAGAAGAATAGTGTAAAGCGGCTGCCACATGGAGGTTCACACACAACACAGACCTAATTTATTTCTGCGTGTCTCCTGTTTTCCCCGGGGTAATGCCCAATTATAATATCTACCTCCAGATACTGATAGTAATGAATTCAATTCTGTTTGGTAATTGCTCTGGGCTGTGACAACATTCTCCAGATGTTCTGTATGAAGCTCTTAGTACCAACTTTCTTAGATGTGCCATTTAATAAATAAATAGATTTTTCCCTATTGATCTAGGGAAAAGGATTTTAATGAAAAACAAATCTCTAATTTGCTCCCTTATTATGTACAACCCTCTTTTTGTCTTAGTTTTAAAGACACCCACAGAGTCCCTTATCACCAAAATGCAGCTGATGAGGCAGAAGTAAACCGCTGTTTCTTTTAAACTGTTGCATCTTAACTCCATATCATTATATTCTGTACATGTAATTACCCAGGTGTCATGATAGCTAGGCTGCTTAACTGTGTTACTGCCAATGTTACTTACAAAATGATTGAAACATGCCTTTGCTAAATTAACGAGGTAGCAACGAGCAAGATTTATAGTGTATTAAACCAATGCAAACAGTCTGATCAGTTTTAAATGGTAAAAACAAGTAAAAGCATAAAAATGCAGCATTAAACTCTCCTGTGTGACTGTACAGTATGGGGACTGGGGAGGTTTCTGGGACAGCCGCATAGAAAGTTAAGTGTTCAGAAAGTTAGAGCTCCCTGAATTCCAAAACACAGTTTAGATTTTATTACCTCATTTCCATACCTCTTAACTTTTTGACATGAAAAAAAAGGATGAGGGATGCAGGCAAACACTCCTGTCACCCCTTCAGTTACACAGGCTACAAAGAATAAATGCACTGAAATTGACTAGTTAAACCCACAAGTACTTTTTAAATCACTGCTCTTCCCATATGTTCACTTTTTAAAATAAAAAATGCAATATTTTAAAAGGGAGAATGAAAGGTTTATTTTGGTTTAACACTTTTGGTAGTAGAATAGTACATCTTTATGCAGATCTATACGTCAAAAAGAGGGAAAGGTGAGGATGGATGAGGCAAAGAAAAAGTTGGTTCCAAAACAGGGACAATCCCTGTATATGGGGAGCTATGCACTTCCTCTTCTTTGGCAGGGTCACAAAACTTGCACCAAACTTTTCCCTATGGAACTTTACAAATTGTAAACTGAATTTTACCTAACAGACCCAATTACATTAATTTACTTAGAAGCTTTTTTTCAGATGCAAAGATGATCACATTTCATACCTAAAGAATACATAATAGCAAAATGCTTTTTTTTCAGATTTGGATTTGTGTTGCTGTCTGTGCTTTCAGGGAGATTCATTCTCTCTATTTGTCCAGTTTACCTTTATCAATGAAAGTGATAGCAAAGGAAAATTACAAATTTTGGGTTGTCCCCAGGAAAGTAATCGCCAAGAAATCTTCCAACTGGGACACTAGTTCTGATGACCTGAAGGGTGTCATGGGAGTCCCATAATTTACAGGGATTTCCTCTTACTTCCTGTTTAGGCTATTGGACAGGAAGTGAAGGTAAATATCCCCAATGAGACAGATCGCACAAAAAAAACTGACAGGTGTTATGTTAGAATATATTCAGATATGTACTGTATGATTAAATAATATTTTATATTTTCACTTAAAGCCCAACTCTGGGCAATAAAGATGGTTTTCTGTACAGTGGGACTGTGCCCACACTGCCCAGGTTAACTGCTCATATTTGTCTAGGGGATTGGAGAGAGCCTCCAAGCTTTCTAACACAAGACCAGTCCTGCACCCCCTCTCTCCAGCATTTTTGAGCCATTTACTGTTCCTGACATCATCAAGCCCAAAGCAGGCTCCATAGACCAGGTACAATCAACTGCTGAACTATGGGGGAGCATTGTTTTCTGGTGAAATGAAGGATCAGATGAGTATAAACTTTCTCCCCACGCCTAGACAATACAAGCAGTATGGGCACAGCTCAAATGCACAGGAAAACTTATTTTTGTCAAATAAAGTTGGACTTTAATTTTGTACTTCCTTGAATTTCCTTCACCAACTATAAACTTTCCTGGTAGTTATGATGCACCCTCACTGTCATGACTGCTTGCTGAACCTTCTCTGTAACGTTTTGCTGGAACAGATGGTATGTGCTTCAAATCCCTCTGGAAACAAATGCTGTTACTACACAATATAAAATTCTGTAATTCACAATGGCTTGGGGGAATGTACCGGATCAGAATTTGCTTTGTTCATATATGTGTAACATAAGGTCTCTTTTAAACACAGAAAAAATCCTTACAGTTAGAATTCACATCAGATGCACAGGCCTATATATTAAGTCTGCAAATAAAATGTCAAGTCGATATGCCAGGAAATCTTATTTTGTCTTTACACTGCATAAAATCTCAGCTAGGGAAAATATTTCCTTTTATATGCTTAAAGTAAATGCCCGTTACAACAGTAATACTGAATTATTCCTACCATTCGTGCGGCAGTGATGCTGTATGCCAGCTTAAATCTATTGCATAAATGAACCAGCTCATTTTTCATTAGACAGGTCTGAATAAAGAGTCTAAATCTTCAGGAGCCGCTGAAAAATCTTTGTATGCGTACTACCACAATGTTTCTTGTTAAGAGCTTATTTTCACATCTTTTGCTGCTGTGCTGTTCAACAACTTTTTTACCAGTTCACATGGGTAATTTTACTTTTTTACATGCAGTGATAAAATATGCATTAAAGATCTCAAAGTTCATTGAACATTCCCTAAACCATAATTTCCTCTGAAAGCAGAATACCTATAAAGTTAAAAAGTAACATCTCCGCAGCATGATCCGCCAATTAAATCCAAGCCAAAACATGGCGTGGACCGCCCACCCTCCAGCCAGGCTGCTTCCAAGATGGCGCCCGCTCCTGCATCCAAAGGTGAGCACCCTGCCTACTCTGATACCGAATCCTCCTCACCAGGGAGCCAGCACCAATTCCCCTTTGCTCTTCAGGAGATGGGTGCCCACAATGATTCCCTCCTTGCCAAACTCAGGACTGTAGTCTGGGAGGAGATCACAGCGGCCTCCTGCAAACTTTCCTCTGAGCTTAAACAGGAGATCAGGGAACTTAGGCAGCACACTGCCTCAGTTGAAAGCCTCATGGACGATGTCAACACTGTGCTAGAGAGCCATGTAAAGCTCATTGATGACCTACAGGCTGAAATTGCTGCAAACAAACAAAAATATTTGGAAAATTGCTCGCGCCACAGCAAGCTGCGCATCAGAGGCCTGCCTGAATCTATCACAGACCTCCAGGGCATGGTTACCACCCTGTTTCAGGAACTGTGTCTAGGGATCACTCCTGAGAGGCTTGAAATGGAAAGAGTGCACCACACACTGACCTTCAGGCTCCCAGAAGGGCTGTCATGGGATGTTATAGTGAAATGTAATTTTTTTCCACACAAGGGTTCAGCTGCTGCGCACGGCAGCCTCCAACTCACCAGTTACTCCCCCAGAGTTGAATTTCTCTACAGCATGAATTTTCTCTTATGGACTTTTCTGGAATGCAGGCCTGTACATCCTACCTTGACCTATCCCACACCCCTCCTTTACCCGGGCTGCATTGTTATTTCTTATGTATTTTTCCAGAAGCATTGAGTGGTCACATGATCGAAAAGCTCCTTATTGCAAGTTTGCATCAGGAGCTTTCCATTCCCCTCTGGTAACTGTGCTGGGAGCATGCAGGGTGCATGCTTTCAGCACAGAAAACTGTTTACATAGGGCCTCATATATGCAGCCTCTCAGCATTAAAGCCCACCTGCCAAGAGGCTGCATATTTACGTACCTCTGGAAGGAAGAGGTTAAAAAGCTTTCACAAATTATTGAATTCTTTTACAGTTTAATAACATTTATTTTAAACAGCTCAGTTCTAAGCTCTTCTCTCTCCATGGAATGAAATAGTCTACTTTTCTAATTACGGGCTATTTTTAGAATTTTATCAGAAATGGGTTACAATATATCCGAACGAGACACAATCTACAAAATAGCCAGAGACACACATTAATGCTGTAGGGTAATTAGGCCTTCATAAAACTACTGCAAATTTATACTACAATAAATACAATTAATTCGTAAAAGGCATCTTAACGATTAACATTTATTCCATATTAATAAGCAATAACCACTTTTATGGTGGATTAAATGCTTATTTTGTGGCACTAAAATGTAACTATAGCACCATTCTGGAAGCAACTTACAAAAGGTTACAGAAGATGCTGCACCATTAAGGCATCTATAATGCTCATACTTTTAAAGTATAATGACATGCCTTTAACCACTTCTAATTGTGTTCCAGTAGAATTGTTAATCATTTTTATTATTAATCTACATTGCAGTTCTCAGCAAAGTCTCATGGATTTTTGTGTTTAACCAGACCTGGGGTCTAGCCATGAATCAGTAGCTGTTCTGATTACCATTTAATTTTTGAAAATAATTGGTTAAAGCAAATGCTTTGTCCTGCTGAGATCTATCTTTGATGCTGGATGGAAGGAACTTTTCACTATTGAAATTACTTTTTAAGCAATTAGCACCATAAAATAACATTATATTATCTTAATGTTTTTAGATACACAAGTGAGAATAATAAACTTAAATTACATCTGTCATTAATCAAAATACTCTAAACTGAATGCAGGACCAAAATCATCTTCTTATATGCCATGGAAACTCCAAAGTCCTCTAACGTGCAAATATTGGCTCTCTCTAGCACTGTTGGCAGCTGGCCCACTTTTCTGCCTCCTGCACCTTTCTGCTACCTGTTCCCATTAAGGCTGGCCTTAATGAAAAGTAGAAAGGTGTAGACAGTAGTGGATAAGGTATTAACACTTTTAGGACCTGTGTAGATGGGCTTTAATGGACAAATATAGCATGGCTTTTGAAGTGTTCTTATCTGCATAGTTGAGCTCCCAATGTGCTCAAGAAGACAATTATAAATATATGCATGTGCTGCTAGTTGCCTGAATTTCAGTTTTGTATTTAGTGTAGAAGAGTGATTCCCCACCTCAATAAGTACACCCAACAGGTGCTTTAATTCAGTGTCAATGGCTTGGTATTTATGGTATTATTTATAACATTACATATTTCCGTCTTGCCTTTTTATCTAAAAGCAGGTTGTGCTTTGTTATTTCTGTGCCTTCAATCTGCTGCCCAGTATAACTGACTAAAAAAATGCATTGTCCATGTGGCTGAAATTTTATTGCTGGAGTGTTTTGCATTTTCTCGTATGATTCTACATCAGATAGCAATGCTAGTAATTGTGGCATGGAAGCTTGTTAGAGCACAGTTCAAGCGGATCTGCCAATGGGTCGCATTGTTGACCATTGACATTGTCTGGTTGGTCTCTATCGATTCATGGTAGCCATATGTATCAGTAAGAGTTGCCTGATTGTTGTTTAGCTTGAAACATCTAAGCAAAATCCTTATAAAAGGAATATACTAATTCATCCCAAAGGTGTTCTTTCGGGTTGAGGTCAGGACTCTGTGCAGGCTAGTCAAGTTCCTCCACCCCAAATTTGCTCAACCATGTCTTTATGAACCTTGCTTTGCGCACTGGTGCGCAGTCATGTTGAAACAGAAAAAGGGCCATCCCTATACTGTTCCCACAAAGTTAGGACCATGAAATTGTCCAAAATGTTTTTCTATGCTGATGCTTTAAAGAGTTCCCTTCACTGGACTAAGGGGCCAAGCCCAACCCCTGAAAAACAACCTCACACCATAATACCCCCTCCACCAAACTTCACACTTGGCACAAAGCAGTCAGGCAAGTACTCCTGGCAACCATCAAAACCAAGACACGTCCATCAGATTGCCAGACAGAGAAGCACGATTTGTCAATCCTGAGAACACTCCTCTACTGCTCTAAGGTCCAGTGGTGGCATGCTTTACACCACTGCATCTGACGCTTTGCATTGCACTGGGTGATGTAAGGCTTGGATGCACCTCCTCAGCCATGGAAACCAATTCCGTGAAGTTCTCTACACACTGTTGTTGTGCTAATCTGAAGGCCACATGAAGTTTGGAGGTCTTTAGCTATTGACTCTGCAGACAGTTGGCGACTTCTGCACACTGTGAGCTTCAGCATGCGCTGACCCTGCTCTGTTATTTTACATGGCCTACCACTTTGTGGCTGAGCTGCTGTTGTTCCCAGTTGCTTCAATTTTGTTACAATACCACTAACAGTTGACCATGGAATATTTATTAGCAAGGACATTTCATGGTTGGACTTATTACACAGGTAGCAACCTATCATGGTACCACGCTTGAATTCACTGAGCTCCTGAGAGCGACCCATTCATTTCACAAATGTTTTTAGAAGCAGTCTGCATGCCAAGGTGTTTGATTTTATACACCTGTGGCAATGGAGGTTATTGGAACACCTGAATCCAATGATTTGGAGGGGTGTCCCTATATTTTTGGCAATATATTGTGTATTGTGTATTTAGTAGTTGGTATAGTTAAAAATGTTTTTTTTTGTTGGGAAAACATGAATTAAACCTAAGCACATATATACTTATTTTTAGATTTTTCAGTGGTTGGGAAAATATGAAATATTGCATATACATTTATTATTGCCATAGAAATAAAAAATGTCTGTGCATACTATATGAGGTGCTAGATTGGTGTCATCACATGTTAACACCTAATATTCTGAATTAAACCTCTGCACATATATACTTATTTTTCGATTTTTCAGTGTTCAGGCATTAAAAAAAAATAAAACATTTCTATTTTTTGTTTGGAAAACTTGAAATATTGTATACACATTTATTATTTCCATAGAGATAAAATTGTATGTGCATACTATATGAGGTGCTAGATTGGTGTCATCACATGTTAATACCTTTTATTCTGAATTGAACCTCTGCACATTTATTTATACTTGTACACTTTTAGCAAAGTTTTGCAAAGATTTGCAGTAAAATGTAGCTTATATATCTTGCCATGTATTCTGAAGCTTTCCAGCTGCATGATCCCTCTCTGGGTAGTCTCTACCCTGCCACCGAAATGCCAAATACTTACAAGCAAATGGTGTAATTCAAGTGTATGTAGCCCCCTCTGGTGTACATAATTGTTTAGTGTAGCTAGAGGCTTCCTAGAAGCCTGGGTTTAGTTAGAGGGTGTACTTCAGGTCACGGCTGGAGGGCTCTACAGGTCAGTACTCTGGTACCTCGCACTGCTCTAGAAACTTGAAGAAGCTTCTAGATGTCAGTAGGTGGAGGTGAGGAGTGGCTAATCTGTTTATTTATGGGAGTCTGGCCAATCCCAGGCAGGAGGTCTGGCAGTATGGCAGATCAGCACATAAATTTGATAGAGCCTGGCCAGCAGGAGAGTTGGGTGAAAAAGTGTTGAGAGGGGCTGCTGTGTAGCCTGGGAAGGGGCCCCACAGAAGGGGGGTCTTGCTTCCAGGCTGGAGGCTGGAAGCTGGAAGCTGAAGGAGGAAGCTGAAAGAGGGAGCACCATTGCCCTGAAGTCCATTATAGAAGGACAGCCTGCCAAGCTTGGAGAGGAATCTGCCCGGCTGCAGAGGCCTGAAAGCAATTCTATCCATAGCTGCAGGACAAGGACAGTGTGAGTACCTCTACACCCCCAGGGCCTAGAAGGAAGAAGTCTGCTGGATGCAGGTTTTAGCAAGTCTTCAGAGGACAGTTCATAGTTGACCTAATCCCTTGGGATCAGATACTGTAACCAGGCGGGCTGGTATTTTGAACACTTAGGAGACTTAGAACTCCTACAAGTTGTTGTTCTTTGCTAAAGAGACTGTCAGGGTTCCAGCTGCCATTGTTGTAGCACTTTCTAGAGAAGGATGTTATCCTCAAATTGTTATTCTGCAATCAGATTGGGCATCCCACAACCTAATTATCCTATCCAAGTTAAATTCCCTAATAAAATGGAAAAAAAAAAAAAACAAGCCCATGGACTGTTTCTTGTTTCTGGATTCATGTGGAAAATGCTTATTGCCTGACTGTGCAGGAAGTAAAGAGGGACCCAAAACCAGTGGCTCTCAAGAGGGTAGCACTACATGTATATAATCCTTAAAAATACATTTACACATTTAGCATCCTCTTTCACAATCCTGCTGTGAAGGTCTTACCTCTGCATGCACACTCCCAATATGGAAATATAGGCTGCCCTGCTGATGCACAGCATGCCTGCAAGTATCTCTTTTTGCAGGCAAAGTTTCAGTGACAGTTGACTGTGGGTTTGCCCTGATCATGCTGAAGACAATAAAACGCACAGTGTGTGGACATGTGACCATTATAAAACAGTTATCCAGTAGTTGAAATTCACATACTTAGGTTTTTGACTCTTGAGTTTATGTCTACTTTGTGTAGACTTACAGGGGGAGATTTACTAAACCAGATGCCCTCAGAATCTGGTGCAGCTGTGCATGGTAGCCAGCTTGCAGTTAAGCTTTGGCAATAAAACCTGGAAGCTGATTGGTTTCTATACAGAACTGCACCAGATTTTGCACTCTTCAGCTTTAGTAAATAACCCTCACAATGTCAATATGTAGGAAAGCTCTAGTCTGGTCTAGACTGTTGTGGGTCTATTTATAAAGCAGTGAATGTAACTTTCACCAACATTCTCTGGTAGAGAATTAGCCACTGCCATTTAAAACACATAGCCCTTGAGAGTTGACTTGCAGAGATTGTTTTCAGAATGCCACATTTAATGCAATATAAATATGTCCATTAATTTTTAAACCATGTTTTCAGTAAATAAATGAAAGATTACATTTGTGTGTGTTGTTCACTTAAGTGGTTCTGCAGGGATAATGCTTGCACAACTTCTATAAACTTAAGGAACTGCACAGATCCTGCTCCTAATTAACAAAAGGGATGTAATCACCTTTGTTAACTAGAAGTGATCAGTTTTCTATTCTATGCTGGGTATGTGACAGACACAGCACAGAGATCAGTACATCTGGACCTGTATGCTCCAGATTCTTTTGCCCACTCCTACCTGCTGAGATTTGGAGGGATGTGAGAAAGGGAAATTAGTTACTGACAGCTCATACCTTGTATGCCAGGTCCGATCTGGCAGCAATCTGTGACAGTTTTCTATACTGAAAACTAATGCTATCTCTTTGTTAATTTAGAGCAGACCCTGCACCATTTTTTGCTTCACTCTGATATAGAAACTGGCATGGGTAGTGAAGACTTGAAACAGGTCTATCGGCTTAGTTAATGTGGTGCATGCCACAATCACCAGTTTCATTATAATGGCATCAGAACCTTTTTTAATTGCATAGAGCATATTTGTGTATTATTGAGACTTGGAATGCAAGCAGAGTTTTTCCTCAATGCTAGTTTTTCTGAAAGTCAAAATTTGCATAATGCTGGTTTCTGCCTTTAGGGACTGCTAGAGTGCAACATTTTAACAAGTGGAAAATCTAAATTAACACATGTTGATGCTATATTATGCAATTTGATATGGAAATAGAAATGTCAGTGACAGTGTACTTTGAATAAAAAGAAAACAAGGATGCTTTGCAGTTACAAAAAAATTATCATTAGTGTCCACTTAAATATATGTAAACAATGAACTTGATTTGTCTCTATTGGTATGTTGAATACTGAACCATTGAAAATCTTTGTTATCTTAAGCTCCCCCATGTTATGGAGTAGAGGAGAGTATTGGTGGTGTTCTGTAGTCCTTTCCTAGGGTGACAACTCTGCCACTCCATATCTACAGTACTGTGAGTAAGCACTCTCATTCTAGGACAGGAAGTGTGTTACTGGCAAGATAACCAGGTGAAAATATAGGAAAAAAAAGAAAAACGAATGCAGCCATTACAACTAAGATTTAAAAGTTGCTATGTATCAATTGTCTGTTATTGGGTTTAGATATGTTTTAGGTCTTCATACTTGTGGTTGGGTGGGGTGGTGAAAATATGTAACTGAGCCACATTTTTACTGCCCTGCCACATCCCAGCTGCTCTGCCTTAAGCTGGAAAGGCAGTGAATGGGGGTGAACATACACCATGCTCGGGATACTTTGCATCACGTTCCACCAAACTTTATTTCCATTGTTGTGCTCAGCGGGTGGTACTGTCAACTGAACAACAAAGCTTCAACTGCTTACAGTGCACCAGGTTGTGGTACAGGACTTAAGAGGTTAAATCAGGAGGAAGGTAGCAACAATTATTGTTATTATTATAAAGGATTTATATAGCACCAGCAGTTTGCGCAGCACTTGGTACAAGAGGAAACAGAGGGCCCTGCTCATTAGAACTTACAATCTAGGAGGAAGGGTTGAGTGATACAAAAGGTAATAGCTGTGAGGGGATGATGGAGGAAATAAATGGTGGTTTACTAGATAGAAGCAGCATAGCCTTCTTTAAAGAGAAAGGTTTTCAGGGATCATCTAAAGGTGGATAGATTAGGAGACAGCCGGACAGATTGCGATAGGGAGTTCCATAGGATGGGAGAAGTTTGGGAGAAGTCCTGGAGGCGAGCATGGGAGGAGGTGACACAAGAACTAGAGAGCAGAAGGTCTTGGGAGGATCGAAAAGAGCGGGTTGGTTGATATTTTGAGACCAGGTTGGTGATGTAGCTGGGGGCAGAGTTGTTGATGGCTTTGTAAGTCGTTGCTAGTATTTTGAATTTTATTCATTGGGCAAGTGGAAGCCAGTGGAGGGATTGGCAGAGTGGGGTAGCACACACTGAATGGTTAGTAAGGTGGGTGAGCCTGGCAGCAGTATTCATGATGGACTGGAGGGGGGATAGCCTATGTAAAGGTAAGCCAATGAGAAGGGAGTAGCAGTAGTCGAGGCAAGATATAACCAGGGAGTGAATTAGGAGCTTTGTGGTATCATTGGTTAAAAAGGGGCGTATTCTGGAGATATTGCGGAGGTTATGGCGGCATGCTTTGGACAGGGATTGGATGTGGGCCAGAAAGGATAGTTCAGAATCCAGGGTTACACCTAGCATCCTGGCATTCAGGGATGGGTTGATAGTGGTGGTATTGATCCTGACAGAGAAATCAGGAGAAGAGGCATGTGGGGGAGGAAATATTATGAGCTCAGTTTTGGATAGATTGACTTTAAGGAAGTGGTGTGACATCCAGTCTGATATGTCTGTTAGTAAATCGGTGATATGTGAGGAAACTGATGGGGTGAGCTGAGGAGTAGCGAGATAGATTTGTGTGTCAGCAGCATAGAAATGGTATTGGAAACCATGGGAAGCTATCAGCTGACCCAAGGAAGAAGTGTAGATTGAGAATAGGAGAGGTCCAAGGACAGAACCTTGGGGGACCCCGACAGTAAGAGGAGTAGGAGAGGAGGAACTAGAGTTGTAAGTGACACTGAAGTGCGGTGAGATAGGTAAGATGCGAACCAACGGAAAGTACAGTCAAGGAGACCAAGTAAATAGAGTTTTTTTAGGAGGAAGGGGTGGTCAACTGTGTCAAAGGCAGCTGAGAGGTCCAAGAGCAACAGTACAGAATAGTGATCATTGGTTTTAGTGGTTAGTAAGTCATTTGTGAGTTTTAGGAGAGCAGTTTCTGTGGAGTGTTGTGGGCAAAACCCAGACTGAAAGGGATCAAGAAGGGTTTTCTTAATAGGGTGGCAGCTCAACCAGTTGTAGACTAGACGTTCAAGGAGTTTAGAGGCAAAAGGAAGTAAGGAGATGGGTCTTAGGTTGCTAAGATTGGTGGGGTACAGTGAAGATTTTTTAAGTATGGGAGTGACTAGCGCATGTTTTTATAGAGTTGGGGAAGATGCCTGTAGAAATGGAGAGATTGAAGATATGAGTTAAAGAATGAAGGATAGAGCCAGAGGGTGACCGTAGTATTTGCAAGGGAACAGGGTCCAGGGGACAGGTGATTAGGTGGGCTTTAGAAAACAGTTTACCAACCTCCTCTATAGTAGCTGGGTTAAACAAAGGAAGTAAAGATTGTGCAGGTGGACAAGGAGTGTAGGGTGAGGGAGATATCTGTACAGTAAAGATCTCGTCACAAATTGTATCAATCTTATATTTGATGTGATTAGTGATCTCCTGGGCAGTGAGTGAGATAGTGGGTGGAGGTAAAGAAGGACGAAGTAGAGAGTTAAAGGTAGAAAAGAGTTGGTGGGGATTGCGTGAGAAGGTGTTAATGAGAGTGATAAAATAGGTCTGCTTGGCAGTGTGGAGACAAGAATTGTATTTTTGAAGGGCAGATTTATATTGATCGAAGTCTTGCTGGGTCTTAGTCTTACAATATACATGCTCAAGAGCACGGCTAAGTTTTTGGAGGCATCTGGTATTGTCTGTTTGCCAGGGCTGTAGCAGTCAGGGCCTGATTCTGTGTGTAGTGAGAGGGACCAATGTGTCCAGGGAGGATGACAGTGAACTATTGTAGATAGAAGTGGCCAGGTTGGGGCAGAACAGGGCTGAGATTTTGTCATCAATACTGTTGCCGAAAAAAGAAGAGAAGGGTTAAGATAACGAAGGTTTCTACAGGTAACTGTTTGGTAGTTGGAAGACAAGGATGAGGAAGGCAAGGAGAGAGTTAAGCTAATAAGGTAGAGATCAGAGAGAGGAAAAGGAAAGTTGCGAGGTTGCAAGGAGTGCATAGGTAGGAGAATACAAGGTCGAGGCAGTTACCATTCGAGTGAGTAGATGCATGTGTCCATTGTTTTAGGTCAAAAGAAGTGGTTTGGCTCAGAAATTTAGAGGTAGCAAGAGTATTAACTACTTCCCGACCAGCCGTTGTATATAAACGGTCAGACGGTGGCACTGCAGGGTCAGGTGGCCGTTTATAAACGGGCCTCCCTGCACCCTGCTTGTGCCCTACTCCCCGGGAGCGCGCAGCACCGCGATCCAGTGCCCGCTGTGTCCTCCGGACACAGCGAAAAAAACGATCGTCGGATGGGACCTCTGTACGAGGTCCCGATCATGTGATCACTGATTGGCCAATCAGTGATCACATGCAAAGTAGTAAGCAAGATGTCACTTGTGACATCATTGCTTACTACGTGTGAAATCTGTGAATGATCACAGAGGTCACATGGTACAAGGCTATTCACAACAGCCTTGTACCATGTGACAAGTTGTGACCAATCACAGCTCACTCAGTAGTTTTCAATGGTTGCAAGAATGCAGACAGAGAGAAAGAGAAATGATTGCTTTTACATCCTATATGGGTCTAAAAGCAATCAGTGTAAAAAAAAAAAAAAAAAATCTTCATCACCCCCCAAAAGTAGTACAGTGTCACCATGGTGACACTGTACTGCTAGGGTGACAGTATGTAAAAAAAATAAAAATAAAATAAATAATAATATTAAAAAAATATATAAAAATGTTTAAAAATTATAATTTTTGGTTATAAACTAATTTGGCTTATTTTTTTTTTTACTAAAAAGATAACGGAATAAATTTTGGCCAAGATTTATGATGAAATATTATTTATTTGCAAAATGTTTTAAGAAAAACACTTTTTTTCAAAATTTTTGGACATTTTCATTTACATAGCAAAAAAAATCCCAGTGATGAATAAATACCACCAAAATAAAGTTTTATCTGTCTCAAAGAAATTGTAAAAAATTCATATGGGTACAGTGTTGCACGACCGCGCAATTGTCATTCAAAGTGTGATAGCGCTGAAAGCTGAAAATTGCCCTGGTCAGGAAGGTTGTAAAAGTGTCCGGAGTGGAAGTGGTTAAGATTAACACTGATGTTGAAGTCACCAAGAATGACAGTGGGAATTTCAGAAGAGAGAAAGTAAGGCAGCCAGGCAGAGAAGTAATCAAGGAAGCTTAACTGGTTGCCGTCCAGTCGCAGTGTTTATACTGTGGCAGGGCGGTACCGCTGCGCAGAATCATGTTTTTAAACGTCATTCTGCAAAACAGGTAGGGGGCGCGCGTGAGGCGCACGACTGCCCTACCCGCGCCGCCAATCGCGGCCTCGGGTGTCAATCACCGGGTCCCGGCTGGTCATTACCTGCCGGGTCCTGGCGATTACAGGCAATCACTGACAGGGAGCACAGCTGCAGTGTAAACGCTATAACGTTCACGTAAACCAATTAATTTACACGTATTGGGATTTTTTTTTAGCAAAGATATGTCGCAGAATACATTTTGGCCAAAATTTATGACGAAATTAGATTTTTAAATTTTTTTACTGGACATGTTTTATAAAAAAAGTCCAAAATATTGGTTTTTTTTCAAAATTGTCAGTCTTTTTTATACCGCAAAAAATAAAAAACGCACAGGCGATCAAATACCACCAAAAGAAAGCTCTATTTGTGAGAAAAAAAGGACGTAAATTTCGTTTTGGGTGCAGCATTGCATGACCGCGCAATTATCAGTTGAATTAGTGCAGTGCCGAGTAATAAAAAGAGGCCTGGTCAGGAAGGGGGGTAAATCCTCAGGAGGGCAAGTGGTTAATGCAGGTCCAGGAGGCCAATAGAACACAGCAATTCTTAAAGAAACTGGAGAGAACAGACAAATACAGTGAATTTCAAATGAGGAGAGGGAAAAGAGAGGGAGGTGAATGAAGGACCTGAAAAGTGCTTTGAGCAGATAGGAGGATTCCAACTTTACCTCCTTTCTGTCCACTAGGCCTGGGAGAGTGAGTCCAGAAGAGACCACCATGGGAAAGGGCAGCAGGAGAGGGAACATCAGATTCATGAATCAAGGTTTCCGTAATTGCAAGCAAGTTAAAGGAGTTTGTAATAAAAACAAATAACAGCTCCTCACTTCCTGTCAAATGCGCTCTAAAAAATGATTAACTGTATATCGCCCTTCAGAGGGCAACACAAACATAAACAAGGCCTTAAAGGATAAGTTCACCTTTTGCAACATGTTACATGTTCCACCCATTTCCACCCATGTAACATGTTCCCAATTGTAAAGGTCCTACCTTTTCCCTGAGGTTATGTTACTCCATGTGCTGGCATCCATCTTGGATTCTGCTGTGCATGATGGGAATCCTTTTATGCCTTCAGGTCTCTGTGGTCCATCCCCCAGAGGGGTGTGGCTGATGACATAAGCCTGTGGCCCGCACATGCTCTTTGCACTTGTGTCTTGTGTCTTTGTGTTGCTATTACTCTGTTCTGACTCTCGTGACTCTCCTGGTATCTGATTCGGCTTGTGACTTGACTATTCTTTGTATTCTCCCTTGATCTGACCCTCTGTTGCTGAACCCGGCTCGTGACCTGTGATTCTCGTCTGCTGTCCTGTACTGTTTTGTCCTGTTGTTGTTGACCCGGCTTGTCTGACTACTCTTGTCTCTTCCACCAGCTACACGCCATTGGTGGCGGCCATTACCGCAGCTGAGGTGTCTCGGGGGCCGCGACCTGGTTCCTGGCTGCGTCAAGTCCATCCCCACCATCAGGGGCCCTGGTGAAGGGCAGCCTGGGACTTAGACTCCGCGCCCTGAGGGACTTCGGTCTGTGGGTAGTGGTTGTCGTCAGCCAGTGCGTTACATTGTTAGGCCTGCCTGTCCGTTCCTCGGCCCCTGCCCTGACATTACACAAGTGCCATGAACCCTGACGGTGCAGGCACGCCTTCGCTCCCAATGCTAGTCGCCAGACTCGATCAACAGGATCACCTGTTGGATCAATTCGCTCAGGCGTTGCAAACTCTGCTTGCACGCACTGCACACCTTGATCCTGGTGCTATTAGGCCGGTAGTCACTCCGGTGGTCTCTCCCACAGCTTCTCCGCCTATTGCGTCCACCACCTCGACGGCTGCATCAGCGGCGCCCAGAGGTATGACTGGTTCAGCCCCTCTTCCACAGCGCTTTGGGGGTGAGCCTAGTCAGTGTCCTGGGTTCCTCAACCAGGTGGGTATTTATTTTGAATTAATACCCCACGCCTTTCCGTCTGAGAGGTCAAAGGTGGGGTTCCTAATTTCCCTACTCTCAGACAAGGCCTTGGCCTGGGCAAATCCCTTATGGGAGAGGAACGACCCGGTGATTCAAGATTTTTCCGGTTTTGTCGATGCCTTCCGTAGGGTATTCGACGTACCGGCTCGTTCCGCCTCGGCGGCCAAACTGCTCATGACCATGCATCAGGGTTCACGGACCGTGGCCGAGTACGCTATAGAGTTTCGTACCCTGGCGGCAGAGGTCGGTTGGAACAATGAGGCTCTGGTGGCTGCGTTTTCCCATGGTCTTTCTGACACATTGAAGGACGAGATTGCAGCTAAGGAACTGCCTGTGGTGTTGGAGGAGCTCATCTCTTTCCTGATCCTGATTGACACCAGGCTCAGGGAGAGGCCTTCACTCAGGCAACGCCTGCGGAGGCCTTCCAATCGACTGGCACCTGCGTTTTCTGTCCCACCCGTTCCTCCCTCTCCTCCCACGCCTCCTGGGGATAGCTTGTCTGGTGGGGAACCCATGCAGCTGGGGTTTGCTCGCCTTTCCGAGGGGGAGCGGGCCGCTCGGCGTCGGGAGGGTCGCTGCCTGTACTGTGGCCTCGGTGGGCACTTTCGGCAGTCTTGTCCGGTCCGTCCGGGAAACGCTCGCACCTGAGATCATGTCGGGGACAGATCTTGGGTGGAGTTTCCTCGTCCCCGGCGTTCCGCAAGGATAAGCCACTGATCACCGTGGTCCTTTCTTGGACTGAGGGCTTGGTGACGGCCCAGGCGTTGGTAGACTCTGGGGCCGGTGGGTTGTTCTTGGACAGCTCATTTGCTGCACAGCACTCCATTCCCCTGCAGGCTCGCGCTACCGCATTGGTTCTCGAAGCCATAGATGGCAGGCCCCTGCAGCCGCCGCAGGTTACCCACGAGACTCTGCCGATAGAGGTAGCCATTGGGGCTGTTCACAGGGAGGTGGCCTGTTTTCAGGTGATTTCTTCCCCACACTATTCGGTGGTTTTGGGGTATCCCTGGCTCCAGAGGCACAATCCAACCTTCAATTGGCAAACAGCCGAGATTCTCTCATGGTCTCCACAGTGTGGGGCCGGGTGCATCTGGGGGCCGGTTAAGGTATTGTGTGCCTCCTCGGACTCTGCGTTGCCCACCGACTATGGGGAGTACCGGGACGTGTTTGATAAGGTACGCGCTGGTACCTTACCGCCGCATCGTCCTTACGACTGCACCATATCCTTGCAACCCGGGGCCACTCCTCCGCGTGGCAGGGTGTACCCTCTCTCGGTTGCGGAGAATAAGGCCATGGAGGAGTACGTTGTGGATGCGCTTTCCCGGGGGCACATTCGTAAGTCTACTTCTCCAGCAGGAGCAGGTTTTTTTTTCGTAAAGAAGAAAGGTGGGGAATTGAGGCCCTGCATCGATTATAGGGGTCTCAATCGGATTACCATTAAAAATGCATATCCGATTCCTTTGATTTCTGAGTTGTTCGACCGCCTTAAGGGAGCAACAGTCTTTACCAAACTCGACCTTAGGGCAGCGTACAACCTCGTACGGATCAGACAGGGGGATGAGTGGAAGACCGCGTTTAACACCAGAACCGGTCACTACGAATACCTGGTGATGCCCTTCGGATTGTGTAATGCGCCCGCGGTTTTTCAGGAATTCATAAACGATGTCCTTCGTGATTTGTTGCAGCAGTGCGTAGTGGTTTACCTGGATGACATCTTGGTTTACTCTACCTCCACGGAGTCTCATGTCCAGGATGTCAAGCAGGTGCTGCAACGATTGCGTGAGAACGGACTCTTTTGTAAACTCGAGAAGTGCGAGTTCCATCGATCCCAAGTTGCCTTTTTGGGCTACATAATTTCCGCGGAGGGATTTTCCATGGACCCTCAGAAGGTTGCTGCGGTTCTGCAGTGGCCTCGTCCCAATGGTCTTCGGCCCATTCAGCACTTTCTGGGGTTTGCCAACTACTATCGGAAGTTCATCAGGAACTTCTCCACATTGGCAAAGCCTCTCTCTGACCTAACCAGGAAGGGGAGTAACCCTCACGAGTGGCCATCTGAGGCCATCATAGCTTTCGAGGCTCTGAAAGCCGCCTTTGCTTCGGCTCCGATTCTTTCACATCCCAATCCTGGGTTGCCCTTCGTCCTCGAGGTTGATGCTTCCGAGACGGAAGTAGGGGCTCTCCTGTCTCAACGTCGGTCGCCCGATGGACCCCTACTTCCCTGCGGGTTCTACTCCAGGAAGCTTTCCTCTGCAGAGTGCAACTACCAGATTGGAGATCGGGAGTTGTTGGTCATCATCCTGGCTCTCAAGGAGTGGAGGCACCTGCTCGAGGGTTCCGCGGTTCCGGTCCTCATTCTTACCGATCACAAGAACCTGACTTATCTTTCTGAGGCCAAGAGATTGACACCCCGCCAGGCCAGATGGGCTCTGTTCTTGTCACGCTTCAACTATGTGGTTTCATATTTGCCTGGTTCCAAGAATGTCAGGGCTGATGCGTTATCACGGCAATACTCTGAGTTGTCCAGGGAAGACTCTGAGCCAATCTCACTTATACCTCCAGATCAGATCCTGGCTGCCATTCGCACCAGTCTGACCTCTCCTCTTGGGGAGCAGATTTTGGCGGCTCAAACTGATGCTCCTCCCGGGAAGCCGGAGGGTAGATGTTTCGTACCCGAGGGATTGCGCACCCGCCTGCTGCATACCTACCATAACGCCAAAACTGCCGGGCATCCGGGGAAGAACCAGCTGTGTTGGGTCGTCTCTCGCTTATTCTGGTGGCCAACCCTCCGTGCCGACATTGCCTCTTATGTAGCGGCATGTTCGATCTGTGCCCAGAATAAGTCTCCACGGCATCTCCCTTTGGGTCTTCTGCAACCCATTCCCAATGGGGAGCGTCCTTGGTCACATCTAGGTATGGACTTTATTGTAGACCTCCCGGTGTCTCGGGGTCATACGGTCATCCTCATGATCATCGATCGGTTTTCCAAGATGTGCCATTGCATTCCACTCAGGAAATTACCCACAGCGCAAGAACTGGCCACAGTCTTTTCCAGGGTGATTTTTCGCCTGCATGGGTTGCCTAAGGTGATTGTCTCGGACCGCGGGAGTCAGTTTGTGTCCAGATTCTGGCGCGCCTTCTGCTCCCAATTGGGTATTAGTCTCTCCTTTTCTTCAGCCTACCATCCGCAGTCCAATGGGGCTGCGGAGCGCTCCAATCAGGCCTTAGAACAATTCCTTTGGTGTTATATTTCAGACCATCAGGACGATTGGGCCAATCTCCTGCCTTGGGCAGAGTTTGCCAGGAACTCGGCGGTCAACTCCTCCTCCGGGATGTCTCCTTTCATGGCCAACTATGGGTTCCAACCCGCGGTATTACCTGAGAGGTTCTCACCACAGGACATTCCGGCTGTGGAGAACCATCTTGCTGCCCTGCGTTCTTCATGGGGGCAGATCCAGAGGGCCTTGAGGGACTCAGCTCAGCGCCAGAAGTTCCAGGCTGATCGCAGATGGTTGCCCGCTCCTTCATACCAGGTCGGCGATCGTGTGTGGTTGTCTACTCGCAACCTCAATCTTCGGGTGCCCACACCCAAACTAGCTCCCCGTTTTGTCGGTCCTTTCCGCATTCTTCGCAAAGTGAATCCGGTGGCCTATGCTCTTGCCCTTCCGTCTGGGATGCGAATCTCCAATATCTTTCATGTTTCCCTGTTGAAACCTCTGATCTGCAATCGCTTCACTACCTCTCTGCCTCGGCCCCGTCCTGTCCGGGTTGACGGTCATGAGGAGTATGAGGTGAGCCGGATCCTGGACTCTCGATTGGCGCGAGGTCGATTACAGTTCCTGGTTCATTGGCGCGGTTATGGTCCCGAGGAGCGTTCCTGGGTTCCTTCCGCGGATGTCCATGCTCCTGCCCTCCTCCGCGCTTTTCATACCCGCTTTCCTCAGAAACCTTTTCTTGAGCCGCGGAGGGGGAGGGGCCCTTGAGGAGGAGGTACTGTCAAGGTCCTACCTTTTCCCTGAGGTTATGTTACTCCATGTGCTGGCGTCCATCTTGGATTCGGCTGTGCATGATGGGAATCCTTTTATGCCTTCAGGTCTCTGTGGTCCATCCCCCAGAGGGGTGTGGCTGATGACATATAAGCCTGTGGCCCGCACATGCTCTTTGCACTTGTGTCTTGTGTCTTTGTGTTGCTATTACTCTGTTCTGACTCTCGTGACTCTCCTGGTATCTGATTCGGCTTGTGACTTGACTATTCTTTGTATTCTCCCTTGATCTGACCCTCTGTTGCTGAACCCGGCTCGTGACCTGTGATTCTCGTCTGCTGTCCTGTACTGTTTTGTCCTGTTGTTGTTGACCCGGCTTGTCTGACTACTCTTTTGTCTCTTCCACCAGCTACACGCCATTGGCGGCGGCCATTACCGCAGCTGAGGTGTCTCGGGGGCTGCGACCTGGTTCCTGGCTGCGTCAAGTCCATCCCCACCATCAGGGGCCTTGGTGAAGGGCAGCCTGGGACTTAGACTCCGCGCCCTGAGGGACTTCGGTCTGTGGGTAGTGGTTGTCGTCAGCCAGTGCGTTACATTGTTAGGCCTGCCTGTCCGTTCCTCGGCCCCTGCCCTGACAACAATGCTGCAGCCACTGACCTCTCCCATTGACAGAAGTACCGGGAGAAGATCTCCATACAGCCAAGTCATTCATTTCCAGTGCTCTGTGAATGAATGAACTACAAGTCCCGACAGCCCTAGTGGCTGTTGGCTTGCAGTTCTCAATGAACTAGCAGGGTGCTGGTATGGTAAACAGAGATATACTCACCTAATCTTCCAATCCTCCAAGCATAAGACTGGTCCCTGCAGCTCCTGCCCCCCCCCCCCCCCCTGCACGCTAGTGGTCTTGTGGATTGGCTATTCCTGATGTCATCATGCCCATAGACCGGCTCCGAACGCAAAGATGGCAGGAACAGTCCACCACTGGAAGTAGGGGAGTGTGGTTTTCCGGAGGATTGGAGGACAGGGTAACCATAGCTTTACCCTGAGCCTCTGGATAAAACAAGCAGTTAAGCCATGCAGTACAGACACAGCCCTACTGCATGGGAAAAAAGTAACTGCAGTTCTGCTTCAAGGGCTACTGTAATACTTTAAGATGTTTTTGCTCAACCGCAGGAATTAAATTTAAAGAATCTGAAAAGGTTCTGATTATTTTCTTTTAATACCAAACAAATCATTCTTAGCTGCTCTAAGCAATGCTTTCTATGAGACACACAGAGTGTGGCTCGGCCTTGCCTTCCACTGCCTTCTCACTGGTTGTGGCTCCCACTTCTGTGTCTCAACCAATGAGAAGGCAGAGACCCGGGAGAGCTTCTGTTCTCATGCACATTGCTGGATCAGGCTCAGGTGAGTATGGGGGTGTGGGGAGGAGAGCTGCACACTGAAGTTTTTTTACCTACAAAGAATGCATGAAGGTAAAAAACCTTCAGCCTTTGAAATCACTTTAACAACTGAGGTCTATCTGGTGTGGATAAATCATCATCTTAAGCTGCTGTGTGTATTAACACTTTAAATAGCAACAGTGCAGCCAGTAAGTCAGTGGGCAGCACTATAAATAAGTTGTTGGATAGTTGGATGCCATGTTCAAAGCAGCGCAGTAGTAAATACCTTTCATAGTTGGCAATAACAATCTAATTTTCAAAGACATCCAGTACAATATAGTTGTTGCCCTTTCTTCTGAGAATATACTGTATATTGTTCAATAAATGTTCAGTAACAAATACAAACTCATCAAGTGGTAAACAGACAATTTAGCTGTGCTAAATTGAGGCACCTTGAGGCAAGAAAAAAACACAACATCGAGCAGTTACAGAAGAGTGTAGTGAAGAGTCACAAGGAGTTAAGATCAGTTTTATAGTGTCATCAGATCAGAATAAATAAGACTACACAATCTTCCCATTTGGCAATAGGAGATAAATATTTCTGAAGGCAGTGAAGCACAGCAAGGAAACTACATCAGTTTACAGGCTTCCTAACAACCCTAAGAAAACAAATTTGTGTCTCTAGCATCATTATGGAATCAATCTACATGCTGTTACTCTTCTCATACTCCTAACTAATCATTTGACACCGAGAGCATCTTTCAAACGGTTGCAACTTCTTGCAATCAAATTAGAAAAGCATTCCCCAAACTGAAATTAGCTCATTATGAAATCGTTAGTGCTCTGAGGGATGATGGCAGTAACTAAGATGAAGATGTTGACAATCTTTCCTAAAGTAACATATGTGTTTCATATCTGGGACCACTTACCATGTTTTTTCTTTCTTTGCCCTTTCAGCTAAAGTTTATTACTGAATAAATGATTATCTGTTCACCTCGTGCTTGTTCTTTAAAGGTAGTTTCCACTTTTAATGATAACAGCTTTTTTCACAGCCTCTTGAGGTAAATTGCTTCATATACAGGTTTTTGTATAGTAGCAAAAGTCCACGCATCAGGACAAGTGTCAAATTGGCTACAACCCACTTAATTGTGTAACACTATCCCCGAAGGAGCTGCTGTAATCTAACCAGTTCTTTCCCCAAACTAGTGAAGAGGCAGCCAGGCACACAGCAACAATTCATTCACTCTTGGCTCAGTTATCGATTTAGGAGATGTCTTTTTAGGATTTTTATTGCTGCAGAACCTAGATGGATGGTCAGGTGATAAGGAATACTTCAGATTCATTACATGTTCACACTTCACTTTGCTAAGTCTCCCTGAACAGTCTCTGTGCAGGAACAAGTGCAGATGGCACAGTCCTTTTTAAAAGCTATCCCAGTACGGACCACCACTAGCTCTTCTACCTAAAGGAAGCAGCACACAGTCACCATTTATGTGTTTCTCATCCACCTATTGGGCACCCCCCCCCCCAGGGATTGGCTGCAGCACAATAAATATTCATGTTGTCCATTTGCCTTGCTCAACTGCCTATGTTCCGGAAGTCTACCGAAGATAGGGGAAAGCAATCAAACCTGCAGACTGTGAAACCCAGAACAGCAAAAAGAAATCAACAGCTGTTCCAATGATTGCAGCGGAGCCAAAATAACTACATTTAGCTAATATCCTAGCAGCCTATCTAGGAGAGTACTACAATTGCATTTGTCATTTCTGAGGGTGAAAAATAAATTTTAAAGTTGTCTCCGGAACAAGAGGTAAGAGGGAATCTTCTTGTTAGTGATGAGCTGAACATCCCCGTTAGGTTTGAATGTTTGACCGCGACCCAAACAAAAAGTTCAACTGCGTACTTTGAACCAGGACAATTCATTAAGCAGCATCTTACTGCATCCAAATATGCAGTAAGATCCCCCACAGCATTTTTCCAAAATAAGTTGGCATTCACTATAAAATGCTACTAAAATACTGCATGAGTTATTTTATCAAATCAAGCGGTATTTTAGAAGTGAAAACATGTGGTAATGTTTCAGTTGTCAGCGGTGTGCCCCACTGACAGCTGAATGTAAAAAGAAATGCCGGCAATTAAAAATTTAGAGGGTGGGGTCACATTGTGCATTGTGGGGTGCAGCGGGTAGACAGCCCACCGATTGCCCTTCCTGTTCATGTGTTCACTGACCACACGTACAGCCAATGTTTGAGTCGAACTTTTGTTCGACTCTAATATCAAGCCTATCACTACTTCTTATCAGGAGGAAACCTGTTCTGAGAAAAATTGTTCTGAGAAAAATTGTGGGAAAGATGACAAAAATGTTTACCCACTGCTACACAGAACAATAAAAAAATGTTGCCAGAGTTCTAACCCTTTCCTACTGTATCCAAAACAAAAAAAATGGCTATCAATACACTTTATTGTTGAAGTTTTTTTCTCTACAGCTTTAGTTACATAAACCTTAAACCCTTGGCACCTCTCAGCCCTTTAAAGGGTTTCAGATGCTGGTAGGCGGGACAGGGTTTCTGAACATGTGACCGCCGTGATTGTCTGTCACAGCGGTCACATGATCGGAAAGCTCCAAATCAAAAGTAGAGATCGGGAATTTTCCATTAGCCACCAGTAACTGCAGGGAGCGTGCAGGAAGAGGATGGGGCATACTTTTTTACAGGTAAATTATGTAACTAAAATTTTTTTTAGGTAAAATGCAGTTTTAATTTCAGTGTTTTGTGGATCATTTTCATTTATTTTTTAAATACTGTTATGCCTCTATGCCAGGGGAAAAGGGGCAAAGCAGCATTTGTACTATTGTTCTTTAGGACTAAACAAGTTAAATAATACACTGCTCAAAAACATTAAAGGAACACTTTGAAAACACATCAGATATCAATGGGGAAAGATATCATGCTGGATATCTATACTGATATGGACTGGGTAATGTGTTAGGAATGTAATGATGTGGAAATTAAAATTATCAACCTACAGAGGACTGAATTCAAAGACATCCCAAAAATCAAAGTGAAAAAATAATGCAGCAGGCTAGTCCATTTTGCTGAAATTTCATTGCAGCAATTCAAAATGGTACTCAGTAGTTTGTATGGTTCCCACGTGCTAGTATGCATGCCTGACAATGTCGGGGCATGCTCCTGAGGAGATGATGGATGGTGTCCTGGGGTATTTTCTCCCAGATCTGGACCAGGGCATCACTGAGCTCCTGGACAGTCTGAGGTGCAACCTGGCGGCGTCGGATGGACTGAAACATATCCCAGAGGTGTTCTATTGGATTTAGGTCAGGTGAGCATGGGGGGCCATTCAATGGTATCAATTCCTTCATCCTCCAGGAACTGCCTGCATACTTTTGTCACATGAGGCCGGGCATTCTCGTGCACCAGGAGGAACCCAGGACCCACTCCACCAGCGTAGGGTCTGACAGTGAGTCCAAGGATTTCATCCCAATACCGAATGGCAGTCAGGGTGCCATTGTCTAGCCTGTAGAGGTCTGTACGTCCCTCCATGGATATGCCTCCCCAGACCATAAACTGACCCACCTCCAAAACGGTCATGCTGATTGATGTTACAGGCAGCACAATGTTCTCCACGGCTTCTCCAGACCCTTTCATGTCTGTCACATGTGCTCAGGGTGAACCTGCTCTCATTTGTGAAAAGCACAGGGTGCCAGTGGCGGACCTGCTAATTTTGGTGTTCAATAGATACCGGTTCTGCTGATGGGCAAAGGACCTTTTATGGCCCTGTCCAGCTCGCCTAGAATAACTTCCTGTCTCCTGGAATCTCCTCCATGCTCTTGAGACTATGCTGGGAGACACAGCGAACCTTATTGATGTGCCATCCTGGAGGAGTTTGACTGCCTGTGCAACCTTTGTAGTGTCCAGGTGTCCTCATGCTACCAGTAGTGACACTGACCCTAGCCAAAAGCAAAAATAGTGAAAAACAGTCATTAACACCAAAGCAGCTGAAAATGATTACTGCTACTTAACTGACCAGATCAATATCCCAGGAGTTTAATTGACTTGATGCTATACTCTGATTAAAGAGTGTTCCTTTACATTTTTTGAGCAGTGTACAAAACACTGGTATGCAAAAACTCACAAATATATTTTTAAAAATGCCAAAAAAACATTATCAGTTGAATGCTTTGGAAGTGGCACAATTATTATTCTGCTCTAACAGATGCAGACATAATATTCTACTTATTCCCAGGCTATGGGATGAGAAAAAACAAACACACAAAAGCCTCTGGATTCATGAAACTAACAGCAGACTTCCCTGAGATTTGGATTTCTTGGGTTTGACTTAACAACTCCTTTTAGAGCAATATCTAAGATGTGAAGGTCCTATGGATAGACAAGATGAAAGAAACAAAAGATTTACGGGATGGCTGGAGTTTGGAGGAATGTTGGAACACCTGAGGTGTTACAGAACTTACAAATTGAAAGAAGACCATTAGATCTATTCTTCTTAGGTCTAATAACTGCTGGTGTCTTTGTTTATGCACTATTTGCAGTGTAGACACTGTAGCAAAAAAGAGGATATTGACAACTGAGGAGGCCACCTTTTTTTTTCACTTGATTTACACTACAACCACCTTTGTGTTTGCTGGGACAGTTGGACTTTTTCTCTGTTTTGAACTTTTTTCTCTTTTTGGAGATAAATTTGAAAGAGATTTTAAAAAGCAAGACTGCTTATTGTTAGGTCTTACCGTACTTAGTATAAGCTATTATGTCTGCATGGACACTGCATAGGCCTAATTTTTTTCTATGTCTGCTCCACATCACTTTTTTCACCGTGCTCGTTTTATCTCCTTTTGTCCCCTTTTTATGGTGGTCATTAAGGTATGCCACTTATTATTACCTTGTTCTCTCAGGTTAACATCACTTCCCAATTATTTAAGGAATAACTGAATTCATTTTAAAAAAAGGTCTTTCTGCTCCTGGGAGATAGCTTGTTCATTCAATTCAATGCAGAGCAGGTCCCTGCGCTGAACAATATCTTGTTTGAAGCAAAGATGGATGGAAGCACAAGGTCAAGTTGTGCTGCTGAAAGCAGGATTGACCTTCAAAAAAATAACACATCATAAAAGTATTTTTTCATGTGCTGCAGGGATAAGAACAAATGTACTCTGTCAAGTTTGCTTCTAAATAGAGTTAGTGTCAGTTTTAGTAAAGTGGTTCTAAAGGCAGAAGTTTTTTTTTTACTTTAATGCATTCTATGTATTAAGACAAAAAACCTTCTGCATGCGGCTCCCCACCAGCCTTCTCCCATAAATACTTACCTGAGCCCGATCTCAATCTAGCAACGTGCACAAAAGCTGGAGCTCACTCGGCTCTCTCTCTCCTCATTGGGCAGAAAGGCAGCAGTGGGAGTCATTGCCTCCTGCTGCTGTCAATCACAGCCACAGCCATTCACGTGCTATGCGTGTCAATGGACACACAGAGCAGGCTCAGAAGCAAGCACACATGAGTACCCCCATAGCAAGCTGCTTGCTATTGGGGCAAATGGCAGGGGGGAGGAGCCCAGAGTGCCAGCAAGGGGACCTGAGAGGAGGAGGTTCAGGGTTGCTCTGGGCAAAACCATTGCACAAAGCAGGTAAGTATAACATGTTTGTTATTTTAAAGATAAAAATAGGCTTAGAGTCACTTTAAACAAAGCGTCTATTTATAAACGTTTTTTCACTTTTACTCAAGCTTCATGCTTTTTTCCTAATTAGATGAAATTGGGAAAATATGTGAAATTGGGTGAAAGTTGTATAAAACTTGATATGACAGACCCATAGATCAAATTCTATGGCTTTTCATAAAGCAATGTTTTATATAACACACTGTGTATGTAATATAGAAGTATACTCACTCACAGCATAAAATGCCAGGTTCATCAATATTCATAGTGTCCTGCGTGACCTTGTCCACTGCGCGAATCCCAACCACAGGAACACTCAGAATGGCTGACACATTTCAAGTTGGTTGTGAGGAAGAGGGGACCACCCTTGATTCCCCAGCCATTCTGAGTCTCTTCCTGTGGTTGGTGTGGATCAGTTCGTGCAGTACACTAAATATTCATGAGCTTGAGATTGTATGCTAATTGTGAATATATATCTATTTTATTATTTCAATAAAAGGATCTAAAAAGGTAATGCACAAGACAATGGGAAGTGCCCGGAGACTTGAAACTGTTGTGCATGTCACAAGATGTTTTCTAGTAAAGTAAAATACTCTAACTACTGAGCAAGAAACTTTTGGAAGGGAGGTGACTCATTGGAATATATATATATATATATATATATATATATATATATATATATATATATATAAAAAAATATAAAAAGGTAGTTAGAATGCTGCATATACAGTATAATGCACACTCTGTTTTTGTATTTCTAGTGTTTCTGTTGGACTTCCCCAGTCTTTGGCAAAACTTGAGTGGTTAAAAATCCAAAGCCGAAACATTTACCTTGAGCATAGAAGGTTGTCCTTTTTGGTTTGCATAGCCTCTACTATCTAATGGATGATGGAAAATATTATCTACTAAATATAACAAATGCTCATCAATAAATATTTATAATGAATAGTCTTATCAAGATTTAAGATGGAAATGTTTGTAGAAAAGCCTTTACCCTAACAGGATCTTGTTAAATTATGTACATTTTTAAGGCTAATAGGCAAACTACTGTCAAACAAGGAATAGGCAGCTGGGTGCTGTCATGGGGGATAAGTACCAATGCAAAAAAAAAGATTTTTTTTTTAAATACTGTACAGCAGGGAGAGGGTCTTTTCATGCAATTTTGGGACAAACATTGGTAATTCAAAAACCCTTTAACCACTTGCCTACTGGGCACTTTTACCCCATTCCTGCCCAGGCCAAAAAAGCGTTTTCTTTGTTTTTATTATAAAATTTTGCAAACAGGTAATCTTTCTCCTTCACTGATGTGCATTGATGAGGCTGCACTGATAGGCAGCACTGATAGACAGCACTGATGAGCACTGATGAGGTATCACTGATAGGCAGCACTGATGGACACAGACAGGCTGCGCTGATGAGGCAGCACTGACGAGGTGGCACTGGTGGGCATTGATGAGGAGGGACTGATGCTGCTGTACTGATATGCAACACTGATGGGTACTGATAGGTAGCAATGATGGGCATTGATAGGCAGCACTAATAGGTAGCAATGATGGGCATTAATAGGCAGCACCAATAGGTAGCACTGAAGGGCACTAACTGGTGGCACTAACTGAGAGCTCTGACTGATGGCACTGACTGGTGGAACTGACAGGGGGCACTGACGGGGCACAGATTGGCAGCACTGATGGACAGCATTGACTGGCAGAACTGACAGGGGCACAGATCGGCAGCACTGATGGTTACTGATGGGCAGCACTGGTGAGCATTGATGAGCAGCATTGTTAGGCACTTTTGGGGCTGCACTGATAATCAGGGTACTGATAACCAGTGCCCTGATTATCAGTGCAGATGTCTGCTTTGACAGTTGGCAATTAGACAGCAATAAAAACTGACAGGGGTTCTAATCCCTCTCCACTCTATTCAAAATTAAAAATAAAATGTTGCTTTTAGTTATGCTTTAAATCTCTTTTCCTCCAGATGTAAGGTCCTCTGTAACTGACCTGAAAGTGATTACCTCTACACCAAGTTTACTATATGGACCAGTTATGTACCGATTGGGCCATGCCACAACTGCAAGTAAAGAACTTGGTTTGTGGTTCGGCACTGTATTCCAACAGAAAATCCCAGTTTGGCTAAAAAAAAAAAAAAAAGTACTTCAGGAGGCAGCATTGTTTCCTCCTGAATGTCTGTAAGCTTCTGCTGTACAGCCCTCTGATAAGAATTCCACCATGGATGGTAGAGAGGGGAACCCTTGTTAACATGGCCATATAGTATTGATTTTTGGTAAACTATACCTGCTTAGTTTATAGTTATGTTTTATTTGAGGCGGTGCGGTATAGCTGGTTATTGCTAGAACACAAGTGTTTGCTATGTTGCTGTATTAGTTGGTAAATTAGTACATTGTTCAATTATTGTGCCCACTCTATTTATTTAGAGAACGACACCATTACTACAGTAGTTGCTCTTTTGTATGTATACACTTGCTAGTCAGGTTAAAAAACAAGCTTCTCTGCAACACTTTGAACATCTGAGGTTATACATTTTTGGAATTACTGTATACCCTGATTCCTGGCTAATCCAATAATCTGTCATAGTCTAATCATAAATAGTTATTTTATATTAGTAGTATGCAACTATTCATAGGTGAGAATTCAAGAATGCAGTTCTGCAGACAAATGCAAGGGTAGAGTACCTGCCAGTCACACTGTTTGACAGCTGCCCATCCAGCCTGCACCCAACAACTGTTCTGGAATACATCTTTGCACAGACAACATTAGTTAATGCCCCCTCCCCCCCCCCAAAAAAAACGTAAGTTATATCCATCTCCCTAACCTTGGTTATCTAGGAGCTGCGATGGACTAGGAAAGAAGGTAAGAAGTCCTTGTCACGGTCGCCGGATCGCCGCCACCAACATGCGACAATCGCAAGACCGCGACCAACAATACGTCACGAATTCAGACCCCAAACCTTCTCACCAAACTCGTGACCAAAGGACCGGCCGATCTAAAACCGCTATGTGACGTGCGTAACAATGCCACACTCAGCTGTGCCCTGCAGAACGATTGTCCAGCTAATGGAACGCAATCGACGCACCGGCAGCCTGAATGCGCTTGTTACTGGGTCGGGTTAATTACAACTAACCCTTCACTGCCACCACCACTTTTTGTTGTACAGAGAAAGGGGAAACTCTCCTTATCAATTAATACACTATAATGATTGAAATAATGGTCGGTATAACGCGGTCCGAGGGCCCGTTATACAGAGATTAAAACAAACAGTAGCGTCTCTTCAAAGGCAGGAATTCGTGAATTGCAAGTAAGCGCTTAGAAATAGTTTAACACTTTCAGAAAGAAAGATTTATTACTAAAAGAGTCAAACAGGTGCAATAAAATATTTACAAAGAAAATATAACTATGATATATATATATATATATATATATATACTGTATATATATATATATATATATAAAACAGCACAGCACAGCAAAGAGATAACAGGGAGAAGTTAAAAGGTTAAGTTACTTGCCATGTTAAGCCTTAAGGTAAGCAGATCCAAGTTGCAGAGCGAAGGGTCTTTGATCTCCTGCTGTTACGATGTTAAAATTGGAAGATGTGTTTAGCTTAATTCTTTAGGCTTGCCAGCCTGTCTTTTAAAGTCCCCCTGCAGGGGGGGTGGCTCTGATTACTGGCCAATACCCTGTTTTGGGCGGGATCGTCGGATGGGCTCTGCATTAAAACTGACAGCTTCATAATCCATGATCTGAAACATAGGTGACAGCTGACCTGAGGAATGTTCATTTAAATTTTGTCACCTGGCTGGTAGGGTTTATGAGGTTCCAATTTCTTTCAAGTCCTGGGACCAGCTGTCTTATCTTGGTTAGGAGGGGCGAGTTTACACGGGCCTTGGACAGAGAGGCTCTGCCTCCATGGGGGGGCTTTGTAGTTCTGGGCCCCCTGCGGCTCTACCGGCCAGTGACTTTTAATACACACACATCTGTCACTGTGCCTGTCAGGAAGGGAGGGGGAAGGGAATAAAGGATTGAGGAATACTTTTAATAAAAAAGGGAAACTCCGCGTCCATCTCTGATGAGCAAGTTTGCTACAGTCCTTATATTTTTTATCGTTGCTGAACCATTATGTACACCATTTGTAATAAGGATAAAATTACATTTTTCATCAGCTAAAAAAATAAATACATATCTTGTATATTATTTGTATTTTAGCACTGCTTGGCTGGAAACAATTTGCAACTGAACACAATGATAAACAAATAGTCTTTGTAATAGGAATTAAGCAAGGGTGCTGAGCAGTGACCCATAAAAATCACGTCTGACCTGCCCTTTCAAAAGAAGTTCAGTGCTGTGTTTATGTTTGGAATATTGAGGTTCTGTTGCGAGTTCAGTACTGGTACGGGAAAGTAAGGGGGCCTCAGATCTGCGAGCTGGTAATAAATTTATTTAGTGATGATAGCTGATGTCAACTATAGCGAACAAGAGGTGAGAGACTTATTATTCTGCTGCCAACTGTTGTCCAATCACATTGACATTTCTATGGAAACTAAGTCTGCATATTTACTAATACACAATGTTATGTTCAGTGCAGACAAAATTATACTAATATAAAAAGTTAAATAATATATTCAAAATTGTTTCAGCAAATACAGGTTAGAAATGATGGATAGACAATAAGAAACAAGCAAAAACTGGGCTAGTAGATTTATATTCATAGCAAAATAATTTTTGAAAAGAATATCAAACAAGCATTAAATGTATCAATACTAAGAAAGTTGCTTCTGTATTAAGCAGGAAATTCAGCAATGTAGGTTTCTGCAGAATCTCTTGTGAGTTAATATTACCTATCTTTACATGTGTAGCCAGGTGCTGGGCTACAGCAATATGGTGATGGAGACATTGCCCTTTATTCCTCTCTCCTTTTACTGAGATACTGATGTTATGCTGTACCATCCTTCACTGGTCAGCAGGAGGAACCAAGGCCAAGCAAGCCCATAGACCCTTATGCAGAGCGCTGAGAGTCTTGGGAGTTGTAGTTTGAGATGGCAACCATATAATGGCTACCCTATAATTGTTACACTACAAACCCAATATGCACTGTGCAGTAGGAGAATATTTCTTATTAAACTGCCCAGGAAGTTCTTCCTCTTGGCAACAAGGGAGTTGGAGAGTAAACACCTCTGTCTGAATATTTGTCTGCCAGCTGGAGACCATACCAGAGATCCAAGCATGAGAATGGGTGTGAGGACATGGGGGGGGGGGGGGTGTCAGCGCAGCACTACCCACATTACAGCATCTGCACCATTTCCATGGGGAAACTGGAGTGTCTACGCACCCTCTGCCTCCCACCACTGATCACCAGAGGCTTTCATGGAGAGACCGAGGGGGCTCCCCTACTACAGCTAGAGGTTAACACAGCATCCTGGGTTCTGGTGATAGGGCTATTTGACTATTGCTGATACTGCTAGCTGGAACTGAGCCACTCAGAGCAGGACACCAAGTGTACCAAATCCATACTGCACCCACACTGCACCGTATACAGCATATATTCCAAACCTAGACTGTACCTGACTATACCTAGACTGTGCTGAGACTATACCACACCTATACTGTATTTATACTGCATGCAGGTTAATTGGCACTGTCATTAAGTGCACCAACACTCTTAAAGGGTCCCAACAATATCCTGCAGAAAAAAACATTTTGAGGTGGCCTTGCTAATATTTATGCTGATCTGAACACCAAATGTCATCTTTTGCCTACTCCTTACTGTTAATAACTTTGTGTAATAAATTGTGCTATTACCATTGTTGATCAATTTTATGCTTCCTAGTTACCAACCAAATTCAGTGACAATATATTAAGTTTGACTTTACTACCTGGTTTGGTGCACTACTGTTGGGTGCTAGGGTTTACCTTCAGTGATTTCCTGTAATATTGTGTGTTTGAACACTCAACCTGGTGTGGCAGAGGGCCTGAGGTTCTTACAAGGGTGGCACTACAGAAGTTATTGTAAAGGCAATAAGCTATGGTGCTAGCTGATGTTACATAAAAGCATGCAAAACAATGATTTTCTTGTCATTTACATGTTACTTTGGTTAAAATATTCCTGTAAAGCACACACAATAATATCATAATAATGGTGAGTGAAGAAAGTTTGGTTCACTGGACTTTCAACAAACACTTGAAAATGATCTGCAAACCCTGAACATGCAACCAAATCAGGGGTGGACTGACCATTTGGAAACTCGGGCACTGCCCGAGGGCCCAGGGTCAATAGGGGGCCTTATGAGATGCCCCTGGTACCTTTTGCATAGGCTTTTTTTGAGTTTGGGCAAGGACACAGGGGCCCCATGATCCTCTATTGCCCAGGGGCCCCATGAGTTGTCAGTCCGCCCCTGAACCAAACCCTGGTAAAGGTAGGGGAGCAGAATCTTGTAATTTTTTTCTGGCCTTTTCCAGACCCAATTTGCAGGCATACTTTTTGGATTTTAATTGGGACCCTTCACTAAAAACAAAAAATAATGTGGCCCCCAAAATTAATAGCAGACCCTTATCTAGGCATACAACCTTGCTGGCCAAGAAAGAGAAGGACAGCATATGTGCAGCACCCCCCCCCCCTCCTTCTGGAAAATACCAACTAGCCTTCCTGGCACTGGCCTCATCCCCCACATCACTGGACGGGTGGATGTGAGTGTCACAGCACATTGGTGTGTGCTGCTTTTTTATTATATTTTTCACAGCTAGTATTCTTATGCAGGACAATGCATAATAATGTGTTACAGCACATTGTAACACATTGCATTGTCCCTAAATGTAAAGTCCTATTTTTTTCAGGACCCACTAACACAATACCTTGGTGTGAACCAAAATTATAGGACCTAGGGCAAATTTCCTTTTGTGCCAGAACTGTGTTAAGCAATCCACCCCAATGCTGCTGGTGTGAACAACTGCGCTTATAATCTATTGTACTGGGCATGGAAAAATGGACAATAGGTCTTTGCTGAAGCATTTCTATTTTAATTTCCATGTTACCTGTTTCACCAAACTCATTTAGCAACACATACATTTTAGCATACCACATCCCTTTGTAAGCTGTTCTCCCAGGAGGTTACCTTGGGGGTGATACATGGCTTACTGCTGGTGTAATACATTTTGGGAGGTGTCATGTTGCTGATTAGAATTTATAGGCAGAAATTATTTTAATGTGTTGCAAGTGCTTATTAGGTTTATTATTCTGTTGAGCCACAACTTCAGTGGACATGGTCTGGGGAAATTGTCTTACACACCCTTTAAAATACCTTCAGGGCGCAGTACTGAACATGACAGTGCTTTTGCCTGATTTATGTACCTGACTACTTTAATTACATATATGATGTCACATACAGATACATAAATCTGTTGATGCTGGCACTATGGTTGGTGTGTCCATACTGAATACTCCTTCCTCACTGCACTCCCCCCCTCCCCTGTTACTGCATCTAGCACACTGATAGGTGCATGGTTGAAGACCTTTGTACTAGGGGTGCACAGAGCCTGATGGTAACTGAGGGACTAGTTCTCCTTCAGGTCTGCCTTACTTTATTGGTATTTGATCACCTCTGCGGTGTTTACTTTTTGAGTTATAAGCAAAAAACAAGTTTGGAAAAAAAACCCAATATTTTTTATTATAAAAAATGCAATAAAAAATGTAAAAAATCAAATTTCTTCATAAATTTAGGCCAAAATGTATTCTGCTGCATATTTTGGTAAAAAAAATTCCAATAAACATATTCTGATTAGTTTGTGCAAAAGTTATAACATCTACAAACTATGGGACATATACTGGAATTTTTTTGGTTAATAGACCAGTAACGGTGGCAATCAGACATTGATAGCGGGACTGTGATATTGTGGTGGGCATATTTACACTAACTGACACTTTGTGGGAACCAGTGACACTAATATAGTGATCAGTGCTAAAAATATACACCAATATACACAGATCACTGTACTAATTGCACTAGGTGGGAAAAGGTTAACATCTAGGGTGATCAAAGGTTTAAGTGTGTTTGGTGTACACTAGGTGGTGCTGGTATAAGGGGAAGTGATGGACTGTGTTGCCTGCTCTGCTCTGCCATCTGATCGCTCACTCCCCCTTGTCAGAACAGAGCTCTGCCTATGTAAACATAGTCAGAGCTCTATTGTTCCTCCTTGACTGATGATCTGCGGGTTCTGGAGACCACCCGTTGCTGGGATTTGGAGATCGGCTTCTGCTGTGACAGTTCACAGCAGGTCATCCTCCAGAGGCGCATGGGTTCCCCAGTGATGCGGAAGTGCACAATCATGTATATTTACTTGATTTTGCACAGGAGGGCCATGATGTAGCAGTAAAACTGCTATATGCAAGTCCTCATGTGGGTATAATGGCCAAAAAAAAAAACCCAGAATCTTTCCATACTTCCTCTCAGATGTATTTGACCAAAAAATGAGGATTTTTGTGAAGAGCCTGCAGCTGTTGTATTCAACAATTAACTTGATAGTTAGCTCATCAATTGTAAACATTGTCATTATTTTTTATGCTATAACTTTAAGCTTTGGGTGATTGACATGCATCAGGCAATTTTCCTGACAGTCTGTCTAAAAACCTTTTATTTTGTTGCTTCCTTTGAAAGAAAAATATAATTAAGAGCAAAAACAGTGTGCTCCTAAATCACCTCAAATTATATCAATTACATTCACTTCACACCCCATCCTAATAAATAATAGTTAGGCATACCCCCATCAGACCTGTTATTCCTGATTAAAACTCTCTTGCTGTTGGACAATTTGACACTGCTCTATCCTCTGAGGTTTTCATTTTTTATTTAATTTGGAAACTCTTTATGTCATTGCTAATAGAAAAATGAAAACGTATTAACAGAACAAGACACACAATTATTAAGCCTCTGATGAATCTGGGGGGGGTCTGGTGAAACCGATCAGGCGGGGTCATTGGCCATGCCAGGATCTATGATGGACCTCACATCCAACAACGCTACCATCAAACCCGCCCCGCAGGCCAGAGTACTGGGTGTCATTCTGGACTCCAATCTATCCTTCCAGCCCCAAGTCCAATCTTTAACAAACTCGTGCAGACTCCACCTCCGCAACATCGCCAAAATCCGCACGTTCCTTACCCCAGAAACCACTAAACAGCTCATCCACTCCCTCATCATATCACGACTCGACTACTGCAACTCCCTCCTCACTGGCCTGCCTCGCCGCTGGCTATCCCCTCTTCAGTCCATCCTGAACACGGCTGCCAGACTCATTCACCTTTCCAACCGCTCTGTCTCCGCCACCCCCCTCTGCCAATCCCTCCACTGGCTTCCGATTGCGCAACGGATCAAATTCAAAATCCTAACACTGACGTACAAAGCTGTCCACCATACTGCCCCGAACTACATCTCTGACCTAATATCCAAGTACCGCCCAGCACGCACACTCCGCTCCTCACAAGACCTCCTTCTCTCTAGTTCCCTGGTCTCCTCCTCCCATGCCCGCCTCCAGGACTTCTCCAGGGTGTCACCCATCCTCTGGAACTCCCTGCCCCAACCCATCAGATTATCACCTACTCTCCTCTCCTTTAGGCGCACCCTGAAAACCCATCTCTTCAGGGAAGCCTACCCCACCCCCTGCTAACTTGCCGACCTCCTCCACTCTTCCTACCACTCCATCCCCCACAGCTATCTCCTCCTGTGCCACCACCCCCTCCCTCCTAGATTGTAAGCTCGAAAGAGCAGGGCCCTTGATCCCCTCATGTTTTGCATTGTATTGGTATTGTTCTGTCACATGTTCTGTCTCCCTTTGTAATGTACAGCGCTGAGCGAACAATTGGCGCTTTATAAATACTGTATAATAATAATAATAATAATAATGGGCTGATAAGTATGCCATGCTTACACTCCCTCACATTTCTTCTGTACTGAAAGTATTGTAATTGTACTGTCTCCCTTTTATTGTAAAGCGCTGCACAAACTGTTGGCGCTATATAAATCCTGTATAATAATAATAATAACAGGGGGCAACCTATACTTTGTGCTGGATAATGGATTGAGAATTGGCCACTATCCTCACATGGCTGTATCATTAATGTTTTCAAGTCTATGATGAAGTCATATACACATAGAACATTTATCTGTTGTTGACATCTGCATTGTGAGCTCTTTATTGAATATTCGCCACTAATGCTTCAAGCAACTATTTGTGCGAGGGAGATTCACCTTTATGCTAAATGCATTTGGGATGATAGACCTCTACAGCAAGCCACTATAACCTTTTTCCTCCTCTGGACCACACACAGCTATGTTCTTCATGGTTTCTATGCTTATAAGTACACCTGGTTCAAGCACCATATATCTAGCAGAGTTACTAGCCAATTTATTTTCAATTATAAAGTACACCGGAATTCATCTATCTTGCTTTTTGGCCATACTACTAGGCCTTGAGATGAAATGATTTATTTAATACACTTTGGTTATGGCCAGAAAGACGGACTGTGAGAGAAAGATGGACTGTGAGGGCAAACATCAATTTAGCAGCTGCACACCTTGTTTAATCAAGTGGCCACTCTTTTCATCCTAATTCTCTGTGGCTGTCCCTTTATTTTTGAGAGCTCCCAATTTAATTTATTCAACATGAATAATGAAACAGTTGTATATAAAGATGTTTTTTGATCCAGCAGATCCATTGACGTGGCCTTCGACCCATAAGTGTTTTTAATGGGTCTATGTATGTGTATATTTTGTCTTGGTTTTTAATCAATAAAGATAGTAGTGCAGTCATTGATATCTGTCGGTATTTAATTTTCATTACCCAAATTCTTAATTATTCGGGTTGAGAAGTTGAGCTAAAACACCTTTCTTTTATGTAAGGGATGTTTTGACATAAGCTTTTGTGGTGAGCTCCCACCCCTTATTTATAGGTTTATATAACAATTATAAAGCAAGACACAAAAGTATAAAACTAACAAAAAAAAAATCCACAAAACAGCACATTATTCAGCAGGTGGCTAAGCATAGGTCTTACACAGTGAGTTGCATAGACAGATAAAATGTTTTTATTCTTTCCTTGTACACAGCAAAATAGGTGATTCTACCACAAAAAATGGATTTTATAAGCAAAGTCAACTGGTGCATTCTCAAAAAACTAATTGTATTTATTGGACAGTAATGTCTGCAGTGGCAATCAGAACATATCATCTGCTTTGATTTACATTCCTGTGATCACAACAGCAAAGTAAGCGAGATAAAAGACCTTTTGGTTTGGCATCCACCTACATCATCTTTAAATCCGGAGTTTCACTTAGTTTAAGTGGAATATCTTTGTTACCAGTGCACATCCATATCAAGATCATTCCATTGTTATACACATCTGTGCCAGCAGAGGGAAAGCTGTCGTCCTTGATCCCTTAAAAACATTTCACTTACAGCCTTGCCATCCATTCCTGCTTTGTTTGATTAAATGGGGCAGAAACAGCTTTATGAGGGAAAAAAAAACTAAAAATAAATATGCTAATATGTAAAAAATTTAACAAAATTTAAACATAAAAATTGTACTAGGTGGTGGGAAAAAGGCTGGGTCTGGACCATCATTTGTCTCTTAGCACTAGTAAAGTTCAGTGTTTTGTCTTTTCCACCATGTTTTAAAAGGCGATCCCCTCTCATTTTTTTTCAATAGGACCTAATTTGTCTCACAGATTAGCAGATTTTGCTACTTTTGATTCTTAGCTATGCTCTGACGAGCACCTATACTCTCTTTGCTTGTCCCTGTTTCTTATGTTGTCTGGTTTTTATCCTGTCACCTGCAAAGGTGCGTCTGAGAACCACAACCTGAAGCACTCACTAGTAAACTTCATCACCCCAGGTGGGATGCTCTGGTGAATATCTGGTGTGTGTGTGCTTAGACTCTACACCTCTGCACTTTACTTTTAAGTGCAGAGGTGCACTTTTGCACTCTATTTAATGTGCAGATACCACAAAGGTATCAAGTATCCACTATCCACTTTTTCTGCAGCAATCAGGTTCTCTTTGTGGTCAGCTGCTATCTTCACATGTCTGAATGCCACAACTTGGTAAACCTACTAGTAAAGTCCATCACTCCTTTTTGGATGTTCTGGTAAAGATCTGGTGTGTGTATGTTTTTAGTCTTTGTACCTCAGGCATTTTAGGAGCTTGTGACGAGTGTCATACCCCAGCCCTTCTCACCAAACTCGTGACCGAAGGACTAGCCAATCCAACACCACGATGTCACGTGCGTAACAATGCCACGCCCAGCTGCACCCTGCACAACGATTTTCCAGCTAATTGGACCACAATCTATGTACCGGCAGCCTGGGAGCGATTGTTACTGGGTCAGGTTAATTACGCAATTAACCCTTCACACTGCCACCACCTCCTTTTTATACAGAGAAAGAGGAAACTCAGCAATACACTAGGATGATTGGTTAACCGTCAGTATCCCTACAGACCGGTTATACAGAGGGTTAAATACTCATAGTAGCGCTCTTCAGCGGCAGGGATTCGTAAGTTATATTCAGGAGCTATAGAAACAGTTCAACACTTTTAGAAAGTAAGATTTATTACCAAAAGGTCAAAAGGGTGCAGTAGAAATATGTACAGAAAGAAGATGTAACCAATATATATATATATATATATATATATATATATATATATATATATATATAAACAGAGCATAAAAGCACAGCAAACAGATAACAGAAAGGAGTTTAAAGGGTTAAAGTACTTGCCAGTCAGCCTTGGTTTTAAGCAGCTTCAAGTCTCATGACCAAAAGGATGCTTTGATCTCCGACTGTTAGTTTCGATATTAAGGCAGGGAGATCTTCTTTTCTCTTTCTCTGAGAGATGTTGCACGCAGAAAATCCTCACTTCCCTGACTACACCCAAAACATAACAGCTTCTTTTTCTACACAACATCAACTGGTATCTTCACTACCTTATTTGGCAAGAGAATAGTTTAAACAGCTACACTGAATGCATTCCTGAGGGAGGGGGTGGAATGAGGGGATACAGAAGACTTTTTAATACAGTGAGAACCTGTGCCTGGCTCTTGTATGCACGATACTACACCTTTCCTCCCCCCCTCAGGTGATGGCATATGAGTTTAAGAGCAATACCAAAATGTAGAAGTTTGGGGTAAAATGGAGAACCTCTCCCTGTGGGCATGATTGTGACAGGGCTTACATCTTCACTGTAGGGGAGAATTATTATCAATTTTCTTCCTCACCATTCAGCCTAGCCACGGCACCTCAGGTGTTCAAGATTGTGGGGTACATGGATGAACTTCTAATGCAGATGGAGTATCAGTCAGAACTGAATTACAACCTGTACATCCCCATTTGGATCCTGGAATAGTTTTGATGGGTTTTTAAAACTTGAAAAGTCCTTACAGATTAATTTACTTTACTTGAAATACTCGAAGTTGACTTTGGACACCAATCAGGCCAAAAAAGTTCCTTTTAGCAGAAGAACTGTAGAAACTACAACTTCATGTTTGCTTACTGCTTACTTGTAGCTGGTTCTCCATTTTTCACTGCATGAGGGTTTTGGGTTTCATGGTTGCTGTCATTTGGGGCTATTTGTTATGCACAACACAACACAACACAACACAACACAACACAACACAAGATCATTGTAGAACATAATTCTATTGCAGTGGAACAAGTCTTTTATGTTTCGACACGGAAATCAAGGTAAGTCACCTGATAGGGAAGTCTTCACCTAGGTGACTTCATTCTCCCTTGCTGCCATCCAGGAAGTAATTTCTTCCTCTGCTCAGAAAAATAGTAACATAGACACCAGCAATATCCTATTTTAAGGATGTATTAGTAATTACTAATTTATATCTGCCTGGAATTCAGCTTTAAGGTGGTTTCTGAAGTTGTAATAGACATTTAATGGCTCCTTTTAACTATGGTCGACCTGTATAATATATTATATAAAAAAATGGCTCCCTATTGGCATTAATGTACCATTTTTCCACAGATTAAAAAATATAGACATTAGTCTATGTTACACATATATATATATAAATATACACTGCTCAAAAAAATTAAAGGAACACTTTTTATCAGAGTATAGCATCAAGTCAATTAAACTCCTGGGATAGTTATCTGGTTAGTTAAGTAGCAAAGGGGCTGTTAATCAGTTTCAGCTGCTTTGATGAAATTAACAACAGGTGCACTAGATGGGCAACAATGAGACAACCCCCAAAACAGGAATGGTTTTACAGGTGGAAGCCACTGACATTCTTTTTCCTACTCATCTTTTCTGACTGTTTTTCACAAGTTTTGCATTTGGTTAGGGTCAGTGTCATTACTGGTAGCATGAGGCCTTATCTGGACCCTACAGAGGTTGCACAGGCAGTCCAACTCCTCCAGGATGGCACATTAATATGTGCCATTGCCAGAAGGTTTGCTGTGTCTCCCAGCACAGTCTCAAGAGCATGGAAGAGATTACAGGAGACAGGCTGTTACTCTTGGAGAGCTGGAGAGGGCTGTAGAATGTCCTTAACCCATCAGCAGGACCAGTATCTGCTCCTTTGTGTAAGTAGGAACAGGATGAGCACTGCCAGAGTCCTACAAAATAACCTCCATAAGGCCACTGGTGTGAATGTCTCTGACCAAACAATCAGAAACAGACTTTATGAGGGTGGCCTAAGGGCCCGACGTTCTCTATTGGACCCTTTGTTCACTGCCTGGCACCATAGACCTCAATTGACATTTGCCATTGAACACCAGAATTGGCAGGTATCACGTACCTGGTGACAGAGGTCAATGGAGAGGGGGCTTCCCTTGTGGCTAAGTTCCAAACTCCCCTGAAGGTGGGATAGCAGGAGTCAGGCCCAGAGTAGCACAGGTCATCTGTGGGAGTGCTTGTTTGGTGGTCCACCCAGGAGCACGGCTGATGCGCTGAGATGGGATCTGCAGGCAGGGGGCACCTGTGCGCAGTATGCAGGTCTTCCAGAGAACAGAGGATCACAGGATAACCAGTTCGAGCCAAGGTTGGGAGCCAGGTGGGGATCAGAGCAGACGTAGTCAAAAGGGATAGACAAGGTCATACACAGAGAGCAGGAGAGAAGATCTGTTAGACAAGCTGGAGTCAGGTCGGGGTTAAACGGAGCAGACAGGCCCAGGAGCAAGCCGAGTCATTAACAGGAAATCACAAGTCAGGATAGCAAGGGACAAAGGTACTAGGGAGCCAGAGATCAACCAGCACCTGAGAGTAGTGAGCCAATGTGAACTTCTGCGGCCATGCAAGGTACTGGCAGGGCTGCCAGATCTCCTAACACCTCTGTCGAGGACAGAGCCCTGACAGCAGGTCGGCCACTGGTGCTCTGTGCTTGTCACAGATGAGAGCAGGTTCACACTGAGCACATGTGACAGACGTGAAAGGGTCTGGAGAAGCCATGGAGAATGTTATGCTACCTGTAACATCGTTCAGCATGAACGTTTTGGTGGTGGGTCTGGGGAGACATATCCATGGAGGGACGCACAGACCTCTACAGGCTAGACAATGACACCCTGACTTCTATTATGTATTGGGGTGAAATCCTTGGACCCATTGTCAGACCCTACACTGGTGGGTCTTGGGTTCCTCCTGGTGTACGAAAATGCCCGGCCTCATGTTGGCGAGAATATGCAAGCAGTTCCTGGAGTATGAAGAAATTGATACCATTGAATGGCCCCCACACTTGCCTGACCTAAATCCAATAGAACACCTCTGGGATATTATGTTTCGGTCCATCCAACACCACCAGGTTGCACCTCAGACTGACCAGGAGCTCAGTGATGCCTTGGTCCAGATCTGGGAGGAAATACCCCAGGACACCATCTGTCATCTCATTAGGAGCATGCCCCAACATTGTCAGGCATGCATACAAGCATGTGGGGGACAAACTACTGAGTACCATTCGGAGTTGCTGCAATGGATTTTCAGCAAAATGGACTAGCCTGCTGCATAATTTTTTCACTTTGATTTTCAGGGTGTCTTTGAATTCAGTCCTCTGTAGGTTGATAATTTCCATTTCGATCAAATAATGGGGCACCCTTACGTTCCTAACACATTAACCAGTCCATATCAGTATAGATATTCAGCATGATATTTTTCCCATTGAGATCTGAAGTGTTTTCAAAGCATTCCTTTAATTTTTTTGAGCAGTGTATATTGTAGCCATAGGGGTGTAACTACTGGAGAGTGCAAAATCTGGTGCAGCTGTGCATGGTAGCCAATCAGATTCTACCTTCAGCTTGTTCAATTAAGCATAGATAAAAAAAATTGTAAATATAGGCATCCTGTAAATGATGGTTTGGCCCCCACAGAGCTCTAATCCATGCATCATGGAATCTGTCTGGGATTACATGAAGAGATAGTAGGATTTGAGGCAGCCTACACCTATTGAAGATCTGTTGTTAGTTCTGCAAGATGTTTAGAACAATCTACCTCCCGAGTTTCTTCAAAAACCGTGTGCAAGTGTACCTAGAAGAAGTGATGCTGTTTTGAAGGTAAATAATGGTCACACCAAATATTGATTTGATTTGCATTTCTCTTCTGTTCATTTACTTTTTTTACTCAGTTTGTTAATTGATAGTAATTAACTAATACCACTTCTATTTCTGAAAGCTTTCCTAATTTACATTTGTTCACATCTGTCTAAAACTATTGCACGGTACTGTATATACTGTATATACAGTGCTCAGTGGAAATGGGTACACCCTTTTTCAAAGGTAAGATTTTAATCAATATTTCAATGAACACAAGAACATTTTCAAAAATGTTGACAAAACTGAGTTTTATAGAAATCATTTGTTTAGCTCATTACATGAAAGAAAGGTTAATAAAATAATTTTAGATTACAAAATCTTTAGTTTTACTCAAATTAGTTGATGCAAAAATAAATACACCCCACAACAAAAACTACTACATCTAGTATTTTGTATGACCTCCATGATTTGTAAGGACAGCACCAAGTCTTCTGTGCATGGAATGACCAAGTTGGCAACATATTGCAACACTGATCTTTTTCCATTCTTCAAGAAAGACCTCTTTTAGAGCCTGGATGCTGGATGGAGAGTGATGCTCAACTTGTCCCTTCAGTATTCCCCATAGGTGTTCAATTGGGTTCAGATCAGGAGACATACTTGGCCACTGAATCACTTTCACCCTGTTCTTCTTCAGAAATGCAACAGTGGCTTTAGATGTGTGTTTGAGATCATTGTCTTATATGGAAAAGTGCATGATGACCAAGGGCACGGAGTGATGATAGCATCTTCTCTTTCAATATAGAGCAGTACATCTGTGAATTCATGTTACCACCAATGAAATGCAGCTCCTCGACACCAGCAGCACTCATGCTGTCCCACAGAAGGACACAGCCACCACCATGTTTCACTGTAGGCACCATGCATTTTTCTTTGTACTCCTAACCTTTGCTACACCATACAATTTTGAAGCCATTAGTTCCAAAAACATTTATCTTGGTCTTATCACTTCAGAGTACAGAGTTCAAGTAGTCTTCTCTTTTTCAGCATGGGCCCTGGCAAATTCTAGGTGGGCTTCTTTTGTGCATTGGCTTTAGGAAATGCTTCCTTCGTGGACGACACCCATGCATGCTATTTCTCTGCAGTGTACGCCATATTGTGTCACGGGAAATAAACACCCCAGATTGGCTTTATACTTTTTTAGCTAACTGCAGTGAACTTGCATGGCAATTTTCTTCAACCTTTCTCATCAGAAAGATGCTTCTGTCGAGGTGTTAACTTCCATGGAGGGCTTGGACGTCTCTGTGAGATGGTTGCAGTTCCATCTTTGTTAAATTTTTGTTTCACTTTTGCTACAGTATTCTGACTGATAAGTAAAGCTTTGCTGATTTTCTTGTAGCCTTCACCTTTCTTGTGTAAAGAAATTATTTTCTTTCTCAGACCTTGTGACATTTCTCTTCCATGTGGTGCCATTGCTGACAGCATGAAATAGGAAGGGGTTTTCTTTGTTAACCACTTCCCATTCGCCCTATAGCAGAAGTACTGCTACAGGAGTGGAACAGGTGTGCAAAATCATGTATATATATGTGATTTCGCATTTCCGGGTAGGGTGCGCACCCATTTGTGGCCACGGCTGTCAATCACCGGGTCCCAGCAGGTGATTACTTGCCGGCGCCCAGTGATTGCCAAGCATCTCCGATGAGGGGGGGGACTGTTCGTAAACAAAACAGTTCTCACCCCTGTCAGCTCCTGCACACTGCTTTGCATGGCTGTGCATAGCTCAGCCATGCAAAGCAGTGTGCTTATAGTGAGGCACAAACACACAGCCCCACAGTAAAACACACACAGCACACAGTTAACCTTTTGATTGCCCAATGTGTTAACCCCTTCCTTCCCAGTGCAATTAGTACAGTGTCAGTGCTTTTTATTAGCACTGATCACTGAATTGATGTCACTGGGGATGTCAGTGACACCAAGTCAGCGCCCCACTGTGTCAGAATGCCAACTGCAGTCCCGCTATAAGTCACTGATCTTCGCCATTGCTAGAAAAAAAAAAATTCCAGTATATATACACCACCATTTGTAAAAGCTATAACTTTCACGGAAACCAATTAATTTACTTGTATTGGGATTTTTAAAAAAAAAAAAGACATTTAGCAGAATACATTTTGGCCTAAATTTATGACGAAATTAGAATTTTAATTTTTTTTACTGGACATGTTTAATAGGAAAAAGTCAAAAATATGTTTTTTTTCTAAAAATTGTCAGACTGTTTTTTTATAGTGGGACATCGCCGCAGCTCACACTCCCTCCAAACCCGTCCCCTCTCACACAACTACCCCCTCATCACCCCTCTCCCTCTACACAATATGCAGAGACTTCGTCGCTGCTCAAACTCCCTCCAACCCTGTCCCCTCTCACTCAGCTACCCCCTCATCACCCCTCTCCCACGGCCCCACCACTGCTCTGACCTCCAACCCACCCAACATTCCCCACACTGAAGCCCCCCAACCACTCCACACCTTCGACCTTACTACCATCGAGGAGGTCTCCAAGGTTTTCTCTGATGCCCGCCTCACCATCTGCCCCCTCGACCCTATCCCCTCACAACTCCTACGACCTCCCTCCCCCTCCATCCTACGCTCCCTCACCCATATCTTTAATCTCTCCCTCTCTTCCGGCACATTCCCCTCCCCTCTGAAGCATCACCCCCATACTTAAAAAGCCCTCCCTGGACCCCAATGACCCGAACAACCTCAGACCCATCTCCCTGCTTCCATTCATATCCAAACTCCTCAAGCACTTAGTCTACACTTGCCTAAGCTCTCACCTCAACGACAACAACTTCCTCAATCCCCTACAGTCCAACTTCCGTCCCCTACACTCCACCGAAACTGCCTTACTCAAACTCTCCAACGACATTCTAACCGCCAAATCTAATGGCCACTATTCAGTGCTCCTACTCCTTGACCTCTCCACGGCCTTCGACACAGTCGACCACCCCCTCCTCCTCAAAAAACTACACTCCCTCTGTCCCTCAGAGATTCCGCTCTCTCCTGGCTCTCATCCTACCTATCACAACGCTCTTTCAGCGTTACCTATAACGCTACCACCACCCCCTCACTCCCCCTCTCTGTTGGGGTCCCTCAAGGCTCCGTCGTCGGGCCCCTTCTCTTCTCCATCTACACCTCCTCCCTTGGCCAACTCATACACTCTCATGGCTTCAACTACCACCTCTATGCCGACGACACACAAATCTATCTCTCAACCCCTCGCCTCATCCCCTCAGTCTCTGCCCGAATCACAAACCTACTGAACGACATATCAGACTGTATGTCGCTCCACTTCCTTAAACTGAGCCTCTCCAAAACCAAGCTCCAAGTCTTCCCCCCAGCCCGCACACCACCCCCTAATGACTTCTACATCACGTCCAACAATGCCACTATCAGGCCTGCCCCGCAGGCCAGAGTACTTGGTGTCATTCTGGACTCCAACCTATCCTTCCAGCTCCAAGTCCAATCATTAACAAACTCATGCAGACTCCACCTCCGCAAAATTGCCAAAATCTGCACGTTCCTAACCCCAGAAACCACTAAACAGCTCATCCACTCCCTCATCATATCACGACTCGATTACTGCAACTCCCTCCTCACTGGTCTGCCTCACCACAGTCTATCCAAACTTCAGTCGATCCTGAATACGGCAGCCAGACTCATTCACCTTACCAACTGCTCCATTTCCACCACCCCCCTTTGCCAATCCCTCCAGTGGCTTCCGATTGCGCAATGGATCAAATTCAAAATCCTAACACTGACGTACAAAGCTGTCCACCATACTGCCTCAAATTACATCACTGACCTAATATCAAAGTACCGCCCAGCACGCACACTCCGCTCCTCACAAGACCTCCTTCTCTCTAGTTCCCTGGTCTCCTCCTCCCATGCCCGCCTCCAGGATTTCTCCAGGGTGTCACCCATCCTCTGGAACTCTTTGCCCCAACCCATCAGACTATCACCTACTCTCCTCTCCTTTAGGCGTACCCTGAAAACCCACCTCTTCAGGGAAGCCTACCCCACCCCCTGCTAATTTTCCGACCTCCTCCACTCTTCCTACCACTCCATCCCCCACAGCTATATCCTCCTGTACCACTATCTCCTCCCTCCTAGATTGTAAGGTCGAAAGAGCAGGGCCCTCGAACCCCTCGTGTATCGCATTGTATTGTTACTGTACTGTCGCATGTTCTGTCCCCCTTTGTTATGTACAGCACTGAGTGAACTTTTGGCGCTTTATAAATACTGTATTATAATAATAATAATAGTGCAAAAAATAAAAAATGCACAGGCGATCAAATACCACCAAAAGAAAGCTCTATTTGTGGGAAAAAAAGAACGGAAATTTCATTTGGATGCAGTGTTGCACGACTGCGCAATTGTCAGTTAAAGTAAAGCAGCACTATAACGCAAAAAATGGCCTGGTTAGGAAGGGGGGTAAATCCTCAGGAGGGCAAGTGGTTAAGTAACGCGCTTTTATAAACAACTGCTTTCTGGACACTTGTTTAATGAATAATTAGACTCACCTGTAGTTGAATTCTTGTATGTTAGGATTGTGTTGTCTAAAATTTAGCTTTGCTCCAAAGACTTTCATTAGGGTGTATCCATTTTTGCAACATGGTCTTGAATAAATTTATTAGGAAAAATATTTTTTTGTGTGAAAATTAACAAATCTTGTTTGCAATCAATGGCCTGCATTTGTGGGAGTATTTTGTAGTATAGTGTTCCATAGAAAATGTTGATTCTGAAAGAAAAGTAAAGGTTTTCTGACTAATCTGCTGTGGTGTACTCATTTATACTGAGCACTATATAACTTGATTTATTCTGTTAATTTTGTTTATGTACATACATATAAACATGTAGATCTGAATAATTATTCCTTTCTCGGGGATATCCAGTACAAACAAATCTCCCAAATATAGATCTGCTCTATGTTCTCGTTAGTTATGTGATTTGTGTCAAGTAGTAGTTTTACTATCCTTTCATGTCATGTAGTAGTTTTACTATCCTCTATGGATCACTTTTCAACAGAAGTATTTATTTAATCTTACATATTTGCAAATGTGAGGGCTTTTCCTATATTCATGTATACTAAAATGGATGTATTCGACCTTCATAATTAAAAGCATCTTAATTAAGGTTAATGAATTGATTCATTTTTCTTATTAAATCCACAGAGCTAATAAAGTATATTCTTCTCTACTAGATTTAAACATGCATTAATCAATCAAATAATTAATTGGCCAGAATTTACATAAAAAAATATATTTTTGCTTATTTTTTTGTAATCTGCTTGTATAGTTTCTTAGCTCATGGCAGAAACTCATCAACTGGGAACATCTATTTTCTTGTTCATTAAGCAAACAAAAGGTCAGCGTGTCCTTAAAGTAGAGAATTTGCTGTGAGACAATCCAGGAACAGAATTAGGTTATATTAGCTAAAAAGTGATGAGCTCAATCTATTTAAAGAGAATGAACAAGCCAAACCTTCAGTGAGTGTGAGCTAATCCAGTGCAGTGATCCTTAAAGTGAACTGTTTGTGTTATTTTGTATATTTCCTTTAATAATTTAGCAATAAAAAATGATTTATTTCTTGTAACAAAGTTAATATGTAATATAAACCCATTCCAGTTGGTTTCCCATGAGACCATTAGGAGATCTAAACATTGGAGGTCTTTCATGGGCATTCCAGTCATGTGATCACTATGACAAGTTACTGTCACAGTAATCATGTGATCAAGAGTCCCCATTGGCCCGAATTTCACTGTGTGGCCTTGAGCTGTCATTGACAGTGAGCACTGAGTACAAAACAGTGATGTTAGCCATACACGTATTTGTGGCAGCACTTATTTATTTATGTGTAAGGGTTGAATATGGATATTTCAAACTTTCTTAATTTCTGCATTTAGAAAAATCTTTCCTATAGCTGTTGTGCTAGAAACAGTCCCATGTGGATCAAAGTAAAAACATCAGATATGGTCAGATACAAAAAGCTTTCAGTGTGTAAGTAGATGAGGGTTTTTTATTAGAAATCTCAGTATACTCTACAGACTTTCAAGGTCCCATTTTGTATTCACTCTTTATTTGTTGATTTCAAATTGTTGTAAACCAGTGTTTGTCAACTAGGGTTCTGAGCAGTCCTCAGGGGATTCACTGCAATCTACCTATCAGTCACAGGCCGCTGATGGGTAGATTGAATCCCCTCTGCTGACTCATGCACAGCTACAGATGCAAGCTCTGCTTGTGTAGCTGTGCAGTGCTGCTCCACGCTGGCCTTTCTTCACCCCCTGTCCATCCTGGGTGCTTGTATGGGACATCACCCAGAATGGACAGGATGTCAAGATTGAAGGAGGGGACGGTAGAGAACAGTGAAGAGGACTCATCATATCCGCTTCCCTGTTTAGCTCTGCAAATGAAGGAGACCACTGCCCTGCCATATGCCCTGATTCCATGTAAGGTGCCCTGATCCAGGGGCGGACTGACAATCCATGGGGCCCCCGGGCAATAGGGGATCATGGGGCCCCTGTGTCCTTGCCCAAACTCAAAAAAGCCTATGAAAAAGCTTCCAGGGGCATCTCATGGGGCCCCCTACTGACCCCGGGCCCTCGGGCAGTGCCTGCGTTTCCAAATGGTCAGTCCGCCCTTTCCCCGATCCCATGTGCTCTGATCCCATGTAAGGTGCCCTGATCCCAAGTATGGCACCCTGATCCTATGTGCTATGATCCCATGTGAGGTGCTCTGATCCCATGTACCATGATCCCATATAAATTGTTCTGATCCCATGTGCCCTGATCCCATGTAAGGTGCTCTGATCCCATGTACCATGATCCCATGTACGGTACCCTGATCCCATGTAAGGTACTCTGATCCCATGTTCCATGATCCTATGCAAGGTGCTCTGATCCCATGTGCCCTGATCCCATGTTCCATGATCCCATGTAAAGCGGCCTGATCACATGAGACCTGATCCCATGAAAGGTGCTCTGATCCTATGTGCCTTGATCCTGTATTAGGTGCTCTAAACGCAAGTGCCCTGATCCTATGTAATGTGCCCTGCTGTGTGCCCGATAATGTGCCCTGCTTCCTTGTAATGTGCCCTGTTCCCAAGTAATAAGCCCTGCTTCCCCATGTAGTGTGCCCTCCTGACCCCCTGTGCTTTGTCCTGCTGCCCCCCGTACACTGCTTATCTCAAGTTTGACCAAGATTGATTCTATTACTTAATGCTATTTCTAAAAATAATTATTATATCAACAACTAGCTGATCACACCACTATTCCGTAAGCTGTAGATCTGAACATTATTTCAGGGGTTCCCTGAGAAAAAAAATATCACACAAACATGATGCAAGGGTAAATACCATAAGCACAGTATGTGCATAAGGAAAATTATATAGATGAAACTGTAGCTCAGTAGTTGTAATTAAGAAATCTCTTTCCCAGGGGACTTTAAATCAGCTGGACCTTTGCAAATCTACGATGAACACTGCCAACGCTTTCCAAGCATTAGTGTTTGAGTAATGGAAGTGTCACTGCTACTGATGTCCTCCTATCTAGGTCACTAAGAATAAAGTATCCCCTGAGTCAAAAGGCTGCAAGTCTGCCTCAGGCACATAGTATAGTATCTAACCACTGTTGAACATCACACTGAATTATGCTTTAGGGCACAATCGGGAGATCTGACTAAAATTCATACTTTGATGGCACAACAGACATTGGGCCAGAGAATAAAAAAAATAATATATATACACACATTGTGTCATTTTAAAGAAAGCCTGTACTCAGGGAAGAATTTATAAAGAAGAGTGTGATCTCCCTCTCACAAACCACTGGACATCACAAGAAATAATGGACATCACTAGTAAAATGTAAAGTGCAGCGTGGAGACTCCAGTGCCCAGCACTGTGTTCTCTGCTGAGAAGATTTGCCAATAGGTACAGATCTCCACAAATGTCCTTGAACAGGACACATTTATAAAAATAGATAAGAAGCGGTATGGCCGGGATAGGTTCACTTTGACTTTTCTAATTTCAAACTTGTTTTAAGTTAGTGGATCAGAAACTATTGATGCCAAGCGGAGCTAGGCCAGGACCGTGCAAGGATTTTTGTCTACTCAGGAGAAGGTGCATTTTGCCGCTTCTTCTTCCATCATCCTCTCCCCCTCCACAAAATACACTGCAGTAAATTAACCAATTTTTGGTAAAATATAACAGATAAGGTTATGCTGAGTAAATAGTTACCCACAGGGTTGTCTTTAAAATTGACTGGACTCTGGTCAAACATTTTTTTTGGCCCCCCTAGCCGCCACCCCCACCCCTCTGCCCCCCACTCTGAAACATACAATAAATAGCAGCTAGACTCAAAATCAGTTTACTGCAGCAGAACAGGCAGCAATTGGTTTCCAGAGGTTAAAGCATATCATTACTGCTCACTGACTGGTTCCTAGAAGTTACAGCGTGCATTACGGCTCACTGATCAGCTGCTAGAGCTTACAACACATCATTACTGCTCACTGATTAATTGCTAGAGGGTATTGCACATCTTTACCACTCACCCATTTGTTTTTAGAGGTTACTGCACATCATTACCACTCAAAGATTGGTTGCTAGAGGTTACTGCACATCATTACTGTGAACTGATTGGCTGCTAGAGGTTACTGCACATCATTACAGCTCACTGGTTGGTTGCTAGAGGTTACTGCACACAATCTTCTCACTTCCTGCATACCAAAGACTGCGGAGGGGACAAGACCCACCAATAGACAGAACATTCTAGAACTTGTTATCAGCAATGAACACACAACTATGAATGTTGACTGAGTGCAGGTAGTAACAGAGCCCAATGTGAGCAGCATTTCCGAACATGGGCTGCCAGGGTACATAAAGAGTGCAGGGTTGAAGGGCGCACTACGTATGAAGAGCAGGGTTGAGGGGTGCGCTGTGTACAGAGTTTAGTATTGCACTGTGTATGCAGTGCCAGATTGAGGGGTGTACAATGTATTCAGCGCAGGGTTGAAGGGTGCGCTATGTATGAAGTGCAGGATTGAGGGGTGTGCTGTGTATGAAGTGCAGGGTTGAGGGGTGCGCTATGTACAGAGTGCAGGGTTGAGGGGTGCTCTATGTATGAAGTGCAGGGTTGAGGGGTGCTCCGTGTATGGAATTCAGGGTTGAGGGGTGCTCTATGTATGGAGTGCAGGGTTGAGTCGTGCACTGTGTACGGAGTTTGGGTTACACTGTATATGAAATGTAGGATTGAGGGGTGCGCTGGGTACAGAGTGCAGAGTTAAGGGGTGCGCTATGTATGTAGTGCAGGATTGAGGGGTGCACTGTATATGGAGTGCAGGGTTGAGGAATGCTCTATGTATGGAGTGCAAGGTTGAGGGGTGCGCTGTGTACGGAGTGCAGGATTGAGGGGTGCCCTATGTACAGAGTGCAAGATTGAGGGGTGTGCTGTGTATGAAGTGCAGGATTGAGGGGTGTGCTGTGTACATCCAAGTTCTCCCCCCCCCCCACAAGTACAAAGCTCTCTTCCTAACAGATTTAATTTCAGAGATCACCCACTGAAAACACACACAGAGACATACACAGACACACATACACACACACACACAGACATAACCAGACACAGACATACATACACAGATGCACACACATACAGAAACACATGCACATACTGTACAGTCACACACACATACATAGACAGGCAGACATACAGACAGACACACACACACACAGACATAACCAGACACAGACACACAGACATACACACACAAACAGACACACACATATACATGCAGACATACACAGACACACACACACACACACACATACAGACAGACACACACAGAAATATACACACACAGACAGACATATACACACACGGACAGACACACACATATACAGACACACACACATAAAGAGACACACACACATACACAGGCACGCACACACACACACACACACACACACAGATACAGGTACACAGACACACACAGACATATACACACACAAACAGGCATACACAGACACATACAGACGCACGCACACATACAGACACACACACGCATACAGACACACACACACTCAAAAACACACATACACATGCAGACACACACACATACAAACAGACATGCACACAGACACACACATAGACATGCAGACAAACACACATACACACACACACACACACACACACAGACAGACATACACAGGCAAACAAATACAAACAGACATACACAGACACACACACAGACATACACACACACACACAGAAGCACACACACATACACACAGGCATGCACACAGGCATACACACAGATACAGGTACACAGACACACACAAACACACAGACATACACAAACATACACAGACACGCATACAGACACACACACAGAAACACACATACACATATACAGACATGCACACAGACACACACACTCAGACAGACATACACACAGACATACACACAGACACGCACACACAGACATACACATACATAGACACACACAGATACACAAACAAACAGAAACACACGTACACAATTTTCAGAGTGAGGCTGCAGAGGAATACTTTCAGTGTGTCTGCGCTGGCTGCCTGTGAGGAGTTGCTTTTGCCTGTGTGGATTCTCCGCCCCCTCCCTCCTCTGCTCTCCTATAGAAATTGATGTTCTGAGCGGCCGCCAGCAGAGGAGTAGTGCTTCTGTATTTACAAGTGACAGAAGTGAGCAGTGCTGGACATGGTAGCTGAAAAAGACTGAAAAAAAAAACCATTGGTGGGCAGCGCAAGCTCAGCAGGCAGCTGCTTTGGGCCCCACAACAATGACTGGGCCCTGGGCAGCTGCCCCTTTTGCCCTGCATAAAGATGCCCTGGTTTTCCAACATGTCAAACCTTAAAAAGAATAAAAAAAACCCAAAACATTTTAGAGCACCAGAACTCCTGCAGAACACTAAACTGATGACCTGTAGGGGCTTTACGTGTGTGCGCCCATGAAACCACAAAAAACTTCAGTACCCTATATTTTTTCATAGATAACACTTTAAAAGCCCCTGCAGGTCATCAGTTTAGTGTTATGCAGAAGTTCTGATGCTAGAGTCATTGCTCTCAGTCTGGTGTTCATGGTGATACATAACATATGTAGGCCAGAGCGCTTGCATTTTTGTGTATGTGTGTGTGTGGGGGGTGTTTAACATTTTTTATGTGTCTCTTTAAATGTTTAAAACTCTTTTTTATTATTATCTTTCTTATTATCTTTCTTAATTTTTTTTTCTTAAATCATAGTCTCCTATGTGATAGCATATAGGTGACAGGTACTCTTTATGAGACATCCAGGGACTATTAGACACAGACTGTGTTCCATCAGCTGCTTCCCTGAGCACTGTAGATTGGCAGCGCCGGTCCAGGAAGTGATGTCAAACACATCACTTCCTGGTCTTTGCTCAGTCGGGAGGCTCATCTAATGGTTGCCTGTGGAGCTCCAGACGTATTTCCCAGGCTCCCCATGATCACAGCGGGCCTGCAAGTGAGATAGCAGAGCCCGGTAAACATGACGGGAGATAACTTTTATTGATAACGATAAACAGGACAAATAGAGAAGAAAATCTCTGTAACAAGGGCACAGATAGCAATAAAAACCTGACAGGTGTTCTAATCTATTAAATTGTTACATAGTTACATAGTTAGTCTGGCTGAAAAAAGGCAAAAGTTCATCCAGTTCAACCAAAAAAAAAAAAAGTTATAATCCTATACCCACAATTGATCCAGAGGAAGGCAAAAAAACCAGCAAAGCATGAACCAATTTGCTCCTGCAGGGGAAAAAAAATCTGTCCTGATCCCTCGAGAGGCAATCGGATATTCCCTGGATCAACTTTACCTATGAATGTTAGTATCTAGTTATATTCTCACATGATACACATGAACATCAAAGCTTTTGGAGATACTTTTGTAACCCTTTCCAGCTTCATGCAAGTCAACAATGCTTGATCGTAGGTTTTCTGAGAGCTCTTTTCTGCGTGGCATGGTTCACATCAGACAGTGCTTCTTGAAACCAGTAAACCCAAAACAGGTGTGTGTTTTTTAAGGGCAGGACAGCTGTCAGCAACACATCCAATATCATCACACTGATTGGAGTCAAGGTTGGCTCACTCCTGGCTCCAATTAGCTCTGGGAGAAGTCATTAAGCTAGGGCCTCACATGCTTTTTCCTCCCTGCACTGTGATTGTTTACTTGTTATGTGCAATTAAACCATGGCAACATCTAATGTTTGTGTAGTATTATGTTCAGCAGACTGTGTTCTTCTATTGTTGTGACTTAGATGACGTTCAGAGCACATTTTATGTCCAATTCATGCAAAACTCCATGTAATCCCAAGGGGTTCACATACTTTTTCTTGCAACTGTATATTGTAAAGCACAGCACAAACTATTGGCACTATATAAATCCTGTAAAATATTAATAGTAATAATCCCTCTCCACTCTGTCCAAAACTAATAGACAAAGTTTTGGCTTTAGGTATATTTTAAAGTTCAGATACTTTTAATCAGGGCTTTTTTTCTCAGAGAAGAGGTACAGGAAATGTCCCTTTTCAAGTCACCCCTTGTCTCTGTCTCACGCTGTCACTTGGTTCCACCCCTTACCTACAGTACCTCCCAGTATCACTCTTTCATAGATTACAGAACCAAGTATTAATTTGTATGGAATTTGTTAATAACAAGAAAAGCAGTAAAATATATTCCCTGCAGCCAGCAACAATAGACCCCCCCTCAGGAACAATGGACCACCTGTAAAAAATTACCTCCCCCCAGCAACAATAGATCTCTGGCAACAAACGATCTCCCCACAGCCAACATCAATAGACCCTTCAGCAGCCAGCAATGATTGACCCTTCCCTCAACAGTAGAGGCCTCCTAGCAACATAAGACCCACCCCCAGCAACAATGGATCCCCCACCATCAACAGTAGACCTCCCCAGAATAAACAGACACCCCCCAAAAATAGATCTCCTCCAGCAACAATAGGTTCCCCAACAACCAGCATCAATGGACCCAGCAGTACAACCCAACTCCCCTTGCCATTACATACATTTAGTGCTGGAGGTGTCAGAACTGCATTCCCCCACGGTCCCGCTGAAAAAAAGCTCTGCTTTTAATATGGTGGATCACATTATTTCAACAAGATATTTATTAAATGCTATAACATATGGTTGAGTGACCATATCAAGAGTAAACAGTATTTTTTCCAGTTTATTTCAAAATGATAAAACAAATGTTGCCTAAGTATTTGATTAGAATCAGATATACAGTCATGGCCGAAATTGTTGGCACCCTTGATATTTTTCCTGAAAATCAAGTATTTCACACAAAAAAGGTATTGCATTAACACATGTTTTGCTATACACATGTTTATTCCCTTTGTATGTATTGGAACAAATATAAAACAGAGGCAGAAAAGCAAATATGACATAATGTCACACAAAACCCCAAAAATGGGCTGGACAAAAGTATTGGCACCCTTAACTTAATATTTGGTTGCACACCCTTTGGAAAACATAACTGAAATCAGTCGCTTCCTATAACCATCAATAAGCTTCTGACACCTCTCACCCGGAATTTTGGACCACTCTTCCTTTGCAAACAGCTCCAGGTCTCTCTTATTGGAAGGACACCTTTTCCCAACAGCAATTTTAAGATCTCTCCACAGGTGTTCAATGGGATTTAGATCTGGGCTCATTGCTGGCCACTTCAGAACTCTCCAGCGCTTCTTTGCCATCCATTTCTGAGTGCTTTTTGACGTATGTTTGGGGTCATTGTCCTGCTGGAAGACCCAGGATCTTGGACGCAAACCCAGCTTTCTGACACTGGGCCCTACAGTGCGACCCAAAATCCTTTGGTAATCCTCAGATTTCATGATGCCTTGCACACAGTCAAGGCACCCAGTGCCAGAGGCAGCAAAACAACCCCAAAACATCATTGAACCTCCACCATATTTTACCGTAGGTACTGTGTTTTGTTCTTTGTAGGCCTCATTCCGTTTTCGGTAAACAGTAGAATGATGTGCTTTACCGAAAAGCTCTATCTTGGTCTCATCTGTCCACAAGACGTTTTCCCAGAAGGCTTTTGGCTTACTCAAGTACATTTTGGCAAACTGTAGTCTTGCTTTTTTATGTCTCTGTGTCAGCAGTGGGGTCCTCCTGGGTCTCCTGCCATAGCGTTTCATTTCATTTAAATGTCGACGGATAGTTCGCGCTGACACTGATGCTCCCTGAGCCTGCAGGACAGCTTGAATGTCTTTGGAACATGTTTGGGGCTGCTTATCCACCATCCGGACTATTCTGCGTTGCAATCTTTCATCAATTTTCCTCATCCGTCCACGACCAGGGAGATTAGCTACAGTGCCATGGGTTGCAAACTTCTTGATAATGTTGCGCACTGTGGACAAAGGCAAATCTAGTTCTCTGGAGATGGACTTGTAACCTTGAGATTGTTGATATTTTGCCACAATTTTGGTTCTCAGGTCCTCAGACAGTTCTCGTCTCCTCTTTCTGTTGTCCATGCTTAGTGTGGCACAGACAGACACACAATGCAAAGGTTAAGTGAACGTCTCTCCTTTTTATCTGCTTTCAGGTGTGATTTCTATATTGCCCACACCTGTTACTTGCCCCAGGTGAGTTTACAGGAGCATCACATGCTTGTAACATTCTTATTTATCCGCAGTTGTGAAAGGGTGCCAATACTTTTGTCCAGCCCATTTTTGGAGGTTTGTGTGACATTATGTCGAATTTGCTTTCTTTCCTCCCTTTTTTTGTTTTGTCCCAATACACACAAAGGGAATAAACATGTGTATAGCAAAACATGTGTTAATGCAATACGTTTCGTGAGAAATACATGATTTCCTGGAGAAATATCAAGGGTGCCAACAATTTCGGCCATGACTGTATGTAGAATATGTAGAAGACTTAGCATTTTGAAAATGTGCACTTAAATACCAATAGCAAGCGTATTCTTCTAGCAAGGTAATGTATGGCTACCATAATCACAATGCATCTGAGATGCAAATGAGCTACATTTATTCTACTGTGTATTTCACAATGTCAGCGCACCAAGAGTAAATGCAAATATTTGCATATACATTAAAAATGTGAAACGAGTTTTACTTGATATATTAGAAATGTGTTTTCTACTGATTCTATATCAGTGGGAAATGCTGTGTTTACTGCACTCCCATAACTCATCCTAACTGGTCTGTACACGTTTTGTGTAACATGACGTATGGCAGAGGCAGTGAGTGATGTCATCCTACCCTTGCAGGGCTGATGCTAAAACACAAATAAGAAGGGAGGGAGCAAAGGGGTTGTAATGAGTAGAATGTGCTTAACTAAGTGTCAGCTGAATCTGTCCAACTCCTAGCTCATCTGTCTGTTGGTATACCAGCAAGCCAGTTCTGTGATGCCAATGCTTTCACTGAAAATGACTGTAGCCTGTTAACTAGCTTTTTTCTACCTCTTTTGGTTTTGTTGTGTCACACTTTCTTCGCTCAACTGAAACAGACAATGACATCAAATTACTGCATCAGTTTAAAAGTGAGAATTTACTGAAATGGACTTTCAGTTCTAAGCCAGACTTGTAGAAGATAACGGTCATGCTCCTTTGCTCTTGCAGATTTTTAATCAGGATGATGTGTCTTGATAATAACATACATGACAAAAAACTAGTCAATAAAGTAAGTAACTTGACATAAACAGGCAGGATTTAGCGCACCAAATATTGTTTTTATTGTGTATATAAAATAAGCAGTGGCCACTTCATTGTAAATAAGTATTTAAAAATCAAACACTTATAATTCTAAATGGGATCTATTTAAAAATGTTTTTGCGCAACATTCACCCAAGATTGACAGATTTTTTCAATGAAATCCAATTAGAAAATGTATGAATCTTGGGTGAAAGTTGTGGGGGTTTTGTTAAAACATTTATAAATTGACTCTTAAGTATAATACTAAAGATATTACATAGTCACCAAGAAAGTCTTCAGGCACATAACTATTAGAACAACTGGTTCAGATGATTTTTATTCCTAAACCCTCTCAACCTAGCTAGCTCCCTATCAAACATTTGTTTCTCCCAAAAAGTAACAGTGACATCCCTGCTCCACATGTTCTGGTGTTTCACAGTTATTGCCACTCAGTTATAAGTGTTTTAATTCAATATCTATTTCTGTTGAGGTCCATAAAGTACACTTAAGCCTTGGCCATGCATGGCAAAGCAACAGGTTCACTTGAACAACAGCTCGGCAAACACACACACACTTTGCTGAACCCATTGTTCTATTTGGCCATTGGGAGCAAAGAGAGAAAGCCTTCAGTTGGGATCATGCCATCAGTGATCCAGCATTTGATCCCATTATTGACACCATTGAAGAAAATAATTGAATAATTGCTATGTAAGTACCTGTAAGAAAGAAATAAATACATTTCAAGGTAAAAGTAAGGAACTCATCTTGCCCTGCTTAAAATACAGGGTCACTAGAATGAAAATGATGACAATGTTGATGATAATTGTATGAAAATAATGATGGTCATGGTATCATCTGACTTATAACTATACTTAGTGTCTTGTTACCTGAATCCTGCACTCATTTGCAGAAGCACAATTAGGGCCACCCATGCTTCAGATGCAAAAGGCCATGCTTTGATGTTTTTCAAAAACATCTGAGTTGGACATGCTTCTATTGAGGTGGGTTTCAATGTGTTTAACAAAAAGCTAAGTGCATGAGCACTCATATAGATCTGTGTCGGTGTGCATCAGACATTGGGTGGCCTCTTAAATGGCCCACAACACAATCCATGAGAATTTCTCTAATCTTTTAAGACATTTATTAATTGCTCAAGTATATATTTTTTATTTTTTAAAAACAAAAATGGGAATCATGATAGCAAAAACATCTATCTCACCTGCTCGGTGTTCACACTGAGACAAAGCTCTAATTCATCTTTTCTCTTTCCCAAATATTCAGAGTGCTCTGAAGTCACAGTAAGAGTCCTCCTCAGCCTTTTTCATATCTAATTGGAAATCCTGTGCTAGAAACTAATTAAGCTGTATTGTCTGAGTATGCACAGCTTCTGTAACAGCAGGTCTATGACAAACAAAACAGATTGATATTGTATATACATGAATAGAAATGGAACACTTTAACATCATAAAATATTTTACCGTTTAGGGTCTGATCATTTTTTTTCTTGAAATTTTCTATAAGCTACAAATGTTTGCTAAAAACCCTAGAACAAAAATAATGCCTTTAGTTTTGTGCCACCTACTTTCATTTTCTATTATTTAATCATTTTTAGGCATGATTCATATCTATTTATTCGTTGTGCTGTTGTTTTGCACACAGTGTTTTTCTTTCTCAAGATTTTGTTCTTTATATCTTAGTTACTATACCTTTTTGAATTGGTGATGTTGTTATTCCCAATATCTTAATATGATAGCTTTGTACCCTGTAGACATTGGAGAAATGTGTATTCTATACTGCTGCCCTGTTTTCTCAGTAACCACAGGAACAGGAAGCATATGGTATTCAAATATGTACAGTTAACAATAAAATAAAATCAATCAGTCTTAGGGGGTCACACCTTTAATTTATATATCCATCCCACCTTCTGGTTATATGATCACTGAACTCTTTTGCATGGCAGTGTGAGACGGGGAAACAGCTCTCATTATTTGAACACTGTTTGTGTGCAGTAAATTATTGTGTGGAGTAAATTGATGTTTTGACTGACATTCTGTGGTTTAGCCACAAGATGTCACTGTTTTTCTAACACAGGCTCAGACTGCATAGATATTTGTATATTCATGAAGAGGTGGGGTTTTCACACAGAGTTGGGGTTTTTAGTGAACAGAAAGAAGAGACTGCAGCCATGTTTTGGACGATGCTGAATGCAGGAGCCATGTTTTGGACAATGCTGAATGCAGGGGCCGTGTGATCTGAGCATTCGATGACATCCAGGTGTGAAAGCATCCCTCAGTAACCAGAGATTGCTGCCAGGAAGGCTGATGAGAGCAGAGGAACTAAGCAACATTTGTTCTGTTCAGAGTCACCAGTGGATGCAAAGCAGACCCGGGTCGGTAAGATTGTGCACACACCTCATTTCAGTGTTGGCGCCCAGAGACTGAGTCCAGGCCGATAGTTAGTTAGTTAGGGTCTCTGTTTGTGTCAGGCCGCAAGCGTTGTTACTGATTATTGGAAGGACTCCACCACTTAAAGTGACATTTTCACATTGGAGAACTGATAAAATCCTACAAACTCAAGCCAGACTGGCATTTTGCTCAGAAGGAATATTCAGGCACGTGCTACAGGACCAGTTATGGGAGGGGGAATACTGTAGATTTGTGTAAGATTGTAAGCTGTTGCGCTGCACCGCAGGCTAGCCCATACCGTACACCCATACACTGATTCCTGCTCTTTTAGGGTAATAACAGGTAAGGCGTGGCAGCTTAGTTGTGCTCGCTAGTAGGTAAATTACTTCACTTTCTACCTTCATCAGAAGGCGCCGTGCTGTGCAGCACAAGGGTCTCAGCCTTTGGGCTGGGTGTATGTAAATTTATTGTATGTTCCCAGCATTTGTGGTTGTGTTTACTTGCCATATCTAAGCAAAATTCTGTTGTGGCAAAAGCTGGTGTTGGGGTTGCTTTTCTCATTTGTGACTTCACTGTATCCTGGGGAGCCCACCTCGGTACACGGCTTACATCAGCACATTTAAACACTATTTAACAAAAAAAAAATGACCTCTTGTATGCCAATGGTATTTAAAGTTCAAATGGCACAAACATTTATTTCATAAACTTGTTTGAAAACTAGTTTAAGAGGGAAACTGTTGAACGGTGCAACTATCTAGAGTGCTCTTTTATTTCTAAATCTACAAAGAAAAAATAACAGGGCATCTGCTTAGTCGTGGCAGCTGCCTCATTTTTTGCTCTAAATTTCTTGTTTCCAGTTGCTATACAGTGAATCAAAATGTGAAGACGAAGACAGAAAGTAAAATGTTTACCATCTGAGTACTGGTTCTCACTGTTGAACATACAATCTCACTTTCTGACTGCTGATTTTCACGTATCAGAACCTAAAGGTTCTATTTGACCAACCACTTTGAAATCACTTGCTGACTATAAAATCAATGTGCAGATTCACATGTTATGTAAGTTACAACCTATGGTAATAAAACAAGACAAGGAATGCTTGGTAGTGATACAGTCCTGAAAGACTGCTATATGTATGTCAGGCAAAACTGTTCTTTTTTTATTAGTTTTGGATCAAAGTCATTGCAAGAATTTTGAATGACCTGGGGTGTTCCTGTGCACAAGCAAACAAATGTTTTCAAGCACTCTAACCAGATGGCCAACAAAGAAAACCAAATTACACTGTCTAACAATTTGTGTTAAAAACAGAGGTCTTAGCATTTGCAAATGTATATGGAAGCCATACTGCCTCGTCAAGGCCCCCCTGTAAAGTACAGTCCTAACTCTTATATTTGAGAGTCTCTATATTGGAGCATACAGATGTTGGACAAAAATATAGAAACACTACATGATTTGCAGGTTTGAAAGTCACGACATGTTTTATGTTGAAAGCAGAAGTGATGTAACAATCTTTTGCTTCCACTGTGTGATGAGACACCTATCTAACAGGTGGGAAGCCTCACTTTTGTTATTTGCTGCTAGTAATACAGAGTCATGTCAGAGCTTGCTGTGTTTCAAAGAGGGTAAATTGTTGGTGCCTGCTTAGCTGGTGCCTCTGGGACGGAAGTTGCCAATTCATTTGCCATGTCCTGAGGTACAGTACCAAAGGTTATTATGGTATATACAGTTTCCAGGAAAATGTTGTCTGATTGGAATAAGAAAGAGCTGCTGCAAAAGTGACTGCAGAGCAGCTCAATATCAGCTGCAATTGCCAAACCACTAGTGACCAATATTAATGTTCAGAAAAGAAGAGAGTAGTGCAACACCCATAAATTGTGGACTATTGATCAATGGAAGACTGTAATATGGTCCGATGAATTGAGTTTCACACTGTTCCCAATCACCGGACGTTTTTAGGTGTGGCAATTACTGTTCCAAGCTTACGGCCAGGACTGTCTTGTGCCAATGGTAAAGCATTGTGGCAGGTCAATCATGGTTTGGACAGCCATATCATGGTATTCTGCTGGCCTCATCATCGCCTTGAAAATTAGAGTCACTGCCAGTGACTATGTACAAATTTTGGCCGACCATGTGCACCCCATGGTGCAGACATTGTTTCTGAAGACAGCACCATTTACCAAGATGATAATGCTCTGATTCACACATCTGGTGTTGTCAAATCGTAGTTTGATGAGCATGCAAATGAAGTCTTGCACCCTGGTGCCACAGTCGCTGGACCTCAATATTATAGATCCACTATGGTCAATTTTTGACCTCCAGCATCTCTGCAAGAACTGGAGCAATTTTTGCATGAAGAGTGGTATCATATTCCATTATCCACCATCCAAAACTTATATTGTCAGTTTCCAGGAGAATCCATGCCGTCTTGGATGCCAAAGAAGGTCCAACACCATATTAGGTAACAATTTTGTTATTTTACCTGGTGTTTCCATAATATTTGTCCAACCCCTGTATATGGCAATGGATAAATTAAGTGCAAGTATGCCTGGATGCAGCCAATTCTTTATTAAAGGTGCAGGGACATGCTAGAAGCCCAGCACAGCATAATGGCAGCTGAAGAAGCCTAAAGTGTCTCCACACCAATTCTCGCCAATCCTCCTGGGCACTCTGAGGACAACAATGATATGGTGTACATATCATAGATTGCAGGGGCCCCTAATGTGTAATATTATGGGGTATGCACCATGCAGAGTATGGCACTCAGGAGTCTGCAATGTAAACTGTATGTTAAGTAATTTTAACCAATGCAATCTGTATGCTGTGCCATACATTGCATACTCCTGACAACTACATTCCATATGTTGTGATATATTTTACTAACTCCTGACAACTGTACTCTTTATGCTCCTTACATTTTTAAGCAACAATCTTCCTAAGTAAAAATATCTGCATAGCTACAGATCTCCTGGATATCAACAAATATCACACGCAGATCTGCTAGGTTCCCAGAAAGCTGTAAACTGCTACGCACTTCTGATCTGGGGAATATGCCCCCTGTGCTCAGATCCAAGTGACCACCATGTTTTGAATAGAGTGTGGAAGTATTAGCACCCATATTAGGCTTAAACTGTTATCTAGTGCCAGTGACAATAGTTTCATCATACAGGAAGTGAAGGGAAACTCCAACAGTAACAGACTGAAATACATGTTTTCAGGGTAGGAAAGGCTAGAACTCCTGTGTCTTCTTTCCACAAATGACTCTAAAAAATCTGGGCTGGACTTTAACTTTCATACCCAACTTTTAAATACCACCATGTCTGCTACTGTATTTAAGATAGAAAACACAGAAAATGTTTTAATGTTTACTATATGTTATCCTATGCATTTCACAGTAATGTGAATTTTCCAAAGGGAACTTGCTGGTCAGATCAGAGAAAATACAGAGCTGACCTCATCAGTGAGCTGTTGCTACCTTTACCGTCCGTTTGTTGCTTTATTTATTGTAGATGTGTCTGGTTTACAAAACAGGATGAAAAGAGACTTTGCTTTATCAGGTAAGACAGTTGTCTACATTCACACGGTCAGACAAGGGTGGCCAGGGGTGGCCGTTGCTAAGAATCAGTAGATTCTTAGTGGTGGATCTAAAAGCTGATGTCACACACTGGGATTGATGTACTAAAACTATAGAGTGCAAAATCTGGTGCAGCTGTGCATGGTAGCCAATCAGCTTCTAACTTCAGCTTGTTCAATTAAGCTTTGACAAACAAAACCTGGAAGCTGATTGGTTTCTATGCAGAGCTGCACCAGGATTTGCACTCTCCAGTTTTAGTAATTTTAGTTTTAGTCATAAGTGGTTGTCAGATCTGTACCCTGTACATATTAATGTACAGTGCATATGACCACTTATCTGGGCAGTGACGTGCAAATAAAGCCTTCAACTGTTCTATATACAGTTGTGTCCAAAATTATTCAACCCCCACTGAAATTGAGTGTTTTGGCCAGTTTGACATTGCTTTTGATCATTCAGTCATCTTGCTTACATTTACATTAAAGAGGCACTTGTAGGTCAGACAAATATAACATAACAGTTATAATGAAATAACCACAAATGTCTTTTCTGTGCTCACAGCATTATCAGTTTTATTCAACCCCCAAGTGACATTCAATCTTAGTACTTAGTACAGCATCCTTTTACAGTTATAACAGCTTTTAAACGTGAAGCATAGCTTGACACAAGTGTCTTGCAGCGATCTACGGGTATCTTCGCCCATTCTTCATGGGCAAAGGCCTCCAGTTCAGTCACATTCTTAGGCTTGCGCACTGCAACTGCTTTCTTTAAGTCCCACCAGAGGTTCTCAATCGGATTTAAGTCTGGTGACTGCGATGGCCACTCCAAAATGTTCCAGCCTTTCCTCTGCAACCATGCTCTAGTGGACTTGGAGGTATGCTTGGGATCATTGTCCTGTTGAAAGGTCCAACGTCTCCCAAGCCTCAGGTGTGTGACGGACTGCATCACGTTTCCATCCAATATCTCCTGGTACTGAAGAGAATTCATGGTACCTTGCACACGCTGAAGGCTTCCCTGTACCTGCAGAAGCAAAACAGCCCCAAAGCATGATTGACCCTCCACCATGCTTCACAGTAGGCAAGGTGTTCTTTTCATCATAGGCCTTGTTCTTCCTCCTCCAAACATAGCGTTGATCCATGGGCCCAAACAGTTCTAATTTTGTTTCATCAGTCCACAGAACACTATCCCACAACTTTTGTGGTTTGTCCACATGGCTTTTGGCATACTGCAGTCGACTCTTCTTATTCTTTGGAGACAGCAAGGGGGTACGCCTGGGAGTTCTGGCACGGAGGCCTTCATTACGCAGTGTGCGTCTTATTGTCTGGGCTGAAACTTCTGTACCCACATCTGACAAATCTTTTCTCAGTTCCTCAGCAGTCACACGGGGACTTCTCTCCACTCTACGCTTCAGGTAGCGCACAGCAGTCGAAGTCAGCATCTTCTTTCTGCCACGACCAGGTAGCGTTTCAACAGTGCCCTTTGCCTTGAATTTGCGAATGATGCTTCCTAAGGTGTCTCTTGGTATGTTTAACATCTTTGCAATCTTCTTATAGCCATTGCCCTTCCTGTGAAGAGAAATCACCTCTTCTCTTGTCTTCCTGGACCATTCTCTTGCCTTCACCATGTTTGTAACCACACCAGTAAATGTCTAGAAGGAGCTGAGTATCACAGTCATTTTAAAGCTGCCTAATTGGTGCTTATTATGCTTGATTGCTGCTCGGATGACATCCACAGGTGTTTTCAATACCTGATGGAAAGCACCTGTATGAACCTCTGTTCTTCAGAGTGGTAGTCTTTAAGGGGTTGAATAATTGTGGCAATGAAGAAACCACATAAGAACCATTTACTACTGTATTACATAAACAATTGATGTCATTTTAGTTGCATTTGGGTAGTTACAACGTCCTTGTAGGATTTGATTCTGAATACAATTCCAAATGTACACTATAGTCCCTAAACCCCTTTACAGCATTGGGGGTTGAATAATTTTGGACACAACTGTAAAGACAGTGCGCATGCAGGATTTGCATTTCTGTGGAGTTCTGGCTGTACACCAATTGGTGCAGCTAATTGGCCAGTTGGTATTCTGACATAACACAGAGTGTTTCTATGTCCAGAGGCTGGTTTAGCCACCTATGAATGCAACAAATTATCTGCATCCATTTTGTGACTGTGTGAATATAGCCCAAGTTTATGTGTATCTTTTTCAAGTATATCTTTAGCTGTCTGCCAGCACTTATGCTTTAATGAAAGCTAGAAACTACAATATAAAGATAAGAAGTTCCCATGAGGATTTTAGAGATTATTATCTCAAAATGATCTAGAGAAGTTTTTTAAATTGCATTAAAGAAATGTCATTCTTCCATATTATTCAACTGGGGATGTTAAAATGATTGCAAAACCAAAGAAGTATGAGCTCAGGCATAATTTGATTATTACCAATATGATATTGTACAAAAATATTTAATCCCACACTGACTAACTATCCTTCACGTTGACACTCCCCGTCTAATTACCTATACTAAGTTTTATTTTTAATTGTTAATGTTGAATACAAGGCAGGTAGTAAAATAAACAAAATTGAATTCAGTTATGTGTTGATAAAATATCCTTAAATTAATTTTTCATACAGCCAGCATAATTAATATCTAACAATCTCTTGCAGCGCAGACTCAGAGAGGGAGGTCAGCACTCTAGGCCAAACACTCTATTGCTAACAGGAAACCTGCATAGAGGAGGGGAGATCACAGTGATGAACTCAGTGTGCTGCTGCTCCATCAATGTGCAGACACAGTCTGACTAGTGTTCCTAGACCAGAGTATATTGCTGTATGGCAGGATTGTCTAACTAATGTCTCAAGAAGGACATGATCTGCTTGTTCTGTCTGTCAGTAGAGAAAACAGTTCCTGATTCAGGTCTTCTCGGATATTATTATTATTATTATTATTACTACGAGTTTATATAGTGCCAAAGGGTTTGCTCAGCGCTGTACAATAGGGGGGACAATACATGGCACAGTACAACAACAACAAACAACGTACGAGGGGTAAGAGGGCCCTACTCTTACGAGCTTACAATCTAGGAGGGAGGGGGTAAAGGTACAGTAGGAAGTGGCTGAGGGGGATGAAGTGGTGGGAGGAATGAGGGAGGATGGCCGTTAGGTGAGGGTGGGGTAGGCTTCCCTGAAGAGATGGGTTTTGAGGGAGCGCCTGAATGTGAATAGGGAAGGCGACAGTCTGATGGATTGGGGCAGTGAGTTCCAGAGGATGGGGGAGGACCTGGAGAAGTCCTGCAGTCGTGCATGGGAGGAGGAGACCAGGGAGCAGGATAGAAGGAGGTCCTGTGAGGAGCGAAGGGTACGGGTAGGGTGGTACTTGGTGATCAGGTTGGTGAGGTAGTCAGGGGCAGTGTTGTGAACGGCTTTGTAGGTCAGGGTTAGGAGTTTAAATTTGATGCGTTGGGCAATCGGGAGCCAGTGGAGGGAGAGGCAGAGGGGGGTGGCAGAGGTGGAGCGGGTGGTGAGGTGGATGAGTCTGGCAGCTGAGTTCAGGATGGTCTGGAGTGGGGAGAGCCTGCACTTGGGTAGGCCAGTGAGGAGGGAGTTGCAGTAGTCAAGGCGTGAGATGATGAGGGAGTGTACTAGAAGTTTGGTGGTGTCTGGGGTGAGGAAGGAGCGTATCTTGGCAATGTTGCGAAGATGGAGCCTGCATGTGTTTGTGAGTGATTTGACATGTGGTTGGAGGGAGAGGTTCGCGTCAAGAATGACGCCAAGGACTTTGGCTTGCGGGGCGGGAGTGATAGTGGAGTTGTTGGCGATGATGGATAGGATGGGGGGGGGGTGTTGGCAGGGGGAAAGATGAGGAGCTCGGTTTTGGAGAGGTTGAGCTTGAGGAAATGTAGCGACATCCAGTCTGAGATGTCATTTAGGAGGTGAGTGATGCGGGCGGAGATAGTGGGGGTGAGGTGAGGGGTGGAGAGGTAGATTTGGGTGTCGTCAGCATAGAGGTGATAGTTGAAGCCGTGAGATTGTATGAGTTTGCCCAGGGAGGAGGTGTAGATGGAGAAGAGAAGGGGTCCAAGGACAGAGCCTTGGGGGACCCCAACAGAGAGGGGGAGGGAGGGGGAGGTGGCACCATTGTAGGTGACACTGAAGGAGCATCGGGATAGGTAGGATGAGAACCAAGAGAGAGCAGTATCTCCGATGCCAAGGGAGAGTAGTTTATTAAGGAGGAGGGGGTGGTCAACTGTGTCGAAGGCCGCAGAGAGGTCCAGGAGAAGGAGGACAGAGTAGTCGCCCTTGGCTTTGGCGTTGAGTAGGTCGTTAGTGATTTTGAGGAGGGCAGTTTCAGTGGAGTGTAGGGGACGGAAGCCGGACTGTAGAGGGTCAAGGAGGTTATTGTCTGTAAGGTGGGCGCTTAGGCGATCGTAGACTATGCGTTCAAGGAGCTTGGAGGTGAGTGGCAGCAGGGAGATGGGTCTGAGGTTGTTGGGGTCCGCGGGATCCAGGGAGGGCTTTTTGAGGATGGGGGTGATATGCGCGTGCTTTAGGGGGGAGGGGAATACGCCAGTAGAGAGGGAGAGATTGAAGATGTGGGTGAGGGAGCGGATGAGGGAAGAGGGGGGTGACCGGAGGAGTTGAGAGGGGATAGGGTCCAGGGGGCAGGTAGTGAGGCGGGCTTTTGAGAGGACTTTGGCGACTTCCTCAGTAGTGACAGGGCTGAGGGAGTGCAGTGCGGGGGGGTTATGGTGGGCGGGGCATTGGGAGAGGAGGGGGGCAGTGCGGTTGTGAGGGCAGAGGAGGGGGGAGATGAAGGGGTGACGGGGGCGAGGAGGCTAGGTGGGGAGGTAGATTGCAAGTTGACGATGTCCTTACGGATAGCGTCAATCTTGTTGTGGAAATGGGTGGCAATCTCGTGGGCGGTGAGAGAGGTACTGAGTGGAGGAGGGGGGGGGGAGAGCAGGGAGTTGAAGGTGGAGAAGAGTCGGCGGGGGCAGGAGGAGAGGGTGTTTATTAGGTTAACAAAGTAGGCCTGCTTGGCGGCGTGGAGGGAGGAGGTGTAGATAAGAAATGCAGATTTGTAGAGGGAGAAAGTATGAGGGGACCTGGTTTTGCGCCACAGTCTCTCCAGTGCGCGACTGCGACGTTTGAGGCGTTTAGTGCTGTCGGTC